>NW_026555132.1:1739947-2075152 GCF_021234165.1 Pteronotus mesoamericanus | reverse complement strand
GTGGAGCTGCAAGAATGAGGAAACATGTTAGATGAAAAAGAAATTTAAGATGCACAAACAGCAGATAATATCACATACCAACCTCACTATTAGTGAAACTGAAAAATATATAAATAACGCCAAAAAAAAATCAGCAAGGGAAAGCTTAGTAATGGAAAATTCCCCTGCAATTAAATGAAACAGTAATTCAGTGGAGATATGCCTGAATGAATTAGCATTTATTAATTGGCTCTCATAAAAACAATGTGTGTGTGTGTGTGGTTGTGAGTGTGTTTAAAGTACCTATTTTTCATAGGAAAAGTTTCTCAAATATTCATATCAAATTATGAAGTGATCCCATTCTATTTTGCAAAAACTCCTAGTTCTGTAAGTGGTGAATTTCACCTGCACACAGACTGGGGGTAGGGAGAGGAGCCCCTGTAAGAGGAGAAGAATAAAGCCACCCCTCTTATCTTGGGACATTTCCAAGTGTGAAACCAGTGGGGGGACATGTTGGCAGAGCCAGCCATGCTTAGAGACATCCACACCGGGTCCTGAGGGGACTTCTAGATGGCTCCTCCGCTCTGGGGCACAACTACCTGAGGCAGAGGGGCTGCTCCGTGGCTGTGCACCCCCCTCCCCCTTCCCAGCCTGCACCAGCCTTTTCCCAGCTCAGGCACCAACTGCGATTTGTAATCTCAGGAGGAGCTTGCTCTGCGTGACTGTGCAGGGATGTATTTACGCTCTCTCGCCACAGTTGGTCTGTCTTCAGTTCTAAGCATTTTAAAGCTGCCGTATTTATCAGTCCAAGAGGTGCCAAGCTTCCAGTTGCACAGAGGGAGCTTTGAGCTCTGTGCTTCTGAGAACACGAGGAGCCAAAGGGTAAAGGAAACAATTTCATTTAGGAAGAAAAAGGTGTTTTTAAAAGGAGGGGGAAAGGGAAAACACCCCCATTCAAGACTGCGCTTTGCTTTTGTTTTAGTTGAGCCTTGGGGAAAGGCTGAGTCTCTCAGCCCCCACTCCCTTCCGAGATAGACCTTGAGGGTGTAAAACACCCTCTAAAGAGGGAAGAATGAGCCCCATACTTGGGGAAGTGATTCTTTCTGGGTTCACAGTGAATCGCCTTAGCCCAGCTGTTCTGCCTGGGGATGCGCAGTGACTGTTTTCAGCCAAGGGTCTGGGTTTCTTTTGGGGGGAGAGGTTCAGAGTGCCTCAGTCCAAGGGTCTCCATCCTTGACCACTCTCCCAGGCCAATCCCAGCTCATCCAGCTCATGGTCAGTGACCCTGGGTTGAGTCTCAGGGTCAGGGTTGGCCAGAGACACCCACCTTTCCCTATGTGTCTCTGGCCACGCACTTTTATGTAGGACTTTGAGAGTCTGTAATTATGTTCTCAGGTCCAGAGTTGGGGCTGATAAGCCTGTTTGGGTTTCTGAAAGCACTTCCAGACCCCTTCCCCAGCCATGTGGGGACATGATAAGCAAATGTTTCTTACATCGACCACACACCGAAACAATCTTCACGGGGCAGTTTCTGTTTTACATGTGCAACTCACATCACTGAGCCCAGGCTTTACAGTGACTGCAGCCCCTTCCCTAGAAGTCTTCTTCCTGTGAGGTTTTTGGGTCCTGTTTCTGTATTGGTTCCTGAGCATCCTTCCATCACCGTGAATGCCACTTAAGATGCCAAGATGGTGAAGGTTCAGCGCAGCCAGCCCCCTGCTGCTCCAGCTCTACCAAAGCCACTTTTATATCCAAAGAAAGAACTGAGTGTGCCCTGGCACTAGGGAGCCCTCAACAAATGGAAGTCTGATTGTTTTCTGTGAGGCTGCTGTAGGTATGGGATTCAGGACTCTCCCAGGTAGGAATTGTTCCTGACACTTTTACAGAAGAGGAGGGAACTGCTGCTCAGCCAGGCTGACACGACTCCAACTCCTCTTTCCATTGTCCTCTTCCCAAAGCCCAGCTCATCACAATTCCCTGTGGCACCAGATGGATTGCACCAGCAACTCCACTGAGAACTCGGGCCAGAGCCCTTGATGAGAGGGCACAAGGGCCTGTGCAACAGCAGGGGTGACAGGCAGTGCCCTCGGTTTCCGAGCCTGTATTCCTCATCAG
Source organism: Pteronotus mesoamericanus (assembly GCF_021234165.1). Lineage (NCBI taxonomy): Eukaryota > Metazoa > Chordata > Mammalia > Chiroptera > Mormoopidae > Pteronotus > Pteronotus mesoamericanus. The sequence goes on along the minus strand of NW_026555132.1, from coordinate 2,073,058 downwards.
TGTCCTCAACTGCCCAGTTCAATTAAAATAGCCCCCTTTCCAGCGTAGTTCTCAGTCTTCCTCTCTGCAAAATGGGAGAAGTGGTCTCTATCTGGACATCACTCCTGCAGGTCCCTGTGAGGAGAAAGGAAATGGTCAACCAATAGGGAAGGCAGAGAGAGGGAGCTTTCTTTGGATACATACCCCACAGGGCTGCTATGTTTTCCCACCCCTGCCACAAAAAAAAAAAAAAAAAAAAAAAAAAAAAGGAGCTATCCATGGGCACCTGAATAAATCACAGGCCAAAAAATACACTTACTCCCAGGCATCTCCAATCCACACTTGGCCTCCCTGTGGGTCCATGTCACCAACTAATGGTCCAGTGGGAGTGATGAAATGAACTTCAGGGTTACTGGGAAGACCTGTCCCTGAAGTCAGGGCTGTCTCCAGGCCCCCTGCCCCCTGGGCAGCAAGAGGGGGGCACTCGAGGTGCCGGATCCCAGTTCTCCAAATTTAGACTCAGTCCCTCTGCTGTTTCCTCAGGGTCCCTTCACTTGGGTTCAAAGCCCAGTTGTGTGACTCTAGTGTAACATTGGCAGGAAAGGGATTTAATTTTAATATTTCATTTTTTTGCTGTACAGATTGGGCTGGTGGCATTTCTCAGATGAAAACTCTTCAAGCAGACAACCTGAGAAAAAGAAATTTCTTTCCTCCCTTCTCTTAACTCATTTCTTTCTCCCATCTTCGGCCTCAAGGCTCATCAGCTTTGTCTTTTGCACTGTTCTCCTAAGTGGCCTTGGAGTGACCTAAGTACTTAGTGCTGATTAGTCCCCTGGGACATATTGTCGCTGTCAGACCAGCACAGCGGAGAGGTCAGGGAGCTGCCTGGGTGATGCTTCTGAGAGAGAAACAGCTTAATCTGCCGTCATCATGGGAACGGTGTACTTGTACAAACCCAGGGCCCTCTGTGTGTGTGATTTCTCAGCTTCTCCAGGAGGACAGCAGAACCATTATTCCAGGATAAACTCCGCGTGTGAGGACTCAAGAGGGGGACTTTTGAAGCCACTGTGAAGCAGGCCCAGTGGCAATCTTCCCATCTCTGTGGTGGTGGGGGCGGGGGTTGGAGCTGTGGGGGGGCTGGCATGGGAGGTCTTGACCTTGACCTGACCTTGCTTCTTTCTCCCTGTGTGACCTGAGACAAGTCAACTGTGTTTCTGTATAAAACACGTGGACAGTTCAGGGCTTCTGAGAAGTACTGAGAATTAGACCAGGATCCTTACCTGGTGCAGAGCAGCTACTGAAGACATTTCCCCCTCCATACAGTGGTCATCGGGGAGAACAGTCTGAAGATCCTCCAGGGCAGATGCCCAAACCTCACATTTTCGTAATATTTTCTTTGAAATTTTGCATGAAAAACTTGAAACCCAGTGCTGAAACTTTGTTTCAGTTAAATTTTAGGATAGACATTTCGATGTTCTATGTAGACAAAAGGCTCCCCGCCCAGGCAGTGAGGACTAAATGAAAGGACATGTGGGAAGTGCTGCTTCAGAGCCCGCGGCCCTGATCAGCAGCTACCAGCGCCCAGTCTGGAAAAGCACTCTTTGTCTTACTTCGCCAGAACGCCCAGTTGTAGGGGAAGCACCAGGCCGGTGATAGAAGGGGCTCTTTGTGGACTTCATGTTGGAATCCAGAACATTCTAGGGCTTTAGTAGAATTGGTCTTGGAGGAAAGATGAGCCAAAGGGGGTGTGCAGCTCTCTGTGTATAGCTAAAACAGGACCGCAGGAAGGCTTGTTCTTAACTGACATAGAACCATATGTTTATTTTTTTTAAATGAAAATTCACTAATCTTCTGTCTTCTTCTCCCCCCTTCCCTGCCCACTGTCTTTTATTTTCCTACTTTGTGTAATAGTAATCCAGCTTTGGCATGATAGCAAACTCTGGTTGACCTTTAAAGGTCTGTGATTAGCTGAGCCCCAGATCCCTGGTCCCTACTCTGTTTTGTACTTCAACAGCAAGATAGCTCTGAGTACTGTCAAAAAGGAGGTGCGAAGAATGGGGTGGTCCCCTGACTCACCCTCGGTGCCTTGCTGTGACTTCAAGGTGGGAACCAGGGGAAGGAACAAGGCTATGGGGGAGAGTGTCAGAACAAGAGAGGCACCAGACTCAAGCTCGGAGCCAGCTGGAATCTGAGGCCAGTGGTTTAATTTGGTTTGACAGAGCGCCCACTGAGGGCAGGTGCCACAGCAGCCATAGCGGCATTTGCTGCCAGGGAGCTGAGGTAGATGACAGGTGAGAGGCTCCCTCAGGGCCGAGCGCTGGAGTCCTGGGGTTCCCTCTCAGGCAGACAGAGCACCATCAGGTGGGGAAAGAATCAGACCAAACAAGTCAGTGGGGGGACAAGACTGGAAACTAACACCCTGGTTGGTGGTCACACCAAAGTCATTTATCTGAATGGTCACCCAGTACAACTACACCATCGCCAATATCAAATAAACCTCATCTGGCCTTGAGCCTGGTGGACCCTGGAGCGCTCACTGTTCCAGAAAGGCAGCGTGAGCCTGCAAGGTCAGCCACAGTGGTCTCCACAGGCTCTGGATCCAGGGTGACTGGCAAGCTCCTACAAAACACTGCAGAGCTATAGGTGCAAATGCCATGGAGACAGGCCCGCTTCTGCCAAACCAAGATATTTGCTGATCACTCCAGTGCTTAACCCCTGTGCCTTCAGATTTGCACACTGTAGGACGACCCCCTGGGCCTCCTGCCTCCTTGACAACATGACAAGGCCTGGGCCCTTCCAGTCCTCATATTTTGTGATGACATGACATTGTCCATACGAGGAAGATTCCATGTTCCCTGCTCCTGCTGGCCACAGAATTGACTGGACTGGTGCCCCTAATTGGGCCTCAGGCACACCCTTTTGCAGGTGGGACCGGCTCTCAGGAGTCCTGCTGACAACGACTCATTTGCTGTCCTCAGGGCCTTGCTGATCCTGTTGGCTGGAAGGTGTCCATCTTTCTGAGAGATCTGAGGCCAGGAGCACACCGTGCCCCTGCCCACACTGCTCCCTGTCCCCACCTTCCTGGAAATCACTGTCTGTACTGCAGTGTAGACACAATTGTGCACAGCCTTCTATTGTTTGTGTGTGTTCATCACTTTTCCATGTCAATGGTGCCTTTCTTCAGGCCAGGGAGCTTGTCTGTCCCCCTTGTTGGCTGAGCCTTTAGAGTATGACACACTTGGTTTTGCATCCCCATCCAACACTCACACCTGTGTGACCTCACCAGGGAAGTGGACTCATGGCTTCTGCCTCTGTGGGCTTCTGAGGACTAATTGAGCTCATATTTGTGAAATGCTGAGTCACAGGCTCCCCACATCCTGGCACTCTCCAAGCTAAGGCCTTCTTTAACCTCTTTCCTCCTCCCCACTCCCCATGGCTCCCAGCACTTCATTTTTTGGCCCATTTTGCCCTCTACTTGGTATAGGAACATTTAGCTCTGTGTCTCTCACTGTGTACACTTGAGCTGCCAGAATGCCTGGAAGGCTGTGCCTCACACCTTGCAGGAGCTTCATGGATTCCTGTTACACCCATGGTCCACCTGGACCCAGAGTTGGTCCAGGCTAGAAGGGCTACAAGACAAGGAAATGGAGACCCAGAGAGGCATGCCTTGCCCAGACCCCACAGGTTGCAGACAGAGCAAGAGCTGACAGCCAGGGTTTCTCCTGACCCACGCTGCTTTTCAGAGAGGGCGCGGGGTAGACTGAAGGCTGGCCTGAGCCGAGGGAGTACTGACTGCAGCCTGTTCTGAGTGAGCACCACCCAGTGGGGTGAAAAGGAGCCTTTGCTGATGTGAACTGGTGTAGCTTGTACACACACAGATGCACATGCATACACTCACGCATACACCCACACACAATGCACAAAGACACACACCCACAACAGAGATACACTCACACATACACATATACACATAGACACACATTGTACAGAGACACACATACACACTCACACATATAGCCAAGACTGAGACTACCGTAGGCACAGTGGAACCCAGGCTGCATAACTTAGGAGGCTCTCACTTGTGAGCTCATGCAAGGGCAGGGCAGGCCTGAGAGTAAGGGCCTCCTTATATTATGTACCCTGGATGCCTGCTGGGGCTGGCAGTTTGAGCCCCATTTTATATGACAATTTGAAGGTTAAATGGCCAGTGAGGAGCAGACCTGGGGCTGTGTCAGCATCTGCATCAGATCCACTCCTGGAAGTCTTTGAGGCGGGGTGCTCTGCAGGGAGAAGGGCCATCATCCCAGAGGGCCCGCATGGAACTCCACACAGGAAAGATTTCTGGTTGGGCTTTGGGGGCCTGACTTAGGTTGGTGGTTCTCAAATGCTGACCAGCAGCAGAATCGCCGGGAGCTTGTGAAGGTGCTGATTCCAGGCCCTTGGTTTGCTAACAGAGCCCTAGGAGGGCTACTACATATCTACTCCTACTACATATCTACTCTATGCCAGATATTGTTTGGGGAGTTTTATTCCCAACATGCTGGTCCTCACAGATGCTCTAAATCCAACCAACCACTTGTCAAACTGATACCCAGTGTCCTCCAGAAAGGTCCCCTGTTGGGTCGGACCTTTCGGTGGTCACTGCTGCCCGTCCTCACCACCCTGCACCTGAGCCCAGGCCAGCAAGATGTATGTGAAAGGATCAGTGTGCTTCATGTTAGGAAAACTTCAAAACTTGAATGTACAAGCTAGGTTAACTGGCAAACAATAAAACATGTTGTTGTAGAATTATGTGAAAACCACCACCATAGATATTTGTGTAGTCGTCACTGCATTTGGGATTTGTGTAAAGTGCTGGGGACAGAGCAAGAACCACCGCTCTTACTCTGCCCACCTCTGAGGTGGGACTTCAGTGTGAGAAGATAAGTCCCACTGGTGGGTAATTGGACCTGCTTGCCCAGTGAGGGGGTAGACACGGTGCAGAAGGAAGTCAAATGGGACGGCCCCAACAGGTGAGGGTGTCAGTGAGAGTTCCGGTTAAGGAGGTGGCACTCACCCGAGCTTTGTCATGGGGTGGGAGTGGGGATGGTGTTCCAGGCACTGTCACTGAATGGGCAAAGGCTGGAGGTGGGAATGTGCACGGTGAGTTTGGAAACAAAGACTAGTTGGCTGGAACGTGAGTTTGCATACAGAAATGGTGGGAAATAGGGTCAGGAAGTAAGGAAGGAAGCTTCTTGGATTATACACCAGTGGTTTGCTGGCAAATGCCAGTTAATGATTGGATTGAAAGGAAGTACAGGCAGGATTCTAAGATTATTTTGGAAAATCACCAGGCTGAGATTCTCCTGAACAGGGCTGGAAACAAAGAGAAGCAAGATCATTTTGATACAGCCAATCCTCCAGCTCCCACAGATTGTTATCATGACTGGTCCACTTAAGGAAGAGGACATGAACCCCAGGATAGAGGAGTTAGGTGCCTGGCTCCAGCATGAGAGCTGAAAGGAGCAGGGATGTTGACCCACGTGAGGATGGAAGTTCATGCATGGAATGCACATGACCCAGGCTTCCCGGTGGCAGGTCGTAATCAACATCTGCACTCTCTCTTGTCAAAGCCCACAGTTTGTCTGAACCCCATCTGTCTTTCCACTGTTGTCCCCTGTACCCAAGCTGACTCTGGTCCCTGGAGCTGCACACTCTCCCAGGACCCCACATCTCTGCTCATGCTGCTCCCTCTTCAGGTCCCCTGGTGCAGCCCTGCCTCTGATCAGAGAGGCTCCCACCCCCACCCCATACAGCTCAGCGCTCTGCTCTGTCCTGCTCACTCAACATTTCGTGTCCATCTGCACTGAAGCCTTTCTCTCTCCAGAAAGTCAGCGAAGGCAGAGGCATGGCCTTCTGAGTTCTGTAACCCATAGCCTAACGCTGTGCCTGCCATTCTGAAGGACTGGGTAGATATTTACATGCTGAACTAAATATTAGTGTAATGATGCCCTTTGAAGTGATCTGGAGTTGGAACTCAAGGCCTGTGTGGCCAGAGGGTGCATGACTAACTGAGAGCGTGTTGTAAGAACGGGGTGACTGAGAGTTGGTACCGGTGCCGTGAGCGATCGGACAGAGCCCTGGGGCAATTACAGGTGTGCTGGGGGACTGGAGGCAGAGACTGAGGGACACCAGGTGCTTCTTTAGGAGCTGACTTGAAACCGGAAGGGATCCAGGCATAGGGTCCATACTGAGCACCCACTCAGGGAGAAATAGGCCAGGAGGAGTCGGTGGGGGAGGGGTATGAGTGTCTCTGGATAGTGGACCAAGAAGGAGAAAAATAAATCATGATTTCTGTGGGTGGTGTTATGGGCTGAATGTCTGTGTTCCCCCGCCAAACTCACGTGTTGTAACCCTTAACCCCCAACCTGATGGTGTTTGGAGGTGGAGCCTTTGGGAGGTGACTGGGGTTAGATGAGGTCATAGGGGTGGGGCCCTGTGATGGAAGAGACCGCAGAACTCTCTGTTTCTGGGTACACTCACTGAGGAAAGACCGTGTGAGGACACAGCGGGAAGGTGACTGTCTGCAAACCAGGAGGAGACCCTGACCACACTGGCACCCTGATCTTGGTCTTCTACCTTCCAGAACCGTGAGAAATAAATGTCTGCTGTGTAAGCCACCCAGTCTGTGGTGGTTTGTAGTGATGTAACAAGCTAAGAAAGGTGGCTGGAAAGGGGACTTCGGGGTGACAGGATCTTCAGAGGTAATCTTGAAGAGAGGTGTCATGGCTCCAGATTTGTACCAGGGAATCTGAAAATGAGAGGAGCGACTGCTTAAGGTGCGATAGGCAAAGGACGCTGAATAACAGGAGACCCAGGTCCAGCAGCCCACCTTTCCTGTGTGTGTCCTTACAACGCCATGAAGCCAGTGAGTGCCTTAAGGGTCCGACACACATGCCATGTACCATGTGTGTCTTTCTTGAATGAGGCAGTGTGGATGCTCCATGATAGAAATGCTTGGGCTACCTCTGACGCAGGCGTGTGGATCCCATCATTTCACAGGGCTGGTGACTATGGCCACTGTGTGGACATCGGGCAATGCTGGCCTCACACCAACACCAGCTGTCCTGACACTGGTCAGGAGACAGGCACCTGGACAGTGATGCACAGTGCTCTGCAAAGACCACCACAGAACAGTAGCTCAACACGGCGGAAACCGCAATGTGCTGCTCAATCAGACCTGAGATTCTAAGAAATATATGAGGTAGTAGCCATTAAGTAAACAAAATTACACCTTTAAAAAAAATCCTCACCTGAGGATATGCTTATTGATTTGAGAGGAGAGACATCGATGTGAGAGAGAAACATTGATCAGTTGCTCCCATCCCCCACCGCCCACCCTATCCCCCCACCCCCCACCCCACCCCACCCCACCCCATATGTGCCTCAACTGGTGATTGAACCCACAACCTTTTGGTGTATGGGACGATGCTTCAACTGACTGAACCACCAGCCAGGGCACAAAATTACACCTTTCACTCAAAAGTGTTTCAATCCACAAATGTACTTTATCTTGCCACTATTGTTCAGTTTCATTATATCAACAAGCATCTCTGCCCAGGAAACTGTTTGATTTATGCAATTTACATAAATACTAGTTGATCAAATGTACAAAGCATTCGTGATGACACCACATAGTTTGTAATAATACGTTCATTTTGGTGCTGCAAGTAGCATGGCACGCGTGCCCCTGAGACAGGTTCACACTCACCTGTCCAGCAGGACTTAGTGAACAGAGGCATGTTCACAGGGCTGCCCGAGGAGGACTGGAGCCCAAGGCAGAGCTCCTGGGAATTCTGAGTGAAGGCAGAATGTTACAGAAAGCACTCTCATGATCTGCGTGGAGAAGCCAGCTGGTGACAGCCCCCAGATACGTGCCTTCACTGTTGCCATTCTTAGGGGAGCAAGAGGGCAGATTCTAGAACAGACAAATCCTGTTCCTGCCTATGCACTTGGTGATCTCTCCCCATTTGGGAAGAGCCACCATGAACCCCGGAGACTGAGCATCGCTAGCAGATCTGACACTGGGCAAATGAGAGACCTATGCAAATGACTGACTATCCCTGAGCCTCATCTGAAAAAGAGGCCTCTGTAGGGGCCCCAGGACCACCCATGTCCTGTAAGTTAAGTGGGAGGCCAGGGTGGGGGGTGGGGTGGGGAGGTGTGGCTGCCCTTTGGAATTCCTGTACTCAGGCTCCCAACCATAGGTTGCAAGAACAGGGAGGTCACAGGCCAGTGACCTCCTGTCTAAACTGACCAGAGTTGACCCACAGAACAGAGAAGATTCTCTAATATCTTGGACCTCACTTCCCCTACAATGCTCATTATGGAAACCTTCTCAGCAGCTGTGGACTCAACCCAGATTCATCAATTGCTCCTGTAATTTCACGGCCTCATCTTTTGGGGTCTCTGTGAGCAGGGCTTCTCTGGCCTTCTTTTCTTATCACCAACAGAGCTAGAACAGTGTTCTGCAGACACATACTTTGTAAAGGCTTCTTCATGGTGTGTTCATGTCTTAGGGATGAGTACTGTGTGTGTGTGAGACCATGTCCCCGTGTGTGTTGGTGTGTGTGTGTCATACACAAGGGACTAGGGTGAAAGCCAAGGCCCAGTTGATATGTGTGGAATTGAACTAAATTTAAGAATCACTTACCTGACAGCACTTTGAAAGAGCTCTATAAATATTAGGTGAATTCATTACCAGCTTTAGACTAAGTCCCCAAAAACTTCCTGAAGAGAGGAGAAACCTAGAAGTCCTGGTGGTCTTGGGGAGCCCAGCCTAGGGGAAATGTTTGCTGTGCTGCTATGTGGATGCTCTTGCATTAAAGAAGAATCTTCTGCATGATGGAGGGGTCAGGAGTAGACACCAGGCTGGCTCTGTGGGTAGGGTAGTAATTTCAGAGAGGCAGGCGCACTTGTGTTAGGAAGCATTTGCTCATGGCCCGACCGCCTGAGCCTGCCTTATACTGAAAAGTCACTTGGAGGGGCAGCCAGATAACCCCAGGAGAGGAGCCCAGGGGCCCCCCAAACATGCTGTGTCCAATTCAGAGTTAGAGCCCTGTTTATCTGCACATCAGTTTCCTAGTGCTGCCATAACAAGATACCACAAACTGCAAACTGAGGGTTTCAACACCAGAAATTTATTTTCTCAAGGTTCTACAGGCTGGAAGTCTAAGATCAAGGTGAGGCAGGATTGGTTCCTTCTGAAGCTGTGAGAGAGAATCTGTTCCACACTCCCTCCCGTAGCTTCTGGTGGTTTTCTGGCTTCTTGATCCTTGACTATGGCAGTAAACTTCAGTCTTTTCTTGGCATTCCCTCCCTCCCTCCCTCCAAATTTCACCTTTTTATAAGGACACAGTCACATGGCATTAATGGGATTAGAGCCTATCCTAATAACCTCATATTAACTTGATTATTTGCGAGGACCCTATTTTCAAACAAGTCACATTCTGATGTACTGGGGGCTAGGATTTCAACATATGGAATCTGGGGGACACAGTTCAACCTACAGAAGTCTGAGTGTTGCATGTTCTTGGTTTAGCTCAGCCTCCCACCCAGCCCTGACTCAGACTTTAGTGGGCGTGGGTCCGAGTGACACTAGCCATGGAAACCCCACTATGGAACTGACAGAGAGAGGAGGAGAAGCTGACACACGGTCTCTAGAGCCTTCCCTGTTGTGCCCACCCCCGTGTGCCCACAGAGGAAGAGACCTGCTTCCCAAACCCAGGACCCACAAGAAGAGAGCATCATGTCTGGGTTTACCACCAAAGATAATAAAAATGGCAAGCAAAAAACTTGGTAAGAGAGCCAGACAACCCAGGGCATGTCGTGGTCTAGAACCCATTCTGCCCAGTCCTCACCACCTTCTTCCTTCACTATCTGCCAAGGTAACCCCAGCCAAGATGGCACTATGGTCCCAAAGGGCCTCTTGATGAGGCATGAACAGGGACCTAGGTCAGAAAGTGTGAGCGCTGTCCTGGCTCAGCCATGAAATGAATCTGTAACAGTAGATGGGCCGTCTCCCTTCCTGGCCAGGGACACTCTCAGATGTGCCCCACAACTCTGGTGTATGTGTATCTCAACACTGTGTTAACCAGAGCATCACGCAGGTTACGTGGCTGCCCATAGGCCCACTGTGTGCTGCTCTCCCTTTTCTTCTGAGTGAGCTCAGGCCACTCCTGGCAGTTGTCTGTGTGGAGAAACTGTCTAAGGTCCCCCCACAGAGCTCTCTGTACCCCTTCTGTTCCTGGCCTGAGGGCTGTCCTGGCATTGCAGATGTTAGGACTGCAGGACAGTAAAGATCACCTGCTCCCCTTAAGCCAAATGTGGAAACTAAAGCACAGATAGGCAAGGTCAGCATGGGCAGAACCCCTGCCTCCTAGTTCTCAGCACTCTAGTTTCCTCCCCTTAAACCACAACCTTCAGGCTATATCTGTTCCCTTCTGTTCCCTCTAGTTTCCTTAGGCAGTGGCAAGTGACTTTCAGAGAGTATAATCCACTTTGCTACGGTTCTGGGAATCCACCGGCGACAGGTGTGGAAATCACAGATAGGCACTTCGTCACAGATTTTGCTCAGTATGTCAGGCTTGAAACAGTGGTTCTTCTTCATTTGTTCTTTGCTGCTTCACTCCTCAGGATGGCCAGCCCCAACCCCTGCTCTGAGGGCTCTGCACCCCACACACCACAGGGACATGCACACAGGCACACACACACTCATACACACCACCGGTATTCCTGAGGGTTGTAGGAAGAACTGCAGGAGATGGTGCATGTGAGTGGATTTAGAAACTCTCAGGTTCTACAACATATCAGGGGTTATTAACATGTACATCTCTCAAGGGCAAGGACCATGTCTTCTACTCAGAAGCCACTTCCCCTGCCCCCAACACACAGCCTGGAATATTATTAGACACAGAGTGGGTGCTCATTGAACTGAAATCTAATGAACTGAAAATTGCTTTAACAAAGACCCATTTATTATTATTATTATTTTTTTTTAGTGAACAGCATTAATATCCACAGGCCCCTGACCCCAGAGGGAGTGGACTTGCAGGCTCCCGGCACAGCAGTGCTGGCACACCGGCCTCGCTCACCGGCAGCTCTCCCAAGTGCAGGGGCCCTGGCGCCCTCACTGAGGTTCTGGCTGCATGGGGCCCGGAGTCTGGGGTCATCTAGAAGCTCAGTGGGAAGGAGCCAAGGAGAATGACCCCTAGTGGACCTCCAGCAAGCACTGGAAGTTCATGTTTAGTCAATTAATTACTACTTTCAGTATATATGTATTGACCATCTACTGAGAGGTTGTAAATTCAGCAATCATCAGAATAACTTTTTAAAAATACATATTTGGGGACACCGTGCCTAGAGATTCTGGTTGATCTGACCAGAGGTAGAAAGTGTCTGAACACCCTGGGTGATTCTGGTAGCTGCTCAGGCGGAAAGCATGGCCCTCCTCTCCGGAAGCCAAGCTTATGCAGTCAGATAGGATGCTGCCCCTGCCCTCAAGGAGCCAGGCATCTGGGAGACAGGCAGAGCGCTGGCCTAGAGCAAGGCCTTAATATTGAGACTCAGATCGGGGGCTGGACAGGGCAGTCGGTGAGGAGACAGTAGGAATGGTGGAGGTTCCTGAGAGCTGGTCCAAGAAGGCTTCTGTTCTGGGGAACACGCGGACAAGAGTACAGGGTGAGGAGTAACCACATTCGCCTCTTCAGGAAGGGGAGGGACTGTGTCTCTAGTTAGGGAAATAGGGATAGAGGAGAGACGGTATCTAATTTTAGTTAAAGGGAGTAAGTGGCCAATCTCTAATTTATAGAACCTGAAATAGCTTGCAGGGGCCTCCAGAATCTTTGAGACAGCCCCAAATGGGAACTAGCCAAGGAGCCCTTGGCCTTGGTGACTCTTCAGGGATCAGAGCAGCCATGTGTGTCCCACTTGCCTTGAGCTCTCCCTGCCTGTGTTCCTGAGGTGTCCTCCCAAAGCAGGGCCTCTCCCCAAGCAGCGTTGTTCTTAGGGAGCTTACAGGTCTATTGACATTTGCAGCAGCTCCATCCTCAGCAATCCACTGGGCATAAGATGTCCTGAGAGGGAGGGGACAGGGTTAATCTAAGGGCTGGGGGAGGCAGAGAAAGGCCTTGAAACCAAGCAGTGAAGCCAACCAGATTAATAGAGGAAGAGAGGGGGGCAGACCATTAGGAAGACAAAGAGAAAATCATGCTGGAGCAATAGAAAGGGAAATCTAATATCAACTAGGGAAAAATAAATGGAGATTAGGGCAAACAAATTAGCTTTAATGGGTTCAATGCTAATACAAGAATAACAGCGAGCTGTGAATGCCTTTGAGGGGAAGATGGGATAAGGAACCTGAGCAGTCATGCAGGCAATAAAGACGATGCAGGGAGGGGACAGGCCAAAGGAGCGGTGGCAGAGAGAAGAGAGCTCTCAGGGTGAATGGATGGGAGACTGGTGGGAGGGGCTGCCACATTTGACCAAATAGGACGGGGGCAGGGAAGGGGCTGGGAGGAGATGAGAAGGGGGAGTAGGACGATCAGCAGGGATGGAAATGGAAGCGAGGCACCTGGAGAGACTGAGGACAGAAGAATAAAACCCCCCAGCAAAGGCTAGGGGGAGGGGGCATGGGAATAAAGAGTGGAGGGGCACAAACCGACAGGGAGGGGAAATATAATGGAATTAGGTTTGTTCTCTGACTAAAGAAAACCATAAAATCATAAAACTAGGACCCAACAAAATGAAAACCTGGCAAGAATTTTGAAGTGGGTTTTGGAAAGTGCCCATGCTTGGTGGTAACGTGAAGTCACATTCGCTGATAGAGAAGGGGCTGACTGTCCTGGAATAGCCACGTGGCCCAGGCAAGTCTGTGGAAGGAGCTAAGCCTGGGCCTCAGCTGCACTCTCCATTCTGCCCCTTTGTAATGAGGCAGCCTTGGGCAAGTTATGAGCCATATCTTCTTCTCATCTCCTCATCTGTAAAGTGGGATTAATGTGCTACCTCCTTAATGGCTGTTTCGGGGAATTCAAAGAAAAGATGTGTCTGTCTTGCTCACCTGGCTCCAGACTAAGCACCTCCTACCACCTGACTACAGGTGTTATTCCTGAGCATCGATTCATGGAAGAAGGGACTGAATAATAACAATAGTCTCGCTCCCTTCCTCCTTCCCCTCTTTCCTCTTCTTTTAAGTCCAACACTGCTAAAATCCAGCCCAGTTTGGTTCTTTCCCAGCTAGAAGCTAATCCAGAGGAAGCCTCTTTGTTCACCTTTGTCTGCCTGCCTGTGCCCCCCACTGGTTCCGTCTCCCCACTGGGGATGGAAGAACCATGCTCACCTGCCACTCACTGGGCTGATATAAGGAAGAGCATCTAAGGAACCAGACTTCTGGGCCTACTGTTCCCAGGGCCTCCGGAGGTCCTCGGACTGGCCAGGACTTCAGTGTGTGGATGGCTGGGCCCTGAGCTGGTCCTCGTGGCTGCACCACCTGGGGCCTCTTGGGCTGCAGTGAAGGGCCCTGCCTGGGGAACCATAAGGCTCATCCCCACGGCCTGAGCCTGATACATTAAAAGTGGACTTTGAACGCTTGATGGAAGAGCCAACAGAAAGGCCTGTGCAGTTGTCCCTGGGGCTCCTGCAGGAGGGCAAACATCTCTTCCTGGCTGTGATATCTGCACCATCCTCTTCAAACAACTCATATCTAACAGTGTATGCCTTTGGAAGACAGAGTTCTGCTCAGGACAAATAATGCACAGGCTCCACTGAGCTTGCTTTGGACCTGCTTTCCTCCCTCTGTGCTTCCTTTTCTTCCTTCCTTCACTCTATAATTTGCTCACTCGGCATTTACTGGGTACCCACTATGCATTATACTAGATATTAGGGTTTCACAGATAAAGCAGCCACATCCCCTATCGATGGGTACCCCGTGTATGAAGCAGGACACAGCCAGTGTAAACACACCCCGTCCTGCTGGCACATTTAAAAGAAAGGACCAGAGACAAAAAGCAGGAAATGTGGAGGCCTTTCTGTAGGCGGTAGCTTCCTGAATTAACTCAGGTATGAGTATGAATCTATCAGGAAAAGGTAAGGAAAGGGCACTCTGGCCCAGAGGATAGCATAAACAAGGACATGGGAGGATTCAGATGCTATAGAAGAAGAACAGTAGTCCTCTATGGCTAGAGCATCAAATTTAAACCTCAGACAGGTAGAAAAGGAGGTAAGCCAGGGTGAGCTCCTGTGGGCACTTCCCTCCACATTTAGTAGCTTAGACTTCACCATGCAGGTGATGGGGACATGCCCCAGAAGTTTTCTTAAACATGGGAGTGACACAGACAGGCTTGGGTTTCACATGTCCTTCTCCCAGCTAAGGGTTCAGAGACCAGCAAGTTAACCCCTACTCCCCTTTGCCCCAGAGTGTATGTCACTTAGCTTTCCTTTGGTAACCTGGAACAAATTCCATCTCTCTTCTCCCACATTATTCTTTAATGCTGTGCCCTGCTGCGTCCTTCTTAGCACCTATCCAAACAATAATTGTACATTTATGTATGCATTTCAGTATTCCTACACTAGAAGCTTCACAAAGCAGGATCAATCCCGTGTCATCAGTTCTAGTAAAATGCTTGGCAACTGATAGATAGATGCTCAATAGCCATGTGTCAAGTGGATAAATGAACATGTGGATGTATTCGTGCTGGGGATGCCTGGGCAGGACTGGTTAGGTAAATAGGAGGTAAAAACTTCATGGTTTGATGAGTACTCTGTATGGAGAGAATGGAAGCCAAAGGCAGTTCATTAATTCATGTGGCATATATCTACTGAACACCTACTATAATTTAATGATGAACAAAATAGACATGGTCCTACCCTCATGAAGCTTTTGGTATGGTGGAAGACAGTTACTACGCATACATATAATCATGCAAATAAACGTAAAATTTAAAATGTGAGTAAGGAAGCCATTCAAGAAAGGGAAGGGGTGCTATGGGAAGATCTCAACAGAAGCCTTAGCCTGTTCTGTGGGGCAAAGCAGAGCCACCTGGAGGAACTGACCCTGTGCTGAACTGCTCAGGGTGGGTAGGAGTTGACTAGGTAAGAGGGATGAGAAGACTTCCAGGTAGAGGGAACACACAAGACAGCTGTAGGGGAGGTTTCCAGTAGGAAGTTGAATATAAAAGTGGGGTAAAGATCTGGGCAGAGACACTCGGGATGCGCGCAGTGCATTGGTACACGGGTAGCGGGTAAAACAATGGGAGTGGGTGGGGTCCCTGAGAACGCCTGTGCGGAGTGAGCGCAACACGGGGATTTGAGAGAAACCTAGAAAAAAGATAGATATAATGGGACAAATGAGGGAAGAGAACCTCATTAATAAGAAACCACAAGCACGTCTAAAGATATAAAGAACCAGAAGAGAGCACGGCATGGGGACCTCCTCAAGAGGAAGGACACAGAACCTCTACCTCCACCATCTCGTGTTGAACCCTGGCTCAGCCTGAGGGGACAGCTGGACAGCAAGAGAGCAAACTAAGGAAGCAGGAACAGCAAGTGAGAAGACTTTTTTGAGAAATCTGGTTGAAAATGATAGGAAGCAAACATTTTATAGTCGAGGGAAGGGCCTTCTTTTTGTGCAATTGTATGTTGTGGGCAGGGGCTGGGGAGTAAGCATAGGTGGATTTAATTGTGTTTGTAAGTCCAGGGGAAGGACCTAGTCAAAGGGGAGAGGTAAATGATATAACAGAGGAAGGAGGAGAGTTTATGGAATACAGTTCCAGAACAGACAGATGGCAAGGGGGAAGCAAGAAACGGCTGAGCCTCCTCTTGGTTCCCTTCAGAGCAGAGAGACAAGCACAGAGACAAGGTCAAGAGCCACACAGCTGGTTGGGGGTGCAGCCAGATGCAGGTGCTCCCTCAGCATTCCAGCCCCTTTGTCCTCGTCGGAGGGCCTATGTGGCACCACACCATGGGTGCGGGAGTGATCCCCGGTGTGGAGTTGGGGTGGAAGGTGGAACGAGAGGTTGGAACACGGCTTATTCCAGAAAGGAACCAAGCCAAGGGGAACAGCTGGCAGGTCACAGTGGGAGATCACAGCCTGCAAGTGAGCGTGCTGCAGAGACAACACCACCGGGCTGAGCTCCGGGGTAGCATGGGCACCGCCATGCCTTGCTGGAGGGTTGTGGGCACAGCATGATTTAAAGAACACCCCCTGCCATTATAGTCTTGCCAAGGCTCAAACTCTCACCACAACACTCTTTGGGGCTAAAGCAAAAACTCTAAGGTAGTTAAATGGAAATTTTCACAGAACAAGACATTGTACCATTGTCACTTTAGGGTTGGGCGGAGGTGTGAGAAATGGGACAGCAGGTACCAGAGGAAAGTAACTGCGTGTGGGACCCAGGGTGGGGAACGCCCTCAACAACCACCAAAGTGCCCCTCACATTTGTGAAGCATTTGTCTATCATGTGTATTTTACTGAAGCATTAATGAAACTTTCGTGACAGGTGCTAGGTATATAAGAGCAGAACATGTAAAGCCACATAAACAGATAAGGTCACTGTGCAATGCAGTCAGGCCTGCATCCTAAGGGCCAGGTGTCAGTGCCTGTAACAAGAATTTTGGGCAATGAGCCTCTCTTTTCCTTCTACCATCCCTACTCCTCAGAGCCTGTAAGGGGTGAAGAAATTACCAAAGAAAGTCCTAATCTGTGCTTCTTAATCTTCAAATTGGTAGTTAGAGAATAATCACATGGATGTAAACTACAGCATAGGGAATGTAGTCAGTAATATTATAACTATGTATGGGGCCAGGTGCATACTTGAAATATCAGGGGGGACCACTCTGGAAAGTACATGATTGTCTAACTATTATACTGTACATCTGAAACTAATACAGAATAATGCTGAATACTGTAAGTTGTAATTGACAAATTTTTTTAAAAAGAAGAGAGTCCTAAGAATTCCCCAAGTGGTCACTTTTCCAAAGAATACATTTTTGGACAGCAGGCCTAGCACTTTGCACTTTGCTAGCACTTTGCAAACCTCCAAATACCCTCACTGTAGAATAAATCCTCTCCAGCCCCGGAAAGTTAGCATTCTATTGTCTGAGGACTTTCACACCCAGAACCTGCTATGTCCAGCCAGGCATCTAGTCTTCCTCCTCCACACTCGCCATTCCGTGCCCACGACCCTCCAGACCATGCAAAAGGCCTTTGTTTCGGAAGCTTCAAGCCTCTTTCTGGTCCACACCTCCCTCCGGGCCCAGTCCAGAGCTCCCACTCATTTTTAGCTTCCAGACTCAAAGCCCGCCTGTCCACAGCCACGCACAAAGGTGGTCAGCGCAGTGGGTGTCCCAGCCCTTCAGTGCAGGAAGGCTGCACCCACCTCTGGGCGTTTGGTGTGACTCACCCAAAGGAGTCCACTCCCCCGCACCGGACACAGGAAGGACGAACGTCCTTCCACTACAGGGGCTCTGCTCCAAACCTCAAACCAGAGGGGCCATCTCCATCCGCAGCCAGCGGGCTCCTCCCAAGCCCTCCTTCCTGCCCGTCCCACAGCTGCAGCGAGTCTTATTCTCAAGAGCACTAAGACCTTGTGCATGGACTTTTCTTCTGTGGAAATGTCTTCACCTGGTTACCTCCTGGTCACCCCTCCCTACAACTTCCTTCCAACCACCCACAGGCCCCATAGCACCTGGACTACCTCTCTCAAAACACTTCTTCCTTAGAGTGCATCACTCCTCAAGAGCCTGGTTTCTCATCTTGCTCAAGGCGGTACCCATAAGGCTTTGTACCTTATTCATGGTGGGTACTGGGCACATATGTGTTGAGAAAAAGAAGAAATGGGAGCTAATATAAAAACAGTAGGAATTATTATTCTAGAAGAAGGTGGGGCTGGGGTAGGAGGTGTACAAGTAGTTAGTTATTCTCTTAGCTTTTCTTTACCAGCCATTGCCCAGTGGTTTGCCACACATCACTCCAGACCAGCAGCACAGCCCCATCTGAAAACTCTTTACAAACACAGGTTCTTGGTTCCGTCCCAGTCCTGCTGATTCAGAAATTCAAGACACTGTGCTCAGAATTCTGTTTTAACAAGCCCCCTGATTGATTCAGATGCACACTTGAGTTTGGATACCACTGCCCCAGTCTTAGGGTCGAGCTCGGGCCATAACGTGCAACCATATCAATATTAAAAATTAGAAAAACTTGATCCTTATACCAAGATTTTCAGCTAAACATACACTTCTCGATTCTCACCCCCTCCCCATCTTTTTACAATAGCTGCTATAGGTTAGCAGCAGGTGCAGTAATGGGTTCTATTTAGCTCCATTCAATTGACAAAAAACACTGAAGGTTGAAACACAGCCCAACTTTCTCAAATGATAAAATAAAAACAGGTAAAGTCCAATGCAGGAATTGGCCCAGCTCTCTGAATAGTAACACAAAGTCACTCAGAAACCAGTAAAATAAAATAAAGCTCCAGAGAATTCAGAATTTGAAGAACTTACTTTTCCCTTCACACCCATGCTGGCTGACCTAGTGAATAACCTTTCAGGAGGGGTCCTGGGGGCCTTGGGGTTCTAAGGATCCTGGTCAGCCCTTCAAGAAGATCAAAGACAATAATTTACACAGCTTCAATGGAGAAACAGCGTACATTTTTTAAGTCAAAATACCTAATCCATGCCACCCAAAAGTGGGGTTTGTTTTTTTTAAAACCTGTTGCCTGTCTAAGGATGAAGAACCCCATCTGCAGGAAGTCTCATTTCCAGATACAGAAGTTCTAGCACAAACACCTAAGCCTGGCCACCCAAGAGCCTAAGTTCTGGAAAATGGGAACAGAGCTGGACGCTCAAGGGCTTGTCTAGGTTTGAGTGGCCATCTGGCGCCCCCTTGTGTTCAGTGTCTGGACCCCAAAGAACAGAAGGCCACCAGGTGGGAATGAGGATCCCTAGGCTGCAGCCATTCTCCAGGGAGGGGCTGTGGCCCGTGAGGAGCCAGTGGAATGGGCTCAGGGGTGGACTGGGCCACTCCTCCACCTTCTGGGAAGCCCTGATGCCCTCCAGATTCCTTCCCAGCTGTGGTGGAAAAGCATTTGGGGTCAAGTTGCCTGGAATGGGAAGGTTGCAAGTTGTACCCAAGCTCACCGGGAAAATGGGTCATCATGTCCCTCCTGCCGGGTGTTTGACCAACAGGCTTTTCCTCCTGACTCAGTGCCCAGGACAGAGGCTTTTGGCCTTTTTATTTTTTTTTTTTTTTTTGAACGTTGACTGTTGTGCTGAAGACAGCTTGGGCCCCTGAGGAGACGTTGCACAGTAGTTCTGAATGTGCTAAGTCAGTGGGTGGTAATGGGCACGGTGTGCCCAGCAGAGGCACTTCCCACCTCGGCCATAAATAGTCCTTAACGGGCTCACCCCGAAGGCCTGGCTCTGCTCTCCTCCTCGCCTGCCTGCTCCCCCGACAGCCACCCGCAGGGCTCTGCCCTCACAGCTGGTCACCACATCCTGCCCTGGAGAGAAAAGATGTCTTCATGCCCAGGCTGTGGCCCCCTCAGAACCAGACTACAGGGCCAAGGCCTGGCTTCTCGGGTCGTTTCTGGCCACTGGGCCCATGTCAGGAAGCATGGTGGGAACCTTAGCCCTTGCTTGTGTCTTGGCTCCTCCTCATACAAGCTGAGTCACTTAAGTCATATGAATCAAGCCATGGAAACTCTTGAAGCCCAGGGCCCTCATCAGAAAACTGGAGCTTGCAGCCCCGACATGAGCCCCACAAGCTCTAGGGAGCTGATCAGGCTAACAGGCAAACCCCTTCCCACGTCTCAGCCTTCGCCTGGAGCTCCACCACCTGGAATGGTGTCCTTTTTCCCCTCACGCAGCTAACACTTTTATCTTCAGCCTCAGCTTAGACTTCTCCAGGAGCCCTCCTGTGGTCCCCTGAGCCTGAGGCTGGTCCTCTCCAGTGGTTCCATACCTTCTGCACGTCCCCAGCCACAGCAGTGACCATGCGGTGTGTTAACGGGCTGTTGGCAGTCTAGACCCCCACTTGCATAAACCTCGTGAGGCAAAAACAGAGGTCACGTCTGCCTTATTCACTTTGGCATCCTCAGGGCCTGGTACAGTGCCTGCCACCTAGGAGGCATGCAATAACGTGTGCTTGAAGTGGTGGGTGGGCTCAGAGTGAACCGGGCTACCCTGCTTGGCCGTGACAACTGTACCGGGACTATTTTCTTCTCAGGCCATGGAGGGCTGAACCAGCTGGGAGGGGCCTTTGTGAACGGCAGACCCCTGCCAGAAGTGGTGCGTCAGCGCATCGTGGACCTGGCCCACCAGGGCGTGAGGCCGTGCGACATCTCCCGACAGCTCCGCGTCAGCCATGGCTGTGTCAGCAAGATCCTTGGCAGGTAAGCACGAAATTCACCACACACCACCTTCCCAAACGGCTGGCCTCTGCACCTGCCAACTTCACAGTCACGCTCCCTCCCAGGGACCCAGCACATTAGAGTCACCTGGGGAACCTTAAAAAAAAAATTGAGGCCTAGGCCCAAGCCCCTGGCCATTAAAGCAGAACTTTAGGGGAAGGACCCCAGTTTGATATTATTCAGGCCCTTCAAATGACTCTCATGTTCTAAAACCAGAGCTGAGAACCACCAAGCAAAGGTTCAGGAGAAACCAGGAGCAGCAAAGCCCTGTCTAGGCTGATGTAGCCATGTAACCTGGTCTGGAAAACCACTCCTGTTAGAATTGTCCCTGAGGCAGATGGTTGGGAGCTTTGAGTCAGCTCAAGGTACCTGCCCCCCTTCCTCAATAAATGTGTGTTTGAATAGGTGGGTGGGCATATTTGAGAGGAGCTTTGGTTTAAAGAGGCAGAGGGCCTGTCACTAAACCATGGGAAGCTCTGGCCTCCTGACGAAAGTGGTCAGGAAAGAGTGTGGCCCCTTCTGGGGTCAGGAGAGGGGACCCAGGATAGGCTGAGTAGCCCAGAAAGGAGGTGGTCCCTGGATGGTGGCAGCAGACAGAATTTAAAGAGTGGAAGTTTTTTCATGGCAGAGGAGACCAGAGAGTTTCTAGAACAAGGAGCCAGTTGGGGATGAAAGGAAGGGAGGCAGGGAGACTCTGGGAGCAAAGTCTCAGCTTAAGGAGCTGGACATGACCAGAGATACAGGCAGGGCAGGATTTCAGACTTCATGAGGAAGGGCTTCAACATGAACCAGGTAACCTAGTAGAAAACCAGTGCGCATCGAGGGGGTGGGGGAATGGGGAGCAAAGGTGAACCAGCAGACAGGGCAGAGGGCCCAGTGACCTCAGCTGGCCACCTGGGGAAGGGTGAAAAAAACAGGATGGCCAAAGAGAAGAGTGAATTATGCTGTAGCCAAGAGAAGTTGGAGGGAGGAAACTGCCATCGTAAACCCGTGATTCACAGGGTACCTACATGAACACGCCCTTTCTTAGAAGAGAATCTTTTATGTCCCCTAAAGTCCCCAGTGGTGCTCATACCAGCCAAGGGAAAGGAAAGGGAGAAGCCAGGGGCCCAGGGCGAGTGCCTCAGCAGAGGGTCCGGCCAGGCAGCAGCACAACCCTGCCTATGCAGGGGAACCAGCACTGAAAGGTCAAGTATTTGAGGCCAGCCCAGAAGGCAAGTTCTGCCCTGCGCCCCTCCCCGGAAGCCTCAGAGGGAATGAAGGTCTCTGGCTATGAGGAGTGACCCCCCCAAAATAACTGAGTGTTCTAGGAACCCATCTGTATCAGTGTACCAGCTGGCATTGTTGGGAGAGGCTACATTCAGCTTCAGTGAATTTTTTTGAAGGCTCTTTCAATGTGTTTGCCCAGTTCATGAAGGGAGATTTATGAGCACACCTGCCCACACCGTGCTGAGTATTCAGCAGTTTTTGACAAAAAACAGCATGACCCCCCCGCCCCGCCCCACCACAACTCCACCCTCCATGTTCACCCAATCTCACCCCAAGTGAGGTTTTTGTTTCCCCATTTGAAAAAAGTCCTCAAAGGGAAACGTTTTCCTGATGTGGAAGAGGTGAAACAAAAAACAGAAGCACTAAAAGGAATCAAAATCAACAAGTTCAAAAGCTGCTCTGACCAGTGGGAAAAAGTCTTGATAGATGTATCAAATGGAGGGTACTTTGAAGGTGACTGGAGTTTAAACATGTAAGAATAAGTACACAATTTTTAGAAATAAATTCCTGTTTTGTGGGGGGACCCCCCTTGTAAGTCCATACCTACTCGCCTGCCTACTGGGTAATCTATGGGTTGTCTATTGGAGTAGGTACTACGAGACTGGCAGCATCCGGCCTGGGGTGATAGGCGGCTCCAAGCCCAAGGTGGCTACACCCAAGGTGGTGGAGAAGATCGGGGACTACAAGCGACAGAACCCCACAATGTTCGCCTGGGAGATCCGAGATCGGCTCCTGGCTGAAGGCGTCTGTGACAACGACACTGTGCCTAGTGTCAGCTCCATCAACAGGTAAGAGACAGACAGCAGCCAGGGGCCTGAGGGCTTATGAGAGAGCCCTGAGGAAGGCCCTGGCTTGTGGAGCAGAGCTGGGAAGGAGCTTGGGAATCAGGCAGGAAGCCCGCAGGCACAGGGCACACACCTCACCTCCCGCCTCCTCAGGGCCGCAGGCCGCCCCATTCCCTACCTGGCTGTCCTTTCTGCAGTTTCCTTCCTTACCCACCACATCATTTTTCACTCAATAAAAGAATCTTTTTCTTGAATTGATCCTTTTTTATGCCAGAAGACCCCTCGTTCAGATGTTCACTCAGTTGTTTAGCCATTCAGTTATTCGCTTGCTACCTTAATCAATCATTTGCTCACTCATTCATTCATAAACGCATAATTTATTGTTATATGCTAGGCCCTGGGGACACAAAATCTTTGTTCTGGCAGAGCTTACTCATATAGTCTAGTGGGAAGACACACACTATTCAAGTACCCACACAAACAATTGTGAACATGCAACTCCAGCCCTGCTAAGGAGAGAAACATGATGGCACGTGAGCTGGCATGGAGTGACTCAGTTTACGGAAGTTCTGAAAATATGTCTCTGAGTAAGAAGCAATGAGTAAGAGTTAACTAGCTGAAAGGGGGAGTGAGAAGAGCTCCGAGACAGCACATACAAAGGGCCTGTGGCTAACAGGATCTTATACAAGGAGCTGAAAGAAAGCCAGTAGATAAAGAGGAGGGGAGCAGGAATGAGGCTGAGGTGGAGCTGTCAGCAAAGGCTGCCCTTTTGGGGCTAGGGGCCAGGCTGCATGTTCTTGCCTCTGCCTTTGAGCAATGAGAAGCCCTTGGCAGTATTAAGCAGCAGGCTGACTTGTATTTCAGAAAGTCCAGTCTGCCTGCAATAGGGAGAAGAGACTAAGAAGCTCACCTGCGGCGGGGTGGCCAGTGAGTGACCTGGAGGGAGAGTGTGGGGGGTGGTGCACGCTGAGGTCCTCCAGGGGGATGCAGAGGGCGACCAAAGCTGGGGAGGCTACGAGGTCAGAGCACAGCCCCTGAGGATGGTTTGATAGCAGAGGTGGGGGGAGGCAGGTTAAGCCCCACCTGTATTTATGCCTTGAATGACTGATGGTACCCCCCGTGAAACGGGAATGCTGGGAAGGACTGGGTTTGAGGAGTAAGGTCGTGGGTATGATGTGGACAGGTTGAGTGTGAGGTGCTTTTAAGATATCCAAGTAGGATTTCAGAAATGCGACCGGATCTGGGGCTGCCATGGGTCCTGTTTCCTCCTCTTCCCTCTACTGGCCTGTCTTTCTTCCTTTCAGAATCATCCGGACCAAAGTGCAGCAGCCATTCAATCTCCCCATGGACAACTGCGTGGCCACCAAGTCCCTGAGCCCAGGACACACGCTGAGTGAGTGTTGAGGGCCTGCAACACACTCCCCTGCACACACATGCCCATCCATGTACACTTGAGGTCACACACCCACCCACACAGCCTGCTGTCCATGTGGACTAAGGTCCTCCATGGGGCCAAAGCCTTGCTGGGCTCCAGGGCCAACTCACTCAGATCTCTAGGAATCACATCATGCTGCCTTAATTCTAGAACCCCTCCCACCTGCATCCTGACTCCTCTGTGCTGGTGGCAGCGACTCTCAGGTGTGTCCCTCCCACAATCTGACCCTGTCCCTTTCATGCCCTGCAGTCCCCAGCTCGGCTGTGACACCCCCGGAGTCACCCCAGTCCGACTCTCTGGGCTCCACATACTCCATCAATGGGCTGCTGGGGATTGCCCAGCCTGGCAGCGACAGCAAGAGGAAGATGGATGACAGTGAGTGTGGGGGGCACGGAGGGCAGGTTGGGGTGCAGGAGGGCAGTTTACTCAGGCTCTGATGGGTCAGAAGCCCTCCTTCAGCCCAGGACTTTGTAGTCTTAGCAACTCACGGCCTGTAGCGCGTGGCCCTTACCTGAGGTGGCCACAGCCCTGAGGCTCTGAGGCCTGGGACCTGGGTCCTTTCCCTCCCTCTGCAGTCCAGTCTGCCTTTCCACACTGGCCTGGGGATGGGTAAAGGGGTCCCCTGAATGCTTCCTCCCTGCCTGGGGGTGCCAGGTGACCAGGACAGCTGCCGGCTGAGCATCGACTCCCAGAGCAGCAGCAGCGGGCCCCGCAAGCACCTCCGCACGGACGCCTTCAGCCAGCACCACCTTGAGCCACTTGAGTGCCCCTTTGAGCGGCAGCACTACTCTGAGGCCTATGCCTCCCCCAGCCACACCAAAGGCGAGCAGGTGAGAAGCAGGGTGTGGAGGGGAGCTGTGGTGGGCTGGGGCCGACCAAGGCAGGGTCTCTGGAGACCCCTGATCTGCCTGCAGTCCTGCCACCAAAACAGCCTAAAGTTGCTTTGATGGCTCAGGGCACCAGCTTCATGTGGCTCCAAGCCCTTAACATCTGCTATTTCACCAGTCACT
The DNA here is from genome assembly GCF_021234165.1 of Pteronotus mesoamericanus. Taxonomy (NCBI): domain Eukaryota; kingdom Metazoa; phylum Chordata; class Mammalia; order Chiroptera; family Mormoopidae; genus Pteronotus; species Pteronotus mesoamericanus. The sequence continues at coordinate 2,048,139 of NW_026555132.1, read as the reverse complement.
GGTAATTCCTCCTTCCCCTCCTAGCCCTCCTGCCTTCCCTCACCCAAACTGACCTCAGCCCTTTCAAAGGGAGCCACACAGCCATGTCGTGCCATCCCCCTGCCCTCAGCACCTCCCCCGGCTGCAGGGTCAGGTCCTACAGCTTTAAGCTACAGCCCAAAGCCAAGCAGCACTTCCAGTCCTACCTCCAGCCACTCGGGCCTGCACACCCCATGACCCTGCATTACTCACATCCCGAGCATGCCCTCTCGTCCACACCTCTCTGCTCTGGCACACCGTGTGCCTCCGTGCAGAATGCCTTTCCTCCTGCTTCTCCACCTGGAAAAGTACCGCCCAGCCATTATGACTCAGCTCAAGCATCCCTTTGCCAATGAGTCCTCCCCTCCCCCACCCCCTCTCCCAGGGTGCGTGTCCCCTCTCCCTCCTGTGCTTCTGCATGTCCGCCTGACACTCCTGGCCACTTCTCATGCTGGACTGCAGTTGTCCAGTGGATACAGTTGTAACGACACAGTGGGCAGCATCTTGGAGCACATTTATATAATCTCTAGCATCAAGCTTTGTGCCCTGTTATAATAGATGCTCAGTAAAACCAGTTGAGAAATCCAGGCAATCGATGCAAGCTCAAGGGCATTCTCATTTCCAGTGTTCAAGACAGGTGACCATTTATAGTAGGCTGGCTTCTGTGAAGGTGGCAGGGACAGCAGACATCTCCCCTGGGCCCAAAGAAGTGCCACTTCTCTGACAGAACTTTCAGGAGGCTGCCTCTGGTCGATACTATCTGTCAACAGTCGCGTGTCTTTCCTCTCCCCACACACCTCTCACCCAGCCAGCTGGCCAGCTGAGGAGTTTCAGGGCCATATCTGCTGCCCTTCCTCGCTCACACTGCCATTGTCCAGGAGTGAGGAAAACACTTAAGGCCTTTAAGGTCTGAAAAGGACAATGGTGATGATGCTACCAATCAGCTGAACCTTTGCCAGTGGCCGTCTGGGCAGCTGGGCCCGTGCCAGCGCCTGCAGCTGGGCAGGCGATCTGCGTCAGCGATTTTATCAGCCTGGGCTGTGGCAGCCACGAGGGGTGCAGAGAAAGCTGGCTGTCAGCAGACCCAGGGACAGGGCTGGGTGCTCATCGAGAGCACATGGCTCTGGAGAGAATGGGTACAGCGGTAGGAGCCCGCCCTGTTCAAAGCAGCCTTCCCAACCCAGTGTGCAAGCACCGGCCATCCTGGAGAGGGGGAGAACCCTGTTCCAGAGGCCCTGTGCACCCACTGGGCTGCAGGGCCATCCCTTGGCTCCATTCCTGAGCCCCTCAAGGGACCCTGCTCAATCCAAGACTGAGGCTCTGCACCATGCTGGCACCCCTGCACAGGGAGTCGTGGAGCGAGAGAGTCAGAGCTAGAGGGACCTTGGGACAACAGAGCTCAGTGTCTTCATTGGTGGGGAGGTGAGCCAGGGCCGGGAAAGGCAGAGAGGGCCTGGAGAGCAAGCAGCAGTGGAGCTCAGGACTGAGTGTCACTCAGACTGGCAGGCCATGGTGGGGGTGGTTCTTCTAGGCGGGTCCTTGGTTGAAGACTGGAAAAGAGAGTTTGAAAGCCATGGAACCACTCCAGCCTCTCATCCTCCAGGCAAGGAGACTGGGCCCAGAATGTCCATCAGGGACCCTTTCCTCCCCCAGTGAGTCCCCTGCTGGTCATCATTCACCTGGCTTCTGGTGGGGCAGAGAGAGCCCAGCCCGGTGCGGTGCCTTTCCCAGCCTTGGTGACCCACGGTGTTGCCAAAGGAACACCCGTGTCCTCTCACCTGGCATGGCAAGGCCCTCTGGCCTGGGCAGCTGAGAAATGCACAGGTCTTCACACCTGACCTCAGAGTGGGGCAAAGACATGCTATCTTTTCTGTAAAATCAAAAAGAGGAAGAGTGTTCCACAGAAGCATCATGTGGCCTCATCTTTGCCCCTGTTTCACTACTAGACTTAGTCACGACAGCTTGCAGCTCTTGTCCCTGTTTTTCAAGTGCACTGAGAAGCAGATCAACAGAAGTGGTAGTGGCAGAGACCAAGAACTTGCCAGTCCCTGACTCTTCAGATAATTGAAATAATAATAATGCCTACAATCACTATTTATAGATCACACGCTGTTCCCGGGCACTTTGTGTTAAGTGCTCCACATGTGTACGTAACACCTCAATCCTTACAGCAGCCTCATGAAGCAGATCCCATTGCCCCTGTTATACAGGGGGGAAAGTCAAGGCTCAGTGAGGCCAGAACACTAAAGCTACTCGGCTGGTAGTGCAGAATCAGGGCTCACCCAAGTTCTAAAGCATCGGGCCACTCTGCACCGCAATTCACCTTCAGTCCCCGTGAGAAATCCAGTCATCATTATGATGTGCAAGCCATTCTGTGCAACATCACCAAAATATCTGGCTATATAGATTTGGGGTTTTTCTTTTTCCCACAGAATTCCCTGGATTTTGGAGCAGCTGTAGGATTTCAATAGGTATTTTAGTATGGAAACAACACATTCATAAGGCATTTTAAACTTGCCTTATCCTCTCTCGAAATTAGGTATTTTGTTCAATTCCATTAATCCATGCTGTAAGCATATATGCCCTGCCCTGACGCCGGCCCCCTTGGAGTTATGAAACCATAGCACCACTGAGTCAGTAATTGCTCTGCACGATAACGGTGCCCCAGGGGCCCCCAGAATTGATCGTAGCTTGCAGAAGTGCCTGACACGCAACTGGAAAGTGCTGTGTCTCCTTGGAGAGCCAGGTCAATGGAAGTTACTGGAAGCAGTGGTATCCAGGAAGCATCCCTTGAGTTCAGTGTTGCACAGTTTGACACAGCGCGTTTGTGACGGGCACGACCCTCACGTGCAGAACAGGTGTGCACTATGTGGGCTGCCTCGTCCTCTGGAGGGAGGGATCACGGGGAGGAGTGGTATGTGCACCCTGGAACCGAACAACTCCTCTCTGGAGGGAGCACCTTAGGGGAGGCCCCACTTGTGTCAGGGGAGGCCAGGAGAGCCTAACATGGGGTCTTAATAAAGAAACCCCAGGCACTTGATAAAGAGTTTTTTAAGCAAAATTAACCCAAATACCATCTTTAGGCTGAAACTGAACATTTCTATTTGCTTGGCTATGGAGAGAGAGAAAGGAAATTCACCTGTTTTGGTGGAGAACCACGTGTGCCAAGCTACTGAAGGAGAGAGCCCATGGGTCAGGCACAGGTGCCCCCAGTGTAGTCCCTGTTTCATAAAGACCTCAGGGCTTTAGGCTCTCCACACAGACAACAGATACAATAGTGCATGCCCACATCACAGGGCGGCCAGGGGGTCAGTTCAGGATAATGAAGGCAAAGCTCTTCGCAGATGTAAGAAGTGGGGATGATGTTAACCAGTATAGGGTAGTGGTTGGGAACATGGCACTGGAGCCAGAAACTGTGTTTAATCCTGGCTCTGCCCCATATGAAAGAGAAACAGGTTTCTTGATTTTTCTGTACCCATGTTTCCTATTTGGAGAAACATAAATTACTGAGTGAAACACTGTACACAGTCCTTTGGGCCAAAGGCTCGAACCCCATGTCTTGTCCTTGGTGGGTTCACACTGTGGGAGCAGACAAGGCGGGGGACCTGCCATCCAGACAAGGCGAGGCACTCAGGAAGAGACACTCCATCCTGTGCCTGCTCAGTAGGCCACCAGCTGGCTGCAGAGGGGGAGCTTTTGAGTCTGGGATTAAGAGAAGGACAGTGGGGCTGTGAGTTAGAGAGGAAGAATCAATTAAACACACTAAGTGAAGTCAAGAATGAGCAGAAGAAGGGGACAATGCGGGAGTGTTTTCTGAGTGTTGGCTGCAGGTAAGGCTTGCTCCAGGGGCCTCTATGTTGACTTCTCTTTGTTCCTCAGGGTCTCTACCCGCTGCCCCTGCTCAACAGTGCCCTGGACGATGGGAAGGCCACCCTGACCACTTCCAACACACCTTTGGGGCGCAACCTTTCGACTCACCAGACTTACCCCGTGGTGACAGGTAGGATGCCCAGAATGTCCTGGGCCACATGGCCTGGGCTGCCAAGATGGGCCGGAGGGCAGGTGAAGGCAGGGCACGGCCGGCGTGAGGAGGAAGGTATTAGGGCCCTGAACCTGGAGAGAAGAGAGGGCTGTGCTGGCTGGGCCTCCTGGTGGGTCACAAGGGCCTTACCCTCTCAGCTCGGCCCCTCCTCTGCCTGTGATCCCACTGCCAGGGAGGTGGGCACAGCAGCCCCCTGCATACACTGGCAGAGGCACAGCAGAAGCAGAGTTGCTCCCCGCCTCACGCAGTCCGAGGAGCACCCAGCCCAGCGCCACTCAGAGAGGTCGCCCGCTGCCCCAAGCCCCGCACCCCTCATCTCATGGCTTGGTTGTGCATGCTCCCACCGTCATCTCACCCTCTCTCCTTGTCTCCCTCCCTGGCAGATCCTCACTCACCCTTCGCCATAAAGCAGGAAAGCCCCGAGGTGTCCAGTTCTAGCTCCACCCCTTCCTCTTTATCTAGCTCCGCCTTTTTGGACCTGCAGCAAGTCGGCTCTGGGGTCCCAGCGGGAGCCTCGGGCCCGCCCTTCAATGCCTTTCCCCACGCTGCCTCCGTGTATGGGCAGCTCGCGGGCCAGGCCCTCCTCTCAGGTATGACAGGGAGGTCTGGGCCTGCAGCCTTCGTGGGGGTGGGAGGGTCGTCAGGGCCAATCCCCTGGCTCCGAGGCGGCCAGTCTCCTCTCTGGCTCTCAATTCTGTCCTCCACCAGCCTCTTCCCGAATTCTTCCAACAACTGTTGGAGGTGCCAGAATATGGCCCGAGCAGCAGAATCATACTATGCGGGGCAGGCACTCTGGGGGTGCCTGGAAGTGAGTGCTTGATAGATTTTCTGCACCTCATCTCGAGGCCCCATGGAAGAGCAGGGACCCTGAGGCCAGGAGCCAGGTGCTGTGAAGTGGTGAACACTTGGTCTGGGTAAAAAAAATTTAAAAAGCAGATAAAAGCTGGCAAAACTTTGGAGGAAAAAAGATATTGCATTGTGGAGGCAATTACAGCTGTAGCTCCCATTGTGCATGCTTCACAGCGTCACCCTTGAAGGACACTCAGCAGAGCAACTCACGTACCTGAGAGTCTCAGCTTTTCAAAGCATTCAAGCTGGAAGCACCTTAAGGGCGTCTAGAGCAAATCTCCTTATACTGAGGGGAGGCAGGCCCAGGGGAAAGGGCCTGGCCAGGGCCTGAGTAGGAAATGGTGGGGACAGGTGAGGGCTCAGCCTAGTGTGCCCTGTGTGTCAGACCTTGGCAACGCTGGGTCTCCCTGGGAGAAGGCCATCGGCCATCCAGTCAGGGCCTGAGCAGCAGCTGAAAGAGTGAGGTATTTGGCTTGGGCAGAGATGGGGTAAAGATGGGGGCAGAGTCCCCTGACAGTCCTCAGATATATGAAGGACCCCCTCAGAGATGCTATTTTAGCTGTGGGCCTGGACATTGAACCAGGACCCATGGAGGAGGCAGAAAGAGAACAGTTCTTCCGACCAGTGGTTTCCAAACGTGCTGGGGGCCTCACAACTCTCTCTTGAAATGAATGCTTTTACGGAAGCCAGGGCCCATGCCAGACAGCTGAGAACTGGCCCTGCTGGAAGCCAGGGCTCTGTGCCCCGGAGTCCTGGGACTTGGAAACCACTGCTCCAGAAGAGCAAGACCTCTGCCTCCCAGAGGGGCCAAGGGCCATCTTACCCAAGTTCACCCCCCTCTCTCTCCACAACTCTGCACCTCTGTCGGGCACGTGGACTTTTTCCTCTGTGCACCCCACACCCGATATTGAAGGTCTTCGTAGAAGAGGTGGGCACAGAGGTAACGGGTTAATAAAGGAAACTCAGGGTATGAGAAGCAAGAAAGAAAATGTTGACTCCAAGCTCAGAATTTCAAAAGAGGGTGAAGTCAGAAGAGATGGGTCATTTGTTTTGACCGAAGTGATGAAAGGAGAAAAATCTGTGAGCTGGGTGGAGTGATGTCAGGCAGAGAAAATGGGCTGGGGAGGGGGGAAGAAATGGGGAGCAGAAGAGGCCCCATCCACTGTGGGTAGACTGGCCGCCCCTGGACGGGCCCACCTGCCTCTTCTGAATGGCAGGCCAAGGTCGGGTGGACCAAAGTGAGGCAGGGAAGCAGTAAGTGTGTGGATGAAGCATGCGAGTGTGGGGAACAGGACCATCCAAGTAAGGGGAGAGGACAGGTGTCTCAGAGCACAGCCTGGGTATTGGTACAAAGTATAGCTGGGACAGCCCAGGACAAACTCGGTGCCCCACAGCCCCCACACTTTCTCCCCAATCTGTCACGCTGTCGAGGCTTCAAGCACCCCCATCAACATGCAGTCAGATCGGGACGATTCCATCTTCTCTCAGCTCTCAGTTTAGTGACATGCCTTTGCTTCAGACCAGCTGTGGGACATGCACCATGGGGCACAGCAGCTAATGGCAGATGCCCGGAAGTCATTCAGGCAGCAAATGCACAGCTTTGCTGTGTCCTTTAGGCCGGTGGCCCCGACTCAGGCCCAGGTGATGCTGATGTGCCTGATGGCCACCCTGGGAAGGCAGATGGTCAGCCCAAGGGCCCAACCAGCACAGGGTCAGGGCCTCTGAGAAGAGTAAACAGTGCCCAGGCTCAAGGGACGACGCCCAGACAGGTTGCCAAGAGTAGGAAGCAAGTCAGGGCCACAGTTTACAAGGCCTGTGATGGCGGGTGTCCATGTTGAACCCAGTGTGTTGGCCTGGAGCGCCTTAGAGAATGTCCACATGTGACCCCTGGTCCAGACTGGACCTAAACACCTACCATGTGGCTGAACCATGGTGAACGGACTGGGAGCCCACACAGGGAGAAGGAAGGGTAGGAGGTTAGCAGGAGAAGGATTTCAAGGGTGGGGGGACTAGAAACCTATTCAAGAGAAGAGGAGGTAAATTTCAAAGATAGGAAAGGAAGCCAGGACCAAGGGGGAGAGTAGGGAGATGACGTGTTCATTCCATGACCAGCTCAGCCCCTACGGACCGTCCTCCTCTTAGGCTTCCTGAGGGCCCTCCTGCTGTCTCCTGCAACCTTTGCCTGCTTCACAGTCTCCCCAGGATACTCCCTTCCCAATCCAGAGGCTCTGACTGTCTTTCTGACTCTCAGTTTCTCTGTAAACCAGCCAAGAATGAAGCAGCATCAGGGTTTGGGGAGAGTAGAATTGTCACATATTCCTCCCAGTTCCCTTCAAATGCCTATTCTGGGGTCCCAACACACTTGCCAGAAACGATCTGGAGGCACCTGGTCCTGGCTGTTCCAGGGCTCGCTCCAGCTCAGCTGGTCCGAAGCCTCTGAGTTTGGTTTTATCATCAAAGAGTCCATTACCCGCCTCCATCCTTTTGTGCAAAATTATATTTAGTTCTGCCAGAGAGATTTCTGGATTGCCATAAATTCTCCTTCCTATCAGAACAAGATAAGGAATTGAAAAGGGTCATGTAGAGGGCGGACATCAAAGAGGGCAAATAAAGTTGTCTGAAACCACCTCTGCCCTCTGAATTCCTCCACACCATGGTTCTGATCCTCCTCTCTACCAATATTTACAATATTACCAATATATTTAGGTGCTAGTGTTTTCTTACAGAACCCCACTTTAAAACAATTCAGTGTGGACCTGTGCCTATGCCAACTTCTTAACAATAAGACCATACTGGAAGCATGTTTGAATACAGAGGAGATAGAACTACAAGCCAAAGATAAACTTATGGTGAAGAACCATAAAATAAGTGGATAAAAGGGCATGGTTAGGCCACGCTGGAGGGCCTCCACCTCACGGCTTCTGTGGTTTCATTTTTAAGAAGGTCTCAAGGTTCTTGGCTTTCGGGGGGGAAAAAAAACGTGTATTTAAGGAATTGAAACAAAAAGTTTTGTGGGACTGAAAGGGAATTTTATGTAACCACAGTCTGGGGAAGGACTGACCTGCAGGGAGCCTTACAGACCCGTCCAGGAGGCCAAGGTCATGGGAGGAGGCCTTTGTGCAAGGTCAGGGTCTACTCTGGCATTTGGTTCAGAAACCTCTTTTTCACTGGGAGTAAACTAGGTGACTATGGAGAGACAAAGATCAAAATCCCAGAATACAGGGGAATGAGACTAATAATTCAATTCCCAAAAGCAACTTGGGGGCTAGTTCACATGGGATGAGACCCAGGGGGCAATTGCGACTGAAGTAAGTTGTGGCTTAAAGGGAGTATGTGCCCTGGAGCTCTACCCACTGAGCTGCTCAAGAAGCAGCAGGGTCAGGAAACAGAAGGGAGAGGATGAGGGCAGGAGGAAGGACAGCCCTGGAGAGTACCTAGGCCAGTCCTGCAAATAGGCGGCCTGAGAGCTGAGGCTGACCCCCGCCCTGCAGCCCTCTCATGGTAGACACAGACACGGCCTCAGAATCCTTCTCAACCTGGTGCACCAGGAAACCCCCAGAAATCAATCAAGAAGTAAGGTGAATCCACTTCACCACCTCCCATCCAACCCAGCTCCTCATGAGACAGATGGGCAGGAAAATACAGTTCAGAGAAATTAAGTAATATGTTCTTCAGCCTGGCCTGGGCCTAGGTCCTGCCCTCCTGCCTCGGGAGGAGGAAGTAGAGAAAAAGGAAGAAAGGAGTCAGTAGGTCTCCATCAACTACCACCTCTCCCATCACTCTCCTGCTCAGGCCCCTGCCCACCCTCTGCACTCCCCCTGCCCTTACAGCCACCAGGTCACTCACTCCTTCCCTCTCATGGGCTCCTGGCCAGGCACTTGGTCCAAGGGCTGAGGGCTGAGTCTGAGAAGTGGCCATACTGCCGTCTTCTTTGAAGAAAGATAAGATTGCACCTCAGTATACCTTCTGCAACCTTCCCCTGCTACTTCTAAATACACCAAAATTCCTTTTTCCCCACCAATGTTTCCAGTCCCTTGCTTGCTTGGACCTTGTGTCAAGTACACTCAGCCCATCTGTAGAATTCCAGTGGGTTCCATTCTGTTTGGTCCAGCACTATTCACAGCTAACCAGACATCGTACAGAAGATCAAACACATTAGGGTGGTATTTATTTTTATCAATATATTCACGCGGTTTCACTAATAACTCATTTCAAATATGATTTATTCTAAAAGGTTCCTTTTACATTTAACAACTTATAGAATGTGTTCATTCCACTAATCAGTGTTTACTTGTTGCACAAAACCCTGGCTCTGGATGACAGAGATAATATCATAGCAATAGTGATAAAATATTAGTAGTGATAAAGTACATAAACTTCCCTTCTTTTTTCCCCATTTTGCATGTGAAGGAACTGAGGCTTGTGGGGAGTAGGCAGCTGGTCTAACTAAAGGCACTTGGGATGTAAGCCACTGAAGCTGGATAAGAACCGAGGTCCTCGGACCCCTAGACACTTCCTTCCAGAGGAAGGGCAGAAGTCCAGGAGGCCTTGTACTGTTTTTGATCCCCTAGGCCTGGCTCCCAGTGCCCATCTTATGCCCCACCTTGGCTTAGTGCCTGGCCTTGCTAATTTAGCATTCTTGCTTCCTGCTGTATCCCCAAGTGGTCAGAAAAGTGCCTAGTACATCGTACTCATTTATAAGTAATTGTTGAATGAAGAACTTGCCTTCAGGGACTCTCCAGAAAGAGAGAAAAGGAGGAGTTAGTCACTGTGGTTTAGACAACTTATAAATTTCCATAGACATGCCTTCTCTTCCATCATTACCAGGCACTGCCTGAAAGGCTGGGGTATGAGGGACCTACGGAGGCTGACGGGAGGGAAGTTGGACAGGCAGTGCTGTAGAGGGGATGGACTTGGTAAGTTGGTTGACAGGGACTCAGAGGGGCCCATATAAGACCTAGGAGAAATAGCAGCCCCCAGTGAGAAAGAGGCAGAAGGCATTGGGTAAAAGGATCACAATCTAACACAGTGGGTCTCAGCCAGGGACAATTTTGTAACCAGGGGACACATGGCAATATATGGAGACATTTCCGGTTGTCATACTGGGCAGGAACTGCTACTGCCTTCCAGGGGCTAGAGGCCAGGGATGGTCCTGCATATCCAACAGTGCAGAGGATGGCCCCACACAAAGGTTGATCCAACCCCAAATGTTAGTAGTGCTGAGCTTGAGAAACCCTGGAACATCACCAAGAGCTCAGGTGACCAAATAATTCATCCTTCAAACTGGGGCATGTTGAGAGTGAAATGGGCATTATTAATAAATACTCTGGGACAATGGTCATAACCTGGGCAGACTGCCATGTATCACCACCTTGCCAAGAATCCTTGACAAGGGAGCCTGATCTGGGCCTGCAGGTCATAAGAAGGAGCAATGGGTGGGGGGACAAGTGGCTGTTGGCACAGGGTGCGGATGGAAAGAAACTCATCAGCTCATGTGGGATCTCCAATAATGGGAAAGTTTGACTTCCTGATATAGAGGACGGGTGAAACCAGGGAAATGGGGACATCACAGAGCTGTCTCAGTGTCACCAGGGCAAGAGCATTACCCACAAATATAGATTAACAAAGCAATGGGCGACTGTTTTGCTGAAAATGTTTTTTCCAGGAATGGAATTGACCGATGTGGGGTTTGTGGTCATGTGTAAATACACATGTCAGCCCACATCTCCTTTCTAGGTTGGGGATAGCCAATAGGTCCCTCGTAACGCTGATAGGTTGTATCCACCTGTCAGGCCAGGAGGAAGAGGAGGACCCCCTCTCTGGCTCAGTGGAAAAAAGGGTGCAGTGACTGATTAGCAATGTCTGCCATTGGTCCAAAAAAGGATAGTGTTGAGCCAGCAAGCCACACCTATGCCACCCTACACAGGGCCCTGTACTTGGTTCTGCTCAGAGCTGGGGCTGAAAGGGTGTGAGCTCTGAGTCCAGTGACCTGTAATGTATTTATTTAGGCCAGCTGTACCCACTGCTATGCTCGATGCTGTGGGGGATGATGAGGAACCAGAAAACATGGCCCCCAACCTCCCTCCAATGCCATGACATTTTATGGATGAATGAGACTCATGTAAACAAAAGCACTGGAGAACAGGGAACAGTGCAGGACTGCAGTAGCGGGTCTCCCTTCATAGTGGAGCCTCTGTGCTGCACAAGAGAGAGGAGGGAGGAAGTGGGTTTGGAGAATGGGCCTGGAAGAGGGTGAGTGTTGTAGGTGGGAAAGCTCACTCATCCTGCAGGAAGCAAGACAGTAGGTCCAGGGCTTCCTCTGGCCCCACTGATGACTCCTTGCTGTGTTTTTCCAGGGCGAGAGATGGTGGGGCCCACATTGCCTGGATACCCACCCCACATCCCCACCAGCGGACAGGGCAGCTATGCCTCTTCTGCCATCGCAGGCATGGTGGCAGGTAAGGGGACAATGGGCTGCACACGGGTTGGGGGGAGCCTTGTAAAGAGGAAATGTTGGCCAAAGGAGGAACAAGAGGATGTGTCCCATGCATAGACTTCCTGAAGGGCACTGAAGGATGGACCAAAGGGTGCATCTATCTTTTTTTCCCCCAAGATTTTATTTATTTATTTTTAGAGAGTGGGGGAGGGAGAAAAAGAGGGAGAGAAACATTGATGTGAGAGAGAAACATCAATTGGTTGCCCTGACAGGGGACTGAACCTGCAACCCAGGCACATTCCCTGACCAAGAATTGAACTGGTGACCTTTTGTTTTGTGGGATGACACTCAACCAAATGAGCCACGCTGATCAGGGCAAGCACATCTCTTTGTAAATGTCTGGAGTAGAGACTTCAGTGCAGTCCTGGCCCCTTAATCTCCCAGGCTCGGCTTCCTTCCTCCCAGGTGTTCCCACATCACCCATAGTAAAGAAAAGGGAGTGGCTGAGGCAGACTGGTGCTCAAATCGGAGCTCAACTGCTTCTCCAACCATTCAGGGATTCCAGGTGGATGGTTCTTGGGGCTGCAAAATACTGGCAGCTAAACAAACCCAGCCTTTAAGTAACCCATGGTCTCCCAGTCATTCAACTGGTGAATCTCAGTTTACTTTTCTGTAACATTTAAATATGAATGGTATAGGTGATGATGATGATGGTTGAAATATAGCCCCTTCACATCCCACATTCACTCAACCCTGAATGGGAGGGACCTGCGTTCTAGATACTGCAAAGGTACTGCAGAGTGTGAGATGAGCTGGGAACCTTTCTCCATCATCATCGGACTGTCATGGAATCCTGCCTGCCAGTCATTTAGGTTTCTTTGTCTACCATTGTGGTCATCACCCAATAGTGACTCAGGATGTCCAAGTCTGGACAAGAGAGGAGGACAAGGAGAGTATCTTTGGGCAAGTGCATCTCTTAGAGATCATATAGGAAGGATGGAAAGGATAAGATCAAACCATTTCCATTGCCCAGGGGCTTGAGGACCTGCAGCTTTTGGAAGGCGCTGAATCTGGGCCTCTGTGACTCTCATGCCAGCCCTGGGCCAGGTGCCCTGGTCTGACCACAGAGACAGCGCCTTCACCCAGGCCTGCTTCCCTGCCCCCTGGCAGGGGCTGTCTTTGCCGGCCACCCATTCTGGTGCCCTGTGTGAGGCAGGGGACTGGGCTCTCCTGGGCAGAGGGAAGGAGGGAGAATCGAGGGAGGGAAGGAGGCTCTATGCTCCCTGGGAACCTGCTGAGCTGGCACTTGTTGCTGCCTGGTTACCGTGGCGATGTGCTTAATGCAGCGTTGAAAATACAGAATACTGACTCCTCTCTCCCTCCTGGCCCCGGACTCCCTCCCTCCCTCCCTTCCTCTTCTGGAGCGTGAAATGAGATTGGTCAAGATAAAAAAGGAAAAGATTCGGTTATTTTTTTAAGAGTGTGGATAATGGGGCCTCTCAATCAAAATCCCAGGCTCCAGTCGGCTCCCCCATCCCCCTTCCAACCTCTCCACCTTCCCCTGCCGCCTGCTTAGAGGGGAGGAAGAAACATAAAGCCCAGGGCTTTTCTCTTAATTATGAATCATCCCCAGGGGCAGGCCCAGGGCAAAGGGTTTCTGGGGCCCAGAATCTGACCTGTGAGGTAGCTGGAAGGCTTGAGCCTCTCATCAAAGGCTCCCAGGTTGTTTCCGAAAGACCTCATTTTGCGTGGGTGTTGTGGACAAAAAAAAAAAAAAAAAGGAAAAGAAAAAGAAAGAAAAAAGAAATAGCACAACCACAGCATCCACTGCAAGTGGATTGCCAAAGGGAGGGGCCTTGCTTTGTGTGGTGGACTGGATCCCAAATAAATTAACATGTTAATCTGGTTTTCAGAAAACAGTGCTATTTCATTGTTTCACCTGGTTCCTCGAAACTTCATGGTGCAAATAAATTCTTAAGGAATTTTTTGTAGAAGATTATTTGTCCATTTCTTATCAGTGACTACAGTCTCCCAGTCACAGTGAGGATTCCTTCGAGTAAAATCAATAAACCTTCATTAAGCACCTACTATGTGCTATGTACATAATAAATGCTCCAAACAAGGCATGTTAATGACAGTCTTCAATCAGTTGTGGGAGGGAGGAAGAAATCATTTTTTCCACACTTCTGTGTGCCTGGCCATTCATAGATAGCACTATTTCTCATTTATCCTTACCATAAGCCTGGTAAGCTGGTATTATCCTAGTTTATAAGGATAAGGAAACATGCTTAGAAAAGCAAAGTGGTGTGCTCAGGGTTATAACCATACTAAGTGACTGAGTTGTTCAAAAGCAGGTACTTTGATTTCAAACTTAGGACTCCGTCAACCCCACAACACTGCCTCCCACCATGCCGGAAATAGTGACGCACCAGCCATAGGAGAGTAACACAAGAACCGGACAGGACACAGATTTCTCTTGTTTTTCCTTCTAATTGTTGTTGTTGTCCCTGACCCCTTAGCATAGTTAATGATGCTCACACCAACTCTGGAGGTGAACCAACAGCTTCAGAGATGGTTTGATCCATCCATCCATCCATCCATCTTTTCTTCCATCCATCTTTACGCAAATTTTTTTCATATATACAGACATTTTCTCATCCATTCTTTCATACTTCTATCAATCCACCCATCCATCCATCCAACCAACCCTCCATCCATCCACTCATCTATCGTTCCATCTATTCATCCATTTATGTATCCTTTCATCCATCTATCCATCCATCCATTCTTTCATTCTTTTATCCATTCTTCCATCCATCCATCCATTTATCTATCCATCCATTCTTTCATACATCCATCCTTTCATATCTATCCATCTTTTCATTATCTATCCTTTCATAATCCAATTTTTCAACCATCCATCCATCCACTACTTTTTCACTTAGCAAATACTGGTTGAGGATCTGTGGCATAGGATGTTGAGGATATAGCAGTGAACAAGACAAATCTCCCCACTTATGGAGTTTACAATCTAATAGTGGAGAAAAAAGTACAGTAAACAAGTCAATGAATGAATAGACAAGATCATTTTAGATAGCAGCAAGTGCTGTAAAGAGAACAAAATGAGATGATGTGATACAAAGCCACAGAGAGAAGACATAGTATTTTAGATTGGGTGACCAGGGAGGCCTCTCTGAGAAGGTATTCAAAGTGATCAGCCAAGTGACAAGCTGGAGCAGACCATCCCCCACCCCAAAGGACCAGTGAAAAGGCCCCAAAGCAGGAACTAGTTTAGTGTGGCTACATACAGAAAGAGGGTGTGAGTGATCAGGGAAAGGACTAGACGATGAGGAGATGTTCGCAGTGGCTTCACCAAATTTTAAGAGTACTTAGGCTCCTTTGAAAACTGGTTGTAAGCAGTCGATAAAGACAGCACAGAGACCAGTTAGGGGAAGGGCAATTTTAGCAGTTCATGTAGTGGCTTTGGGCTAAGGAGACAGCAGTGAAAGAGGAGAATAGAGACACTGAGGACCTATGGTGGTGGTAGAGCCAACAACACATGCTGGTAAATTGGTTGTAGGGGTTCAAATATTGAGGAAACAAGGATGACCCCTAGGTTTGAGGCTTGGGAAACTGCATGGATGGTGGTGGCAAGTACTCATGGGGGAGACCAGGAAAGGAAGAGATAGAGTGTGTGGCAGATAGAAATCAAGTGTTCTGTTGGGCCAGATTAGGACTGAGACACCTCCTAGTTACCCAGTTTAGTAAGTCAATAGGCACAACATATGTCTGAAGTCAGCAAACCATCCGATGAGGACCTACATTTCAGCCATTGTTCAGAGCTGTTGTTTAATGCCAAAGATTTGACAGGATCATGGGAAAGAGAATGTGGTGGAAATTTAGGGAGGGCTCACACATTAAGCCCCGGGGCTCTTCAACATTTAGAGTTCTTGCAGAGAAGAAACCGAAAGTAATGTGGAGAGGCCAGTAGGTGAGGAGGGACTGGTGGATGAGTCAAAGTCGGCTAGAGTTTAAGGGGTGGTGGACACAGAGTGACTGCTGGAATGACCGCATAGAGGCTGGGGGAGATTAGGGGTCACCTGACTGGAGGGGAGTGCAGAGGTGAAGTCAGAGACCGTGGAGCAGAGAGAGGGGCTCGGATCTGAAGAGGGATGTGGGCTACGAAGAGGATTTTTAAAAGAGAAGATAACAGAGCATGTTTGCTGGCTAAAGGAAGTGATGAATTAGAAAGCAAGAACCAATGAAACAGAAAGGAGAAGCGATCCATTGTAGGGGCCAAGGCCTTGCAGCAGTGAATGGGGTGGGATGCAGAGCAAAGAGATGGCTGGACTTTTGTGGGTGCAGGGCCATGGACAGGTCTGGTGGCAGGAGGACGCTACATCACCTCCTGAGTCCCACCCCTACTGTAGCTCCCTTGTAACCGAAGCAGATAGGGGCTCAGCAGACGTAAGTTCAGGGAGTGAATATGCGTGTGAGTGAATGGATGCATGAGTAAGTGATGAAACGTGAGGGCAAACACATTGCATTTTCCATCGCTCTTTCTTGTCCCTTAGAGCCAGCAGAGTTGGCACTGGGTGGGGTGGGGTAGAGGCACAGGGGCCCTTGCTGTGCAGCCAGCATTGAATTGGCTTCCTCCCTGGGTGCAGTGAAACCAGAGGGATCTGGGCTACACAAGCAGTAAACAGGGCAGGTCCTTGCATGGTAGGGTGCAAAACAGAGCTGGAGTAGGAGCTGCAAGCCGGCTCTAATGCAAGCTCTCATTGCACATGTGGCCTTGGGCGAAGGTCTTACCCTCTCTGGGTAGCAGTTTCTTCACCTGGAAAACGAATGGTTGGAGTTGGTTATTTCTTAATTTCTTTATTTCTCTTTTTCTTTGCTTTTTTCCTCCATCCCTCCCTCCCTTCATCTCCCACTTTGCGTGTATTTTTTGTGAGCCTGATTTGAACTGTACCTAGTCTCGCCCCTAAGGAACTTGCTGTGTTACTGCCCTCGGCCAGCCGACTGCCTCTGTTCCTCTCCCTGCCCCTCCTGGCTTCTGTCCCTCCTGTACAAGTGCCTCCTCCTTCTCCAGCAGGACAGCAGACCCACTGACACCAACCAGGGCTTTAGAGCTTTATTTTAGCATGTACTTAATTAATGGGGAAAGAATAAAAGCTAGCATTTCTTGAGTGTTTCTTACACACCAAAGATGGTGCTAAGCATTTAATATACATTATCTAACTCAATCCTCACAAAAATGCCAGGAGATAAGGACAACAATGTGCCCCATTTTACAGAGGAAGAAACCAAGTTTCAGAGTAGTTAAGAGACTACTGAGACTACTGTGAGACAAAGTGCCACAGCTAGGAAGTGTGTGGAGGGGCCGATTTGACCCAAGGCTTGGCAGTTTCAAGCCTCCCTTTCAGAGTCCAGGAGCCACTGAGGGACTCAGCTCCCAACAGCAATGAGTTTCAGAAACACTGTGGATGCTGACGGGATCTTGGGGTTGGCAGGAACCCGGCTTTGTCATGGGTGTTCTAACTGCAGAAAGGGATCGCTGCAAGTTCACAGCAGAGAGCCTGAGGTCAGGTTCTGCTCTGCCACTTACCGAGGTGTGATCTAAGAACCCGCTTCACGGTGTCCCCTCCAACCTCCTCTCCGTGAATGGACAGCGCTGATGAGTGCCTCATTGGAGGGTTTTGGGAATAAGGGGCATGGTGTGGGCGGAAATACCAATGGGTGTGTCCACTTGACTTTGTGGTTATTCAAGGGCATTCTTAAGTAATTTTTTTGGTAAATAATCCTTTTGTAAAGCCAAGAATCCACTCACAGAAAGAAGTGACCTGATTATTTTGAGTAGATGCATGCACTGAGTTTGCTTAAAGTGGCAGAATTGGGATGGGACAAGTCCCTCAGAGGTCCCAGGACAGAAACCCCAGGAGGCTGGTGCCTCCAGGGCCTCTCCTACCCTCTCCCTCCCTAATCTTCAGTGGTCCCTAACACACACACAAACACACAGACACACACGCGCGCACGCGCACACACACACGCCCCTCCCTAACACACACACCTGGGGAGGTTAAGCTGTTTCTGCATTCTGACTGATTCATCAGAGGAACACTCTTTGTCCCCTGACCCGATGGACCCCTCCTGGAGCTCCTCCACAGAAGGTCCCGGCAGTAGCGGAAGTGGTTCGAACTGGGGCTCTGAAGTCACAGCTCCCAAGCTCCACCAAACCCTCTGGCTGTAGGAGCACATGCAAATCCCTAGGCCTTAGTTCTTCAACTGGAAACTGGAAAATGAGTATAATTTACCTATTCATAACTTTATATGCCCATATAAAATGGGCATAAAATTATATGCCCATAATTTTAGCACACACTTAATTAATGGGGGAAAAATAAAAGATTTATAAGAATGTCCACAATGTCCACCTCCTGTGGTTTCTGCGAGGGACAAGATCATCAGAGCAGGGCCTCCAGTATCTAGTGGAAAAGACGCTGCTCAAAATGATGCTGACCGAGGGCCCCCCAAGGGAAGGGCCTTTTGAGCTCCCACTGTCCTGGCTCCACCTGTTCCCCGAGGGCTCACCCAGTGCCAGCCCTGCACACCCTCCTCCCCCACCCCAGCCCCACATCCGTGCTCCACCTCACGTCTCACCTGTGTGCCTCCAACAGGAAGTGAATACTCTGGCAATGCCTATGGCCACACCCCCTACTCCTCCTACAGCGAGGCCTGGCGCTTCCCCAACTCCAGCTTGCTGAGTAAGTCCCTTTGGGCCGCATAGGCCCTCAGCCATGCAGGGCGGGTGGGGTACAAGGCTGGGCCAAAGTCATCTCAAATCTGGGAGGCCTAGGTTAGATCAGGGCCTGGGGAGAAGGGTGTTCCTCATAATTCCAGCAGGAAGGCAAGGTGCCAGGTTGTGGCCAGCTGGTTTGGGGAAGAAAGCAGAAGGAAGACTTCTCTGCACCAATCTTTCTCCTACTGCTCCAGGCCATGCCTATGAGAGCCTTCTTTTGAGTAGAATCCAAGGCTTAGGCCTTGGAAGGGCTCAGGTGGATTAAGAAGCCCCAGGGTGGTTGTCCCGCCCTCAGGGGCTCCCAGTCCCGCAGCAGCAGACACTGGTGGGTGCCATGCAGAGAGCCTGCTGCCCCCTGCCTGGGAGCGTGCTGAGGCCACTGAGGGCTGTCCCGTTGCCCACATCATCCATCTAAGTGGCTCGCAAGTGCTCTTGTGGCAGCAGCAGAACCCTGCACAGAAGTCCTCTGTTCCACCACAGTCGTGGACGGTGGCTTGAGATGTGGACAGCCTTCAGAATCTGGGTCCCGAGAGTGACCTGCAGGCTGCTCTGCACCCCTCTCACCCTGAGGCCTGGGCTGCATAGAGAAACTTTTCAGGAAACCAAGCCCAGCAATGGGGAACTTGAGGAAGCCCACTCAGTCTCCCTGAGCGATGACTTCGAACCCATTCTGGGCCATCCATTCCCCAAGATGCCCCTCTCCTCCTGGCATTCCAGAAATGGCTGGGAGGGTGGCTGACCGGAGCTCTCTTTGTTTGCCAGATCACTTCAGCTCCTGGCCACCTTCTGTTCTGTTTAACCAGAAAGATGAAGGATGCTGAGATGGAGATAGGGGAGGCAGAGAGGGTCAGTCACCTCCCTGTAGAGCCTCCCCTGTGGCAGCACTCGGATGCACAGCCCCCGTTGACCAGTCAGGATTTTAATCCCTCTGGTTCGGGAGAGGAAGATTCTGTGACCTCACAGTTTAGGGCAAAGCAGGGGAGAGCTCTAGGAGCCCCCTGTGTGGGTGGTTCTCGGGGTTCCAGGCGTAACTGCTCTCTGTTGCCCTCTCTCTGAAATAAGGGCGTTGAAGGTCACAGTAATCATAGGGGGAGGGACAAGAAGCCACCTTCTCATTCTGGCCAGAAATTCAAAGGTGAGGTCAGAGAAGGAGGAAACAGGCTGAGAGGAGTTAATCTTTGATGATCAGATAGGCCAGGTGGATAAATGATTAACCTGTGCTGTCTTAAAGGTTAGCAGATGCCAGGGAGGCTGTGCTGCAATTTCCCCTTCTGACCAGTGGTGCTGTTATTATTTTTTTGACGTGTCCAGGTTCCCCATATTATTACAGTTCCACATCAAGGCCGAGCGCACCACCCACCACCGCCACGGCCTTTGACCACCTGTAGTCGCCATGGGGACAGTGGGAGCGACGGAGCAGCAGGAGTGTGGGGTCTGGGACAGGCCCCCGAGAGTCACAGAAAGGAATCTTTATTTATTACATGAAAATAGCCACAAGTCCAGCCTCTCAGGTCACACTCCCTGTGTGGTTGACTTAATGAACCATGAAAGACAGGACGACTTTGGAGAATGCCAGACTGTCCTCCAAGATTCCTCAGCGAGTGCAGGAGTCCCAGGGAGAGACCTCCCGTCCCGAAAGACACAAAACTGGAGAAATGTGGCGAGAACAGGGAGCAGCAGAGAGCTTGAGAGGGATGGCAGACGGGGCCCACAGCGGGCTTAGTGGCCCAGGGCGCCTCCGTGGCTCTACTGTCAACACGCTCTAGCAGTCCTGGGTTGTTAGCACTTCTGTCCAGCCCGTAAGCCACAGCCAGTGCAAAGGCTGTCCCCACAGGCACCCTGAGGGTCACTCCCACCGAGATGCTTCAGAGTGGAGGCTCCTGCCGTCCAGCCCCTCAACCCAGCCTGCTCGACTCCTACTGCAACTCCTTCTTGGCCACCGGCTGAGGGCTGGGTCCAGTCACCCGCAAGCTCCACCTGGAGGCCAAGGGGCATTCCCTCTGCCCGCTGCCGTGATGCGCCAATGCACCTGGCTTCTCCTCCTACAGCTCATCCCAGAGAGCAGCCTCTTACAGCTGGACACAGACTTTCCAAAGGCCCAGCTCAGAGCAGGCAGAGCTGCTGGGGACCCAGCCCAAGCCCCTCGCACCAGAGGAGGCCTGCTGCCACCCGAGCCAGCGATGCGGGTTCCCTCTGCACCTGCAGCTCCTGCCCCAAGGACTGACTGTAAATACTGTAAATGCAGCTCTGCGCAGGTCCAGCTTCCCTCTGTCCACCCAGACTATGGCCTCTCAGTGAATTGTCTCCCTGTCATGTTGGGCTTCTCTCCCCAGTGCTTCCTTCTTTTTTAACAACCACCACCATTGCCGCTCGACTCAATAAACCATTACTCCGTTTCAGGTTTTAGGGTTGACTGGGGAGGACACACTGGGACCAGGCTTTGTCCAGGGAACCTCAGGCCCAGCAGATAGTGACTTCACTCTGGGGCTAGGGGTGCAAAGGGCCATCTAATGCCCAGGAGAGTGACTTAGTATTCTCCCTCTGCCCTAACATATTTAACGCCGGGCACACCACCTATCCCACGCTTTGACTTTTACATCTCTGAGCAAGTGCAGGAGTAAAGGAAGCACACGGCACAGTCCCGGCCAGTTGTAGACTCCCCATAAGTGGTTGTTGTTGTTAACAAAAACCAGAGAGTTGGTGGGGAGGCTGGTGACCACACCGGGAGCAGCTATTCACAGAAGCAGCCCTGTGGCCCCGTGGCATGAAGGAGGGAAGTGAGAAGAAGTTTACTGGGCTGCTGTGCCAGGCACAGGGTAGTGGCCTCACATCAGTGAAGGTGGGATTAGCCCTATTTCACATGTGGAGAGACTGACACTCAGAAAAAAAATCCAAACGGGGAGGCAGTGGGTTCAGTCCCCTGTGGCCACTGGAGGGTCCTAGATACAGGGGAGCCATGGAGAGGCACCAGGTGGCAATACCAAGAAGTAAGGAGGGAGCCTGCAGGGACACCCCCTTTCCAATAAATGTTGGAAACCAAGGGGGCACATACTATGGTGGCTTTAAGAGCTCTGCCCACGACAGGGTGCTTGGCCCCAGGGGCTCTCTGCTGTCTACATGGACCTTCTCCATGGGAGGCTCTGGAACAAGCAGGGTTGTGTGATGCATTTGACAGCTGGGCAGACAGCAATTGAGGCTGAGTCAGACGGAAGAGGATTCCTTACCCCCGACACACCCAGCATCCAGGGACTCCGAGGCTGGGAGGGCAGAGCCCGAGGAGAGGCCGGGGATGCTCACCTGGAGGACACCGGCCCCTGTCTCTTCCCAGGGGAGCCGAGATGACATATGTCCTTCAATAACAGGGCTTCCCTCTGTCTGTGAGCCTGGTGGTGGGACCAAACCCTATATACCGGAGACCTTCATGATCCTGAACCCCTGGATCATGAGTTTCTGCGGTCCTAAGACAGCCCCCACTTGGTTCTGGGGCCACAGTGAACCCTCATCCAGGAATCACTTTGAGATGCATGGCTCCCAGGGAGCCTGCTGAGCAATCAGAACACTGGTGCCCCTGGCCGGACCGCTCCCACCCACAAGTGACAAAGGGACTGGGGCTATGCTTGTGCTGCGGGCAACTGTGGTTCAGAACCACTCTCCCTTTCTCTGAGGTGACCCGCGCACCCAGGACACTGCTCAGAGCAGTGCTGGTGAGTGTGTGGGGGGGGCCAAGTGCAGTGTCCGTAGTCAGACCGTGGGTTCCTTCCGGAACTCAGGAGTTAGCCGTCATCGATGTATTGGAGGAGAAAGATGATTCAAGGTGCTGTTGGGAGACACTGAGGTGGCACATGAGGGCACAGTAGAGAAGGGTATGAGGAGGACGGGGGAGGACGGAGGAGGCTGCAGAGGCTGAGCTGGAAGCCACTTTCTCGGGGCTACGTGGGAGCGTGGGGCGCCTCATGGCAGATTCGTGGGAAATGGGCTGGTTGACTGTATGGCGTGGTTGAGCCTGGTTCTCAGAAGACGTGCGGGAGCCGTGTGTTGGCAGGGGAATTTGGGGGCAGCATGGGCCTGAGGCAGCCCCACGGCAGCCCCACGGCACCGGCACCGAGGGCCCAGCCTCACCTACCCCGTTGCCGCACACCGGAGCAGTCCCCTCGCTGCCTGTGCGGACAGGCCTCCTCTGCTTTGCCGGCTGCTCTCCCTGGTCCGTCGTGCTCTCACCCCTCCCTCGCTAGGGCCCTTGTCCTCCCTGCACCAGCCGGGCCAGCCCAGAGCGCCTGGCGCCTCCAGAGACCCCGTGTGGACCAGGCGGCCCCTGTACAGGGGGGGACAGCGCAGCTCGAACCCTACCTGGGCCCACCAGGTGGGGCAGAGCCCATCTTTCTAAAGTGGACTAGAGCTGCTGAGATCCTCTGTCCTGCAGCCTGGGGATAGGGCATCCGGGAGCCCAGCCTCCGAGGCCAGCCCCTGGGCTGAGTCCAACCCTCCCCTCACTTCTCCAATATTCCTGCTGTAAGCTGTTACTAAACAACATGAATTTCCTGCCCCTGCTTGCCAGGGACACAGTCGTCGCACAACCTCAGGCAGGGGAATTAGTTCAGCAGCCCACAGACGGGGTGGGGGGGCGGGGGGCCAGCCGACGGCTCCCCTCTCCTGCTTTCTCCCCTCACACACGCCCGCCTGAGTCTTCCTTAGGCTCGCCTGGTGTCCTTGTCCTGGAGTGGGTGCAGAAAGCGGGGCCTGACACCCCAGTGGCTTGAGGGCTCCCTCCCGGCCCTCCTTCACTCTCCACTTAACTGCCTCCGCCCCGCCCTGCCCTTCCTCACCCTCAGAAGTGACGACAACCCTTCATGCAGCCGCAGTGTCTTTCTGTTTGTAAAACTTGCCCACATCCATCCATTTTCCTCTCTAATTCAGGACTCTGGCCCTATTGTGCACTTGGGGAAACTGAGAGCAAGAGGTGACCTTTTCAAGGTCATTCAGAGGAGTTGGGACCGTAGCTGAGTCTGTACCCTCATCTAAAGCCTCCAGTGTCTGGATGTTGCCAGGCTTCTGCAGAGGCCTCAGGCACTTTTTCTTTGGGGGGCAGAGTTTCTGGCTCCCAGGAGGCAGAGTGGTGCTGGGTGGAAGGCCCGGAGGTCAGCCTTCAGGTCGAGACGGAATGCCAGGCTGATCCCTTTTCCACTCCGTCCTCAGCCCCAAGCCTCCCCTCTCCAGGCTTCAGGGTCACAGAGCAGGTCCGCCTGAAGGAGGTCTGATGTTCCTGTGCCCCAGGTTGTGTCATCTTCCGACAGGAGTGACCAAGCTAAGCTGATCGCGACTGTGACTCTGGCGAAAGCAAGGCTCCCCCATCCCACAAAGGCAGCTGACTACGTCTCCTGCACCCCCTTCCCTTTCCTTTTTTTCCTTTTAGCTTCCTATTCCAGTCCCTCTTCTGGGGTGTCCAAAACAGTTATTCCTTTCGCCACCGTGTAAGAGACCTTTGCATCTCCAGAGTGTGGGATGGGCTCAGAGGCCCGCACGGGATCAGGAGAAGCCCTCTCCATCCCCTTCTCTCTAGCTTCTTGTTCTTCTCATGACCTTCTTCTCTTCCTCTGGCTCCTTGGGGGACTGGGGACACCGCACTGGTGGCCATTACCTCCTGGTGGCACAGACCCACCCCTCCCCCTACACATGAGCGCACTACCATTAGCCCCCCTCCAGTCTCTCAGGCCCTCAAACAGAGCTGGTGCCCCGCTCCCTGGAAGGAGCTGGAGGAGGCAGGCAAGGCCGGTGCCCCTGGTCAGCATCCTCTGCGGACAGCACCCTTCCTCCTCCTCTTTCTGGGCAGCAGAGGCCAGGTCCCCGTGGAGGAGAGGCTTCCTGGAGATTTGGGGCAGGGGCTCGGGTCTCATGGGGGTGAGAAGTGGGGAGCTGGGTGGGGGAGGGAGGTGGCCCAGCTCCTCCATCTGTGCCCGTGGCAGCCGGCCAGGCTGGGGAGTGAGGCGCTGCCTGCGGCTCTCAGGGAAATGTGATTTCCCGCGAGTGAAGCGGACTGTGCAGTGTGGAAATTGGCTCTTTTCTGAGTGAGCAGCGGCTGCTGTGGAGTCTGCGGGCTGGGCCGCGGGAAGCCACGCTGGCCCCTGGAGTGCTCTGGGAGCAGCCATGTGCTGAGAACTCATTAGGGATAAATCAAACCAGCACCAGCATGGAGCCAGCCCCCGCCCCCGCCCCCCCCTCCCGCCATGCTCCAGACTCCCACTGCCCCAACTCCTCCTCAGCCAAGCACGTCCCGTGTCAGAGAGCCCAGGCCCGTGCACCAGAGTCAGACACAAGCCACCCACAGCCCAGAAGCGAGCCTGGGGGAGAGATGTATGTATTTACAAATAAATGTTTGTTTGCTTTATGTTTGTTTGTTTTTTCTGGGCGGGGGTTGTCATTGGTGGCAATCATAACTGACAACAAAGACCTTGCTAGGAGCCGGGACTGGGAGCTCACCTTCCCGCTACCTCCTCTTTCCACCACCCTCAAACTGCCTTTGCATACTTGTCCCTGCCTCTTGGGCGCCAGAGGGGAGGCCCTAGCTGTGGGTTACATTGATCCCTCCACATCTACCCCTTGGAGAGATGAGAGGCCCAATCCACCCACCTGATCTCCAGGGACCTCACTGGCCAAACAGAAAGTGTCTGCAAGGGATGAGCTTGGTCTGAATGGAAACTCACCTCCCACCAAAGGGGAAGAGACAGGGGTCAAAAGGAAAGAACAACTCCTGGCAAAACCAGGGAGTGGGGAGTGGCTGCTCCAAGCCCATTCCAGGGCCTGAGCCGTGGGGGTCTTTGGAGCCTGTTAGTTAGTGTCACCACAGTCAGCGACTGTCATCAGGTCCTCACCTTCGTTCCCCGTCCCCCCTGCTAAAGAGCCTAGGCCTGGACCCGGCACCCTCCCCACCGACTCCTCCTGGGGGCCCTGAGTTTCCTCAGCTGTGAAATGCAAGGCTCAGGCCAGGATGGCGTTCAGCCCCAACGCTGCGACTCCACAGTCACCTGGGTCAGAGAAAGGCAATGCAGCCTCGTCTGAGTGGTTCCGGTATGAAGCCCTCCTTCTCCCAAATTCCCCAGGTAATTTTCCGCTAAACCATAGGCAAAAACCATGTTCTCATGTTTGGAATCTGGTCTCTGTTCGGGGTGGGGGTGCTGCCTCAGCTGGCTGAGCTACAGCCAGGCATCGAAAGGCTTCCAGGCCGGAGCAGACACCAGAGCTCACTGGCCACAGTTAGTCCAGGTTGGGCCAGAGAAGTCACATTCATTCATTCGGAAGTCTCTCATAAACCACCTACTATGTGCCAGGCCCTGTGATAGGCACCCAGAAGAAAACAAGATGAATCCAATTGGATTCTTCTATCCCCCACAAAAACAATAAACAAAAACAGAAACAAAAAACCCTTGGAGCTTTGAAATGAGACTTTCACGAAAGTCACTTACAGAGCACGGTGGGACAGCGATGACAGGCATGAGAGGGGTGATGTAAAATGCTGTCGGGGGTCAGGTGATATTTGCCAAGCCCCTCATGCCCCCAGGCCTTTCTCTGCCATTCTTAACTTCTCTAAGAAGCAGCCACCAGGAACCAAGTGCAGACCTAAACCTCGGGCCTGAAGTCTTTCTGGAAAAGGGCTTCCCCCCACCGTGTGTTTCCGTGTCACAGGGCGGTAGACAAAAAGATGCAAAACGTGCACTTCCTTTCCAAGCACCCTCTCCCCACACTGTAGCCCCAGGCTCGGCCTGGCCCCAGCCTGGGCGCCCAGGCAGGAGGCCGCACTGCAGGGCTAGGGCCTCTCTCAGATGGTGGGCAGGGAAAGGGAGCAGCTTTCCAGGGATGGAAGCAGACCAGAAGCTGCCTTCCCACACGACTTTGGCTGGCCCCCCTCCTCCCCACCGCCATACCCTCCTCACAAGGCTGGGACCCACCCAGCCATTTGACCGCAGGTCCAAGTTGCTGGACGGAAGAGAGGACGAGGGTCCTGGATGGACTGGGTGGACAGAGGCCCAGGAGAGGAGACCGGTACATGGAGGTGGAAACCCAACTGGCTGTGAGTTCTAGGTCTTGGCTCTTCCTCCCCATAAGCTTTGTCTCAGGGGCAGCGGCAGTTGTACCGGCCTTGGGGACAGGCCTCACCTCCCTAATCCCTTCCTCCATGTGCATTTCCTCCTGCTCTACTGGGAGGCTGGAGGGAGGGCCTGGGGACTGCCACACCACGGAGGGGCGCAGGTGCCTCCTCCTGCAGCAGCTGGCCCAGGGCGGGGGCTGGGGGTGGCCGGACCCCAGCCAGGGCTCAGGGCCCATCTGAGCATGTCTCCCACTAAGGAGGAGTTGAAGTGGGGGAGGGGAGGGCGGGGAGGTGAATAAATAATAGGAAATAAAACTTCATGAAGCAGAAAATAAAAGGCAGATTATACAGATGTGGCAATTTGAAGGATCATTGCCTCTGTCCTCTTTTTAACTGCTGCATCTGGAGTTTGGAAGCCGCTTATCCTCTCCCTCCCTCTGCCAGGTCCCCGCCTGGCTGGAGGCCCCCGCAGGGCCAAGGCACGCTTGGGGCCAGAACCTCCAATGTCTCAGCTGCTGGCATCTCCTAGTACCATGAGATACCACCAGGCCCTGGACCAGCCTGTGGGGCCGGGCAGCGGGTGAAGGGCAGCGAGAGAATGTGGCTGTGGCTGTTCATGTGAGGAAGGGGCGCGTCTCTGAGAGCAGAGTGTGGGCAAGGACGGGGTTGGTTATGCGGGGTGTGGACAGGGAAGGATGACAGAGAGAAGCCGGGGTGATCAGGAACAGAGTGAGCATTTGGGTTGGCAGGACGAGGGGTACCCCTTGCTAAGGGGGTTTGGAGGAGGCTTAGCTGGACGGAGATGTCTAGATCTCTGTGTCTTCGTGCAGGCCGCTTCTTTCTCATCTTCATCAAAATTCATTTGTTAAGCCCCAATTTGACACTCTGCCAGGTGCTGTATAAACAGACATGGTCCTTGCCCTTAAGGAATTTCCAGCCTAAGACACACACGCACTGACATTTTGTTTATCTTATTTTAAATATTAATGTATTCCCCACCTTGTTCCAGAGAGGGTCTGAGACAGCTCACAGGAAATGCATGCAGTAAATCAGTAAAATACAATTAAGAAACAAAGCACCAAGACCACAGGAAACATTCAGCGAGTGGTCTGGCTGGCCTGAGCGGCCTCAGGGGAGCTGTGTGTGGGCCTCGAGTCTCTCAGGGGCCAGGTGAGGGGGGTGCCCGGTCATTTACTGGACTTGTTTCCTGGGCAAAGGAGTCATTGCTTCTCTATGCATGTCCCTCCCAACCCTGTCCCTGTCACACCAGATAGGGACAAAGAGATGAGAGAACAGAAGCTTCTACCCGACACCAGAGGTGAGATGGAAGCTTGTCTGGCTCCAGTCTCCTCCCGTTCTGGTATGTTACCTTTCAAAGCAGTGGACGAATGGTAGTCGCAGAACCACCACTATGATCAGGGAGTCAGGAGGAGATGATGCTAAGTTCAGACTAAGGTATGATAAGTAACGTCTGACCAGAAATTGACCATTTCCACATCCTGCACGCAGTTAGAACTCCAGGCCTGAAGTTCAGAGCAGAGGTGGGGCAGAAGGCTTAGTTCCCAAAAGTTCCCCGAGGCCCTGCAGACAGCCAGACCCTGCGGAAAGGCTGAGTTCAGGGGTGGGAAGAACGAGGAAGAAAGGCAGAAAACAAACACGCACATACCACAGAAGAACCAGGAGCACATGGAGTGCCAGACACAAGGGAGGACAGAGCTTGAGGCCCAGGTCTTCCAGCCGAGGTATCGTGCCCTCGGCAGGGCCCTGGAGAAACGGCAGAGACCAGACTGCCCGGTTCCCACCCTCAGGAAGTGGCGTGGTCCTGGGAGCAGAGAGGGGAAAGGTACGGAGACGAGGGGAGGGATGTAGAGAGTTACAGACTCAGTGCGATGGAGAATGGGGAGGAGGGCTCAAGGGAGGCTCCCTGCAGGAGCTGGCACCTGGGTGTCCGTGAGCTTCTCCTCTTCCCACTCCTAGTAGGACTTGGGATTTCTCCACAGCTAGTCCCAGTCCCCATCCTTGGGGGGTTTGCCTCCACCCTACGCTGCTCCCATCTCAGAAAATGGGTTCTTATTACCTGAAACTTCTGACCCTAGTGATGGGTTCAGAAATGGGCCATGGTCCAGGGTAGGCTGTTCAGAGAAACTACTCCTGGGCTTTAGTTTGCATTCCCCAAGGAGCAGATATTCTCTGTGTGCTGGAGTTGCACCCGGGAGAGGGGGTCTTGGGAGCTGCTGGGCCATCTTGGTGTCAGGAGCCTATTCCTGCCTCCTAACCCTGAGAGATGGAGCCCAGGTTGCCCCCGAGCAAGCCTCACCTGCCCTGGGCACAGACCTTCTAGTTACTGGAGCCAGTCACTGTCCTTTCCTGCTAAAGCCCAGCTGAATTCTGTGACTTGCAGCACCCAGGCAGTTGGAGCTGCGTGCCAAGGCCCAGCCTCGAAGAGGACTCACGTGTCTGAGGGCAGAGGCCCAGCCTGAGCCCGAGCCCCACGGAGGGGCAAGTGCGTGAGACGAGGCCAGCGAGGCTGTGTGTTAACAGCTAACCTGCCCCGATTTCCTTCTGTGCCAGGCATTGTTCTCAGGTGTTTACGTGCGTAACTTCACCTCATCCTCCAAGGACTCCATGAGGTGAGCAGCGTTAATATCCCATTTTATAGAGAAGCAAATGGGAGCAGAGGAGGATAAGGAACTGGCCCCTGGGCTGACACAAGGGGCAGCTGGACTTGCTCCCAGACAGTCGACTCCAGAGCCTGTAGGTCAGACAGGCCATATGGCCGACAGGCCAAAGGTCGTTGAGAGGGGAGGAGGATAAAGGTTGAGAAGACACTGGATTTGATGGTGGAGGGTCATCAGTGGCCCCTCTCAACCTCCCTGAGAGGTGCATTTTAATGAGGGGTCGAGTGGAAGCCCGTTTGCAAGGTGTGAATGGGAGCCAGGAGACAGGTGACAGAGAGAAACAGCTAGAAAGACCACCTTTTTCTTCATGATGGTGCTTGCAAGGGGAGATAATGAAGGAGTAAAGATTAGGCCCGAGGACCCAGCCAGAACCCCTGAGGGAGACAAACTCATGGTGAGCAGAGAAGCGGGCGGGCTGTGTGGGGGCTCAGGGTCGGGGTCAGTCTGAGGAATGCGGAGAGCACTTCTCCCCCAGAGAAGGGGAGAGGGAGAGACAGGGAAAGGTGTGAGCCACGGTTCGTGGTTAGAGACACAGGCATCCAGAAGAGCTGGAGGCCAAGGTGTTGGCAGAGGGGCTGCGGGGATAGCAGGGCATTCAGGAAACCCGTAAGTGCGTACGGGGAGCACGTGGGGTTGGGAGCATGAGGGAGGAGGAGCAGATGAGTGGTTGTCACGCTGTCACAAGGTTCCAGGCTGATGTCTTCCTTTTCCCCTTTTATTTTTTATTTTGGGCCGACAGAAGTGTTGCACTAATAGCGTAGAGCATCTCCAGGCCATTTTCGCATTCTGCCAGTTGGCCTCGTGCACTCACGTCATCTTGTCGTCTTAAAGCAAAGCTCCCGAAGGTTGTCTCCATGCACTGAGTGGGTCCCTCCACTGCTGGAAACTCCTGGGCTTCATGGGAAGTCCCTTGTGATCCGGCCTCAGTCCCCCTTACACTGCGCTTTCCTCAAGCCACCTTCCCCCACCCTTCTCTTTCCAACCCGACACACCCCACTTGTCTCTGTCGGACTCTGAGACCCCCAAAAAGGACCCAGACCGAGGCCTTAGTGACATTTTATTCTTCCCTGGCAAACAGCAGACAAATGAGGTCATGAGCAGAAAGCCAGACATAACAGAGATGCGGAGATACGAGGAAGAGTTTATGTCAGGGTTCCCACCTGAGTCGCGACAGCTCAGGGCCCCGGAGCCTGAGCTCCCCTGGATGGGAAGGAGGAACCGATGACGTTCTCCCACCAGCCTATGGAGCCCGAGCTCCTCTCTAAGACCCTGTGCCCTCCCCTCCTGCTAAGATGGACCAACCCACGGCCCGTGGGAAAGGAGAGGGTGAGGCAGGGAGATCAGACGTAGGTCTGTGGGTTTGACCTGCCCCACACCCAGGATTGGGGTTGTTTTCACTTTTGTAGGTCACCTGGGACAATTCTGTAGGAAGCTCTAGGCTGTCCCCATAAGACTCCAGATATTTTTTTCCCTCTCATCTGCAGAACGATGTCAGAGTTCCTACCCTTTGTGTGGTAGAGATGTGTCTGGATGTGGGAGACCTGGCCTGGGCCACTCCTGGTTCTGGCTGTGGAGGGACAGATTGACTCCCTGCTATCAGTGAGCCTCTGCTGCAGCAGACACCTGGGCCCAGGAGCCAGGAAAATGCAATCCTGCCTCCCAGTGGCCACCTGCCATAACTGCAGCCCAACAACCCGGTCTCCACCCCTCTGGCAGCGCTGGCCCGGGGCCTGGGCCCCATCTCCCGGCTCCGCAGGCCTCACGTGCTGAGGTGAAAGGGAGGTGTCAGAGCAAAGAAGCATCAAGTCTTACACACGCGCAGACAAACCTCTGCCTTTTATTCTGGTTTTAGAAATAAGGATACATGTTCAGTGAGGTCAAATAACTCATCCGAGGCCATCTAGCTTAAGTGTCAGTCCTTGGTCAAGTCATGTCCACCTGACACCAGACTCCACCTCACGAAACAACTGACCTCTCCCGTGCTGTCGCCCGCAGTGCACCTCAGAGTTGCTCAGGGGCCTCGGGAGTGCATGGCTCCATCCGGAAACTAAACCTACTGAATCCGGATCCCTGCGCACAGGTAGGAAGGTGTCTTCAGCTCACCTTCACAGCAAATGATTGCTTCTATGCCAACAGCTTGGAACCAAAAGGCAGAATTGTCACCTCTAGGGAAGGGAAGGACATGTTCAATCATTTCTGAGTTCCTTAACACTGGCCCATGAATTGGTCAGTATGACTTGGGAAATGAACGAACAAGTGAGTGGGTGAGGTCCCCCCCCAGTGTGATAGTAACTATGTGACTCCCACACACAAACACACAGAGCTCTACCCACATATGCTTATACACGTGCAGACACACATACACACTTGCAGACATTCATATGCCCACAGGGCAGAGGGGATACAGCCTGACAAACTCCAGGTGGTCCCAGCTGCCCAGAGCTGCCCAACCCTCCCCTCCTCATACACTCATGCACAACTCTTTCTTCACTGACCGGTATTTATTGCACACCCATTGGGTGCATAGCTCAGCCCCAGGCCCTGGTCAGACACCGCTGACCCCCAAGGGCCAGCCCCACATGGGGGAGCTGCAGGCCCCAGGGCTCATTACAAGCATGGACATGGACAGGAGAAGGAGGCCCAGCAGGGAGGCTGGAGAGGCAGTGCGTCAGCCAGCAGGCAGCAGGCGGGCAGCAGAGAGGCCCCCCTTGGCGGCAGCCTGTGGGCACACTTGGCTGAACAGAGACAATGGTGGCTGCCCCTCCTTCCCACAGGCACAGCTTCAGGTCCCTGAGTGTCCGGAATCCCCACCCACCCAAAGAACAGGCTCAGCTGGGACCAGCCAGAGGGCAGCTCAAGGGGACTTCTCAGGGAGGGCGGGGGTGCAGAGGGGGCCTGGCGGCCCTGGGGAATGGAGCTTTAAGGGATGGGGTGTGTGGGAGGGGGTCTAGTCCTCCACGCAACCCTCCAGCCCTCCTCAGCTGCAGCTCCTGCCAAGAGAGCCCCACGGGGATGGGTCACCAGCTCTTACCCTCAGGCTGCCCAGGGGTCTGAACCTCTTTCCTGGCCCTGGGGACACAAAGGCCCCCTGTCCAGGGCTCTCCTGGCGCCCCCACTGCTTTTGGGCCATTGGCCCTGCTCTGCTGATTGGCAGTTGGGCGAGGGAGGCGGGACGCTCTCGGTTGCCCTGGCGCAGGGCCCACTGCAGGGAAGGGGAGACAAAGGCGCAGACCCCAGAGTCAGCCTCCCTGAACCCTGACCCCTGTGTGCCTGAAGGCTGCCACCTACTGGGGCAGGGCCAGAGTGACCCTGCCCCCTCAGTCACAGGAGACTGGCTGGGGCCTTCCAGGGCCTCTCCTAGTAAGTCACCTGATTCCCAAGGCAAGGCCACGCCCAGGACATAACCTCCCAGAGGCCTCTGTTGCCCTAGGCTCCCTCTAGGGACGCTCAGGGCCCATCGTGCTCTGATTCTGGAACAGGTGCTGAGATGCCCCAGGCCCAGGAAACGTGGCCACTCTGGATTTTGAGGAGTGGAGAATGACATGGGACAAACTCTGGGGGTGAAGCCAAATATTTGGCCTCCCTCCTCCCTCAGGGGTGGCCAGGGACTGGGGCAGCAAAGGGCCTGCCATAGCGGGGGCGGGCAGAGCAGTACTGGCAAAGCTCAGAGAGGGAGATGGGCTGTCCCCAGCAGGGAAGGGAGGGGCCTCGCCCCCTGTCACAGGGCTACTGAAATGGGCTCCCCAGAGAGTTTTGTCCCATATCCACCCCAGAGCAGGGGCCAAAGTCTGCTTCATAGCTGATGGCGGTTCCGCTTGGGGATAATCTTCCGGTAGGTTCTGCGCTCTGAGATGTTGCGTTTCACCTTGGCTGTGGTGGGGGCCTCGTCCTGGTGCAGAGATGGGCTTGAGTGGGACTTCTTCAGGCTGGGCTTGGGTTCCTGGGTGCCTCCAGCTTCCCTCCCCAACTGCTCCTCCCACTGGTCCAGGTCATCTGAGGAGCAGTGCAGACGGGTCACCAGCAGCTGCACGTACATCTCATAGCGGGTTTTCTGCAACATACAGGCACCCCCACCTTAGCACCATCTGGCTTCAGCGGGGGAGGAGGCTGGAACCATGAATGACAGACAGTTCACAAGTGTATAATGTTTCAGCGATAAAAACTTCAGCGGAAAAAGGGCTGGATCGACAGTTAACGTCTATATTTTACCTGCAACCAGTGTTATCTGGACAGCAGTATAGTAACACTGATGAGCCAAGCCCTTTTTTAACAGCCAATACCATGTAGTGCTCCAAATAACATCTCCTAGATTCTGAAAGATCTGTGACCTACCAAGCAGGCCTGAGATCTATACAGCACCGCACACAAACAGCCCGTGTCTGTACTGAACCCTCGTTGAGCCTGAACAGCATTTTAACGATGGACATTTAGAAGAGTGTGATGCTAATGGCCCTCATCTGCTCAACACTCCTAAGGCCTCTGTAACTAGAACCTCCAGTCATGGTTCCCAGTTTGCTCAGTGCTTTCCCACCCTCCATCCCATGAGGTCGTCATCCCAGCCTGGGAGGTTGGGTGGGGCACACATCACTGTCCCTAATTATAAAGAAAGAAATGAAGCCTCTGGAGGGCCAGTGGCTGCTAAAGATCCTGCTGGTCAATGGTAGGGAGGGGCTGGCATTGTGCAAGCAGACCTAGGTCCTGTCGGCCACCCCTGGGGCCCCCGCGAGGTAGTGTGCTCACAGCCATGGGAACAACAACAAGCCAGAGAGACGATCAGGCAGAGAGAGGGGACCACAGGGGCCCAGTGGTACAGCCAGCAGGAGACACTGACGCTAGCTTCTCTGGTTTCTGCCTTTGGATCACCTCTAACCTGTCTGCTGTCACACTTGCCCCTCACCTGCCTTTGCTGCTTAGGTTCTAGAATGTGCACTGACATCAGGCCAAGGCAGAATATGGGTAGGGGGTGGGGGTGGGGGTTAAAACATTTCAGATTGATTATAGAGTTAATAAAGTTCATTCCTTACTTAAAACCATAAATGACCGGAGTAACATGTACATTTGCCAGGTTTGGACAAGTTATTTGATCTCTCCATGCCTCGGTTCCCTCATCTATAAAATGAGGATCATAGTCCCTACTGCATAGCTGTTAGTAATTTAATAAGATAATCCACACAAGCAATACATTAGCTCCACAAATACAGACTATAATCAGGTAGGTATTAGGAGAAATAATTCATACCGCATACATTTTTTCCTTCAACTTAGGAAAAGCCAAATATACTTTTAGGAAAAAAATTATAAAAATAATGTCCCTAATAGTGTTTCAGACAAGCGGCTGGTCTGTAGTCCCAGAACACGAGGGCACACACTGCGCAAGCACGAAGGTACACTCACTGCACAGGAGCCTCTCCTCCTCCAGGAGAGGCTGCAGTGCCGGACGCAACCACGAGGGGGCGGGCGTGAGCCGATGTCTCACCTCGTGCTCCAGGTACTCCTTCCGCAAGCGGTATTCCTCCAGCTCCCGGCCGCGACCCCGCCGCTCAGGTAAGTTCCTCTGCAGATCCAGCAGGTCGTCGGAGGCGGCGTCCAGACAGTTCTCGTGGGATCGGTGCTGCTCCTCCTAGCAGCAGGAGGCGATGGGGGAAGCATTCCCGAACTCTCCCTCCTTCCAGGTCCTAGTGCAGAGCCCACCCCACCTACCCCGTTCCAGAGCCAGATATGCAGCCTCATCCCCCTCCCGGATCCAGGTGTGCAGCAGCCCCTCCCCCTTCCCAAGCCAGGTGCGCAGCCCGGCGCTCCCTTCATTTCCGCTCTAGTCCGTGCACTCCGTTCCCCACGTTGTCCCCGTCCCTCCCCGCGGCCGTACCAGGGAGCTCTGGGCGGGGCCCGCGGGCAGGATGGGCCGCACAAAGCGGCGCTGGGAGCCCACGGCTGCCGGGAACGGCGGCGCGGAGTGGACGGCGGCGGCTAGGTTGATTCGCGCAATCCAAGAGCTCATCTCCTTGGCGGTGCTGAGGGCAGAGAGATCGAGTGGGTCCTGTAGCCTCTCCCGCCCACACCTCCTGTGTGCTCACAGCAGTCCAGCAGCTCAGGGCTCAGAGCCTCAAAGCCAGAAGCCCTGCAACTAGCAGAATGGTTGACCTCTGCTGGTGGTTTCTCATTCATCAAAGAGGGAGATCCGGGAAGGCAACAGATTATACATCAAATTCCAAAAAGATCATAATGTTAGTGACTTCCTAGAACCCTCTGTTCAGAACCGGGAGGCAGCTCTAGTCTTATAAGGAATAGACGCAAAAACACATTGGCAAAGAGGGCCATGGGCAGCGGGACAGGGAAACAGAGTGTGCAGCCTGAGACCCCTTCCAACTGTGCTAAGGTTTGCTGGTCAAGATACCAGCTCCCATCAGGGCAGCCACCAGAGGCGACCACGGCTCAGGGACAGGAAGCTGGGGCCCTTCTGCTTGTCATCCACCCCAGACTCACGGTGCCTGGAAGAGGTAGAGGCGCCAGTCAGCAGTTCGCAGCTGGAAGACGTGTGGCTTCTTGGTGTAGTGGGTGGCTGGCGTGGCCAGCGAGTGGTGCACCCCTACAGGCTCGTCCACCATTTGCCCCACCAAACTCTCCCCCTCGGCGCCATGGTCCTCTCCCTGCCACAGGGCACAGCGGCTCAGAAAAGGGGTTTTCACAAGCTGTCCACCATTCCAAACATTCTGGGCCATTCCCTGTCCTCCTCTGCCCACCCCCCGGACCCATCAGGGTGTGGGGACCCTTCCTACCTTCAGGAAGTAGAGGACCATCCCTCGAAGCAAAGTGTGGAACATCTTCCAGCCACGCTTGCCCCATGGTGCTGCTCGAGAAGCAGAACACAGGTGGGTGGGGGCACCCCACCCAGACACACCCAGGCCGCCACTCCTCACCCCTCATACCAGCTCCAGTCCCCCCACCCCCGCAGGTGCACATAAGCAGGCAGAAGCACACACACACACACACACACCCCCACAGTCATAAACAGGCACATACCCATGTCACACACAGGCAGTCACACATGGAAACCAAAACAGATTAGAACTACTGACAAACAACAACAAATTTGACATTCAGACAAACATCACCTCTCCAGACACACCCACCCGCGCAAGCACAGCCCCAACTCAGACATTTTTCTGGTCCCTACAAGATGCTCTTCAGGAACCCTCTGAGAGAGGCACAGAGCTCAAGCCCTTGGGCAAGAGAGGACCTGCTCCCCTGGGTGCCCCCAGCCTTGCACAGGGCCTGTGGAATGCTAGTTCCCTGGCTAGTGCCCATCGAATCCCGGATTCCTGCTCTGGTACGTTGCTGCCCTGCTCTAAAGCTCCAGCCATCTGCGAAAGATGCCCAAATGCAGAACTGGGCAATTTTGCTCCAAATGCATCTCCCACCATTCTCTTTCACACACCCCATGTTTGGAACAAACTATGCCTGTTCCTTTCTCAGGGAGAGGGTGCCCTCCGCCCAACTTCAAGTACCCAGACCCTCCAAGGTTCAGCTCGGATATCATCATTCCCCAGGAGCTTTAACCCTCCTGTCTCCCACATCCCGCCCAAAACAAAACTCCACAGCTTGCCCTCCTCCACATCCCATCCTTGATCTGGCCCTCCCTGCACCTCTCAGATACTGACATGCCTGTCTGATTTCTACGTTAGCCCAGAGCTTTGGGAGCAGGAACATTAGGTCCTTTTTGTGTCTTACACAGCATGCCCACACAGTCTCTGTCAAGGAAGGAACATGGGCTGCCTGTCCTCAACCTGTGCACCTGTCAGCACGTGTCCCCGAGCAGAGCCACTCCGCGCACCCCCCACACACAGAGGCCCCGCGCAGTGGCAGACACCCACTCTTCTTGCCGTCCACGTCGTGATGCATCTTTCGAGCCAGGATGCCCTGCTTGTAGGTGGGCACCGTGGGGTCCTGGGCCAGCTGGAGGAAGGGGTTGTTCATCTTGCCAACTAGGGGTGATGGCTGGGCCTTCTCAGGCCTGGCTGTGTCTTCTTCGTCCCTGAACAGAGAGAATCAGGTGGAGGTGCTGACTGGGCAGAGGCTACTGGGAAGCACCCGCTGCCTCAGCACCCCTCCCGTTTCTCTCTCACTGGGGAGCCACACCTCAGGACACACCAAAAGGAGTCCTTCAAAGCCAACCCACCAGTTCCTGTCATCCCCAAATCCCACGCTTCTTGCTCCTCCAGGTGTCAACTGGGCCCATCCACCCTCTGAGACTGGCCCAGGCCCTGAACTTGTCCCTCTTTCAGGTGGGCCGAGGGTAGAGGTAGGAGAAGGGAAGGTGCTTTCACTTACACAGCCCACTCAAGCTTCTCACTTCGGATGGACCAGTACAGGGCCTGGAACAGAGGCACACAGGTGGCAAGGTAGCCATGGGCTGCGAGGCCCAAACTGCATCGGACAGAGGTAGGGTGGGGGCGTGCTGCGGCCTGTCTCTCCCACCCCCAGCACAGCTGCCCTCCTTCCTTAAATGGGAAGGAGCTCAGCTGGCGCGCACACGTGTGCACATACACACATGCACAGCCACTTATGGAGCATTCACCACGTGCTGGACATTGTGCTAGAAACTGGAGACGAGGTGACCACAGCTGTCCTAGTCCCTGCCTGAGCTCGGTGAGGCCTGGACTTGTTCTCTCCAAGGGAAATGAATCATCCTCATGCCATCCTGCCCAGAAGGAGCTGGTAGAGCAGGACTCCCTGACTGATAGGGCCAATAACTGCAGTGAACGAATAAGTGAGGTGCCAAACTTTGAAATGATGTAATGAAGATGCATGCAGATGCATCCTGTCAGCTTTGTATAGCCCTGGGCACACCTACAGGTGCCTGGTACATAGTAAGCGTTCAATAAATGTTCCCTGACTAGACAGAGGAACAAATGCTGTAACTGCTGACAAAGAGCACGCTGTGTGCCAGGTCCTGTGCTGAGCACCTGACAACCTTTATGTCTTGATAAGAACAACACTGTAAGTGGTTCTACCTCAAGAGGAATCTGGGCTGGCCACGGGTTAAGTTATCCAAGACAAGAATTCAAACCCTGGAGCAGCTGGCTCCTGGCCCTAGACTTTTTCTTCTCGATGTTGTGCCTTTGCTCACTCACAGAACCGAAAACCAGCACTCAGATCTCCCAGGTCCAGGAATCACCGGCAAGCTCAGTGACCATCTGGGGGCCCCCACCACAGAAGTCTGGTTCAGTAGGTCCAGGGTGGGGGTTGGGAATTTGCATAAGCTAACAAATCCCACAGTGACACTTCGGTCCCTTCAGGCCCTGTCCTCTGGAGGATATATGGGCAGAGCCAGGCCTGAGCTCAGCAACCCCCTTGGGAAGAGGAACCAGGCTCCAGGCCCCAAGCAGGGAGCCATTCCATGAGCAGCCCCTTGTACCACACCTTCAGCAGTTCCTTGGGGAAGTTTCCACCATCCTGCAGACCGTTCAGGTTGGTAATGAATTCCTGGCAGCTCATGCTCTTCCCAATGTTCTGTGGCCATGGAGAGAAGTGGGACAGCTGGTACCACCACCCACCCCCGCCCCGCCAATAGGATAACGCCCAGCCAGCCACACTGGAACCTCCTCCAGTTCCCCAGGGCCTTCCCTGGCCCCATCCCAGGCCTCTGGTCTCAACTCCCCTCTTCTAGCCCCCGTCCTGGCCCCTGCCTCAGGTCCCACAGGTGCTCTGCCCAGTCACTCACCGGTCCATGCAGGTCTGTGTTCAGAAGCATGATGGCACAGGTCAAGGTGTGTATGGAATCTGCCTCAGAGAGAGGTGAGAGGAGAAAAAGCACTGGAACCGAACTCTACTTTTCCTCTACCCACACTGGGCGGTGACCTCCAAATACTTCTGGTTCTCCATAGCCTCCTAAACACATTCCCACCAGCTGCCACCCAGGGAATTCCCAAGCAGGCCCGGGGACATGCCATGCCGCCCTCCCCGGTGCTCCAGAGTCCCCTGCCCTCCTACCCACTGAGGAGAAGAGCCCGGGGTTGCAGTGATGAAAGCGTCTGGAGAACTGGTAGAGGACTCGCTCTCGCTCCTGGGTCTCCCCACTGAGAACCAGGGCCTGGAGGAAGCTCCTGGAGGAGGGCCAGAATCAGGACAGGGCCCAGGCTGGACGGCCCATAGGCCCCAGGGCTCGGGCCTGATTCCAGCCCCGGCCATCCCTCCTCCCCAGGGAGAGCCCAAGGTGTTACCGGAGGGCACGGTCTAGGCTCTGGCCACCAAACTGGAAGAACGTCAGGTACTCCTGAGCCACAGCCCTGCTGAAGTCATCACTGTGGAGGGAAGTGAAGATAAAGTCCGGGCCGGGGCCTCGGCAGGAGGCCACAAGCACAGAGGGAACCCAGGGCCTGCACACATCCTGGGACCTGAGAAGTAGGGCTGGGGGCCCTGAGCAAGGCAAAGCCCAGCCAGGCAGACCTGGGGACCAGAGAGGGCAAGAGGCAGCCAGGGTGTGACCTGTACTGGCACCCCACCTCCTGCTGGGCGGGAGGGACCGTGTAGTCGGGACAGGGAGGCAAAGTGGCTGGTCCAGTGGCTCTGAGCTGGGTCAAGAGTGTGGCGAAGCGAAGACACCGGTGTGACAGAGGAAGAGATAGGCATGGAGAGGGTACAGGGAGGGGGTACAACCAGGAACGATGGGGTCAGAGGTCAGCAGTGGGCTGGAGGGACCCAGGGATGGGTAGGGGCGGCCAGTGGAGCAAGCCTGTCCTGCCTCACCCTAGAGCCTCTTCGCTCAGGCTCAGGGCCCCTTACTTCTTTCGCAGGTGTGCAGCGACTTCGGACTTCCGGAAACCCTCCAGGCGATAGAGGCGGGAGGCCAGGTCCCAGGCCAGCTGGCTGGTCCTGATGCCGTTAGCCAGCTTGTCTGCGGCCTGTGGCCTCTGGCCTTCC
Source organism: Pteronotus mesoamericanus (assembly GCF_021234165.1). Taxonomy (NCBI): domain Eukaryota; kingdom Metazoa; phylum Chordata; class Mammalia; order Chiroptera; family Mormoopidae; genus Pteronotus; species Pteronotus mesoamericanus. The sequence continues at coordinate 2,008,317 of NW_026555132.1, read as the reverse complement.
TCTGGGGACTTCACTTGGGGCACGGGGTCCTCAGGAAGCCTGAAAAGTCCATCAGTGTCCTCAGACTCTTGGAGTGCCTGTCCCCCTCCCCACCCTCCAGCTCCGGCTTCACTGCTAGACCTGGAACCAAAAAAGGTGCTTGGATGAGGCCAGAACAGGAAGCTAGCCTGGCTTGAGGACTGGCGAAGCCTGGGGAGTTGGGTGGTTTTGTCTCTCCCTGGTACTGTGGTAAAGAAAGGTTTTACCCTGGGAGATGGGACGGTGACCTGTTATGAGTAAGCGCAGGCCGGCAACCCCCACAGACTCAGAGTGACACTCAGAACCTCAGAAGTCACCACGTCCCATCTGTACCCGACTCTTGTGTTTCCCCTGCAATATCACAACCCAGTACGGGGTATCCTCGTTCTCTGAATGCTCATTATCCAGGTTCCCACAGTGAGGGATTGCGCAGGGAAGCAGAACTCATCATTATATGAAAATTTCCTGATAAACTATATCCTCTTTGGCCCAAATGGGTTAGTGTCTTCACTGTTAACTTCTCACAGCATCCAGAGGCTTAGACACGCCCAACAGGGTGGGGCAAACATAATGGAAACCAACTGAACAGTAAAATTACAAATCTTGCCAAAAAAACCCCTAGGACTTCATGAAGTCAGTGATGCAGGAAAACTCCAGGAATCACACAGAGAGGAGTCAGGAGAGTTAGGTCAGTGAACAACTGAAGAGCAGGAAATAAAAATGACATACTTGTCCCATCTAAAGAGAACTATTTGGATAGTCAGCTGACAAAGCCCTAAAATACTTTTACAAAAATGACCTTGTCAATTAGTGTCATTCCTAAAATGATGTCTAGACAGAGTGACACTTTGCAAATATAAATTGCCATGGGATTGTATGCTTTAAATGATTGAATTGTATCTTAATAGAGCTGTTCATAAAATAAAAATAAGTAAACAAAATAAAATAAACCTCTTTGACCTCACTGTGAAAGTCAGGTGTGAATGAAAGACATCTCTTGGGCCAGCAGGCTTGGGCCAGGAAAATTAAACCTCTTATATTTTGTTAAACATTAGATTAAATAAACTTATTTATGGAATGCTTAGTATCACTTGCCAAGAAAAGTGATTAAACTTTTCGTTATTTTCTACAAAGTGTGGTTCTCATTTTAGATGGATTTATTAATTTTCTTTTGGGCTGAAGTAACTTTAAATTTGGTACGACGAGCCCTCTCTGTTTAGCTACTGAGAGACCCCTCAGTCACCCAGCTGCTGAGGCCCTCCAGGGACGGCAGTTTCCCAGATGCACGAGGGGCCTGGCTCTTTGATCCCCACAGTGATGGGTTCTGTAGCCACCCCTTGGGACACGGAGATGGGAGTGGAGTTGACCCTGCAGTCAGTGCAACTCCAGGTCCTTGACCCGAACGGTCATTGGTCTCTTCAGCACGACCCCTTGTTAGCGAACCGGGGGAACAAAGTCTTTTGCTGAGTGGAGACCCCAGGGGCTGATGTCTTTACGCAGCCTCCAGAGGGGCAGAACTAGGCTGGTTTCCCACGTGGCTTGTTCTCGTCTCCGGCCACAGTTCTGGGGATACTCGATCCTGCTCTGGACCCCAAACCCATTCCCTTGGTCCCACTCAAACCTGGGGTGGGTACTCTGGCTTTTCCTGAGATCTGAGCTAGCTCCCTGGGCCCAGGCCCTTGGACGAGTTTCTCCCAGACGCCTCCTCTAACTCAAAGCCTGTGTAAAACCACATCACATGCTCTGACCTCCCACGCCCCAAACCTTCCTAGCGCAACTCCCATCTCTCTGGGCACATGGCCTTGGTCAGGTTTCCTGGACACTGACCCTGCCTCTCCTGCTGTCCAACCTTGGACAGGTCTCCTGGGGCCCTGATTCAACACACTCAAATCCTCCCCATGTGTATGACTGTTGCTCTTTGGTTTCTGGTGCATTCACACCCTCCTGTCTTCCTCCAAACCCTGCTTGTGCCTGGGCATATAACCCTGGCTTAGCTGACATTAGTGTGTCAAACGCCGGGATGCACTCCTCACGCTCCCAGACCGGGGCACTCCTACTTAACCAGTCCCACACTTACCCCCCTGAAGAAGTCAGGTGAACATCGGGCTGCACAGCTCTGGAGTCTGCGGCGGCAGCAGGGCCCTCGCACTTCACTTCCTCCCCTGGGCCTGGGGCCTCTCTGGCCTCCTCTCTCTCCACAGAACTTGGCTTTGTGCTATCTGTCTCCAGGAGTGAAGGATAGGAAGTCTCTAATGTCCACGTGGGGAAGACGCTGCTGGTGTGGCAGCTCTGGGGCTGAGGGCTGCCCTCCCGGGAGGACACAGGGCTGGGCCGGGGGCCGCTGGGGCCTCTGCTGTCAGGCTCGGGGCTGCTGGGCTCCGGTGACGAGTCTGGGCCCCACCAGGGGCCAGAGGCCAGGGTACAGGGAGCAGATTCCTGGGGACACTCGGCATCTCTATTGTCTGAGAAAGAGCAGGAGTGAGGTGACAGAGGGGCGAGCAGAGCAGCAGGCTAAGGGCCAAGGGGCCTGGCAGAGCCAGGACAGCCCTCTGCCTCCTCCCCAGGCTCCCTCCCTGGGGCTCCTCCCTGCAGCTGCGTGGCACGTCCTGTCCCTCCTTTGGGCCGTGGCCTCCCACATGCAGAGGCAGAGGGCACGGGGCTCCCAGGACTCCAGCCCCAGGGCTCAGGACTGATTAACCACTAAGATCCAGGCATCAAAAATGCTGGATCTCCTGTCCATTTCTTCATTTACTCTATGAGATGAGTACTTAAAACCCACGGTCCTGGGGATGTCACTGAGGCAGCAGCAGGATTTAACCCCAAGTCTGTCTGGCTCCAACATGGTACAGGAGGACCCTTATGACACCCATGGATCCAAGAATGACCTTGGTCCCACTCTGGATGCCAAAGCCTCCCACCACCCAATTTCCCCGACCCCAGACTGGGTCTCACCTCTGTCCTGGGAGATAAGAGGCACCCGGGGCCAGGAAGGACGCTGTTCGGTCTGCCAGTCCTCAGGACTAGACAGGGCCTGTGGAGAGGCACAGGAGATCCGGGAGCCCTGGAGGCCCTGAGAGGCACAGGAAGAGTCCAGGCGGGGAGATGGGGAAGGAGGGGGAGGGGAGAGTGACCATGAGTTACAGAGCTCCTCCCTCCTTGCTGTCCTCCCACCCAGCCTGGGCCCCGCGTTCAGAGGAGGAACCCTGGATGGGAGAAGACCTACATACATCTCAGGAGCGCTGGTACTAAGCCCTGGAAACCACTGGGTTCACATTCCACCTTTACAGATGGAGAAGGTGAGGCACAGCGAGGGGGAGTTACTTGCCGAAGGTTGCACTGGAAAGGCGGCAGGGCTGGGATCACATCTGATATATCCTGCTTCCCAGGTCAATGCTTTGTCCACACAGCATGCTGCAGGATCAAGACTGGTCGCCAGAGAAGCCTTAGGGAAGAAAAGGAGAGGAGTGGCTTGACCCGGGGGAACAGTTCCCAGAGCTTTCCCAAACCCCATGTGGCCTCCAGGGCCCCAGGCCCCTGTCCACTGACTTCTAGTCTTCCCTGCCCTTCGCCCTCCCTCCATGGTCCCCCTGGGCGGCCCTGCCTCCTGTAGCACCAGCCCTAGGAGGGGCTGTGTTATAGGGAGGCACTGGGCAGGGTCTGCCATCCCAGGGGGGAGCACACGGCAAGCCCCGAGGACGAGTTCAGGGCTCCCAGACTTTCCTCTGATGACCCCTGGGGCCCTAGAGCCAGCAGGCCCGCCCACACTGGGACCCCAGCCTGTGGGGGAGGGGCAACACTCAGCAGTCCCTCTGCTCTCTGGGTAACAGGTCTCCACTGCTCTCTGGGATCGAGAGATTAGAGTCGCAGCCCTGCTCTGCCATTTGAAGTCTCCTTATCTCTTCAGCAAAGGCCTCCCTTGGAAAACTGTGCTCCCTATTGTCTCACACACTTGTCCTCAGAACTTGTCTTAGTTGTTATCAAGGACCTCTGCCTTTGTCATATGGGCTTGATCTACTGATACTGGGCAGGGAGGAGGAACGAAAGATGGTGAGCTAAAAGTAACAAAATGCTGAAATCTCTAAGAAAAGAGAGGACAGGACTCTAACAGAACTGTCCTGCCAGGGTCAGAGGTCCCCCTTGGCAGCTGACCTCTGCAGTTACAGTTAGGAATGTGCTGGAGGGGGGAGGGCTAGAGTCTGAGAATGGCCGGGAACAGGCTGCAACTGGAGGAGCTGCTGTTTGGGCAGTGTGTTCAGACGCCACCCTCAGAGCTGGCGCGGTGGAGACACGGGATGTAACAACCATCACGGTTGAGTGACATCATGGCACCAGTAAAATTTCCTATAATTCTAAAGGCCACACTGATCCTGCCTTCCTGTTATGTTACTCTAGGCGCTGGCATCTGGAGCCCTGTGGCGGCAGAGTAAGGCCTGTCCTCCTGAGTCCCCACACGCAGCTCTGGGCTGGTTCGGTTCCCAGGGCCCAGCTTACCTCACTCTCGCCCAGGCCAGGAGGTGCTGCTGGAGCCGGGTGGGTGGTGTCCAGCGCAGCCCGGGAGGAGGAGTGCGGTTTGTAGGTGGGCACAGGGAACGGAGGGGTGGTGTGCCCGCTGGAATCATCCATGCTGTCCCCCGAGTCTGGCTCATCTCCCAGTCCCCCTGGCACCCTGCCTCCTGGAAGAGGAGGCTCCAGGGTCTGTGGGCTCTCAGGCTTCCCATCAGCGCAGGAGTCTGGGCACCGCCAGGAAAAGTGCTTTCTGGGAGCACCAGTGTCTGAGCAAGGGCTCCCCAGGAAGAGGGGGTTATCAAAGAACGTGCTCTCCTCCTCAGCACCCCACTCTGGGGAGGAGCCTGGTGTCTCCTTCCCTGGCCGCCCGGAGGCCTGGTTCTCTCCCTCAGGTCTATGGCAGTCTTCCCCAGAGGCCTCCTGCGTGGGTGGGCTGGGGTGGAGGCCTGAGTCCAGGGGGCTGGCCAGGCTGGAGGAGAAAGGGGGGCAGTCCGCAGGGGCCCTGGGGATGCAGGACCTCAGGCCGGCCCTGAGCTCCTCAGTCTTCTCCAGCTCCTCCTCCAGGTCCAGGACACACATCTGGGCCTGCAGGATGCCCGCCCAGAACACCACTTGGGTCGACGTGCTCTGGCTCTGCTGTGGACCCCTCTGGGGAGACGGGCTCCCCAGGCCCTGGGGCTCTGCACCAGGGCCTGGGGGGGCAGCATCTTGCCTCATGGAATCAGGAGGGTCAGATGGCCAGGGCTGTTCCGGGAGAGGTTTGGGTGGGTCCAGATGGCTGCTTGTTTCCCTGGGGTGCACTCCTGGGTGGGGCTGCAGATTGTCTCCCAAATAGGTGTTGAGAACTTCCATGGGTTCGGGGTGTTCAGAGAGTCTTTCGTCACCCATCATCCACAGGGAGCAAGTGTGTGGGAGCCCCCAGAAGTGTCCACTTTCACAATCTCATTGTGTGGATTAGGGGGAATGCTGGCCACGGGGGCAACGGGAATCCACTCTGCCCTGGAAGTGCCCAAAGCAAATGCAGGTCAGCAAAGGGCTTCCAGCTCCTGTCTAATGAGTCAGGTGTGTGGGAGTCCCTGTCATGTGCATGGCCCCGGCTGGCACGCACTGCCCTCCACGGCGATGTGCTACAGGAGGGCACCGTGTATGCCCTCTGACCCTACCATCTCGGCCACTTGCTCCAAAGACACCCATCTGTGGGCTGAAGGTGGCCCGAGTAGCTTAACTGAAAAAAAAAAATGGACTGGCCGAATCAGACCCTCCTCTCGGGGATCTAGACTGGACAAGGGGGAGGGGGTTGGAAACAGAAGATGGAAATGTCTCAAAACAGCATGAAATCAGTGGCAAGCCAAAAACAACACATAAACCAAAGCAGGTGGCAGCCAGAGACACAGACTAGAGTCAAAAAGGATTGAACAGAATCTCTCATGGAAAAAGCAGCCACCTCCTCAACACACCTTATGTCACTCCTCAAGGTTTGTCTTTGGGGCCTGCATCTTTTGCAAGACTGGCCAGCTGGTCCTCGCTTACAGCTGTTCGGCTTGGCCAATTGGAAGCAGGTCCAGGCACACACTAAGCTTTAAGCTGGGCCTGGTCTTCTGGAGAGTGGGTGCTTCCTGCTGAGGAGGGGGAGGCTGGGGACATGCGGCCACATCCGCCTGGGCTACATCACACCTGCTCAGAGCTGCCCTGCGCATCTGCCACACTAGCCACACTGGCCACACCAGCTCTGGAGCTTGGGGTAGGGCCTTATCTGCTGCAGCCTATCTTGCAGGGCAGTAGAGGGAAGGGCTGCTTCTTCAGAACAACTGATTAGTTTTGCTCTCCTGGCCACTGTGAAACGCGTAACTGGACTGTCTCTGCCTTGTACTGACTCTCAGGAAGTGTGAGATTAAGCAGACAGGCCCCTGGGACACGCCGTTCCAGTATGGAATGCACTTCTGGCTTCATCGCATCTTCTCTTATGTTCCTTTTGCCTCAAACCCCTCACTCTTATATTTCTATCTTGAAGATTATGTGTGCTTGTAATTTGTATTGAAATATTTGGTGGAATAGGCATATAAATACAAATATATGCTCACAACCTGCAAATGTATGTGACTCACCCACTTGATGTCCCACCTTACACGCCCTAAAAATGGGAGCCCAGAGCTGGAAAACCAAGGTCAGATGGGGTCCTACTGTGGCAGGCCCCCTAGAACCCACAGTTTGGGCTGTGCCTCTTGTAGGAGGGTGCCCGAGGGAGATGAAACAGGACCCCCGCGAATTTCAGTTTCTTATTCCTCCTGAAACCATCCTTCCTCAAAACCCAACCACCTTCAAAAATAGCATTCGTTTCTGGGTTTCCGCCTCTCCCTCTGTCCCAACCACACACTCCCCACTTTTAGCAAGAATATGTAATTGCAGGATGATGGCCTCAGGATTCTGAAGTTTTAGCCTCAGGAAAAGCCCCCATCCAGCCTCAGGGCCCATTTATTGCTGGGTTCTCAGTCACCCCCTGTCCCCCAATAAGCTGTCACCTCCCATTTCTCATTCTCCATTGTGTATCTGGTGCTCTGAATCAAACTCATTGGAACTGGCTTTGCCTTTCCCTTGTCTCCTGGGCATCTCCCAATCTTTTAGCTCAGCCTTCAGTGGTCATTCCAGGCCTTTCTCTCCACCTCACAACCCTCCCTCAAGCTACCGGCTGAGGAGTCACATGGGTTGCTCCCTAGGCCCTGGCTACCCTGCTCCCCAAGCAGTGATCCATTTTCTGCTCTCTGTCCTCTCCCAGTGAGAGACCTGCTGTGATCTTATTTCCAAGGGGTAGGAGGAGTGAGCCTCAGGACCCACAGTCTGGACTCTGGACTCCCTCCCTGGGCCCACCTGGTGGGAAGTGACTAAGAGGGAGCAGGAGGTGAAGTAGCCCCGCTGCAGCCTTCTGGGCACCAGAAACTCTACAACTCATGTAGGGGAGGGGGCGGGCAGAGGGGAAGAGAAGAGAGAAAACACCTGGTTTACAGGGGCCTGAACACAGGTATCCCCAGCATCTTTCCCAAACCCCCGGGCCCCTCCCTCCCTTCTGAGGCCTATTTGTGTGAGCTGTCCCCTCCCGGGACCATTTTCTGGTGGGTCCTCATTCTTCCAAACCCCACCCCGGCATCTGAATGTGTCCCGCCAGGAGTTCCCAAGGGCACCAGTTTGCCTCAATGACATCACGCCTCTGCTGTTACTACTGAACACGCTTGACAGGAAAAGTTCAAATGCCAATAACAGAATGGAGATGTGGGCAGGGTGAGCAAAAGGGTGTCCTGTAGCTTTTCATATGTTCATCTTTGCAAACATGTACTTATAACTAAATGAATAAATGTGTACATGTAGACGAAGCAACCACATAGGTCAATGTTAATTCTGCACTAAACGCTGGATTTGCAACCCCAGAAGAAACCAGGTGTTCCTCAAGAGATTCTAAGAGCAAAGGTCCCGAGAATGAAGAGAAGGGCAAGTGTTCAGGGGCCTGAGAGGTCTGCAGGGCTTGGGAGAGTGGGCCTGGGGATGGGGGAGCCCAAGGCCATGAGAGGACAGACAGAGAGAGAGACCAGCAGACAGACTGACAGCAGTTGGTGGGGGACAAGTATGCCATTTGATGGGGTCACGACTGAACTAAGGAAGTTCAGCCAGCTACACTCCACCCCTCACAGAGCACTAACCCAGCGTGCAACTTCTAGTTTCCTCCCTCTCCCAGAATGTAAGCGCCATGAAGGCAGGTTCTTGCTCAGGATGTCTCACTAGGGACATGTTGGGTAACCGAACCACTTCAGCGATTGCTGATGTTAGGCTCACTCCCAACTAAAAGTTCAGGGTGGGGATATATGGTTATGCTTCAGTTCAAGTAGATTAGAAAAGTAAAGTTTGGTGTCGACTAGGAAGTTCAGGACCACCTGTGAGACACGGGGTTACAGAGCTTGGTGGGAGGGGTCCTGGCTCCAGATAGCAGTTCCACCTGGGGGCCGCAGCTGTGTGGCAGGGCTGCCCCATTCAGCAAATAAATATATAGGAGGCCCACCCCCCCATTCCCAATATTTGGGACATACTTGTACTTAAAAATTGTTCATTGTTTATCTGCAATGCAAACATAAGCGGGCATCTGTGTTTCCCCTGGCAACCCTCCCCCCTGGGGAGACGCAAGGACTGCGTGGAGCCCTGCGCGTGCCAGCTACCACCCGAACTTCTCCACGGGCTCCCGTCAGCCGCTCCGCAAACAGGACAAGCTGTAACATCTGTCTCCTTCCACTAATGGAGAAGCCAAGGCTCCAAGTTTTAGAAACATGTGGGGAGCTCAGCAGGGAAGCGGGGCTGGACTCTCTTGACATCACTGCCTTCCCACCACCCACAACTCCCTCGGGCATTCACAAAACCCTGGGAGCAGCCACTCGTTCATCTGCTCCGACTGTCCAGAGCAAGGCCTGCTGGACTCAGGTGGCACTCCAGAAGTCTCTGTGAGAATGAGAAGGAAGGATGGTGGGGTGCCAAGGAGGGACAGACCCTCAACAAATTCACTGGAGGCCTGGTGAGCTGGAGCTGGGAGAAGAGTCAGCCTCACATGACCTTATGACCTGAGGGCGAGGCTGCCCAGGAGCCAACTACATCCTCCCTGGAAGCTCAGCACCTGGGGGAGGACCTGCCCCTGGGTGCTCCTGCTGGGCCAGCAGCCGACACACTCCTGTCTGTTCCCAGCTCCCAGGAGCAGCTGGATGGAGAGGAAACCAGAGAACCCACAGTCTTCTTGACTGTGCCCTCGGCCTGCGGAAGAGACCCTGCAACTGAGGGTTTAAGAAATATCTATCTTCTACCTACCTATTACCTATCTGTTATCTATCTTTCCATTATCTATCTATCTGTAGATCTTCTACCTGACTCAGTCTTTATCTCTATCTCCCTCCTCCCTCACCCCTCCCCCTCCGCCTTATCCTCTCCTTTTTAAAAAATGTCTCTTCCCTGAATGGAGGGGTGGAATGACCTGAGAGATAAAGTGACTTAAGGCCATCAAGGCAGTCCCACCAGTCACCTGGACAGGTGCAGCCTGACTCTGCAAGGGTGAAGGGTCAAGCAGGAGGTGACCAGCCTGTTTTGGGGCAGCAGGGCAGCACTTCTCAGGCACGGCTGGCCTGGCCTCCTCCATCTACAATCTTCTTGGCTTTTTTTTTTTTTTTCCCCACCTCTGGCTTTTAGTGAAATCTCTTGAAATGGCTCATCTCAGGTATATTTAGAGTAAAGGAGGGAGAAAGTCTGCCTGCCACACGCCTTATAAGGTGGGTTTTGTTACCTCTAAAATAAAATGGCTCTTCATCTTCCTAAGCACCATGAGGGCTCAGCAAGTTTGAGCATAAGTTCTGGGAGAAGTGGAATGAAAGAAAATGCTTAAGCTCCAGAAACAGTGAAGGGAGGGCACTGTCCCTGTGGCCCCGGGCTCCCCACTCTGAGCACAGGCAGCTGAATTCATTTCAGGGAATTCCCATCTCGAGGCATCTCCCTAGGAGAACGCCGCAGGGGCTACGCCTGCGCCCAGCTGCTGGGGGTAAAGGACACAGAGACTGAGTGGGGGGACCAGGAGGATGCAGTGCCCCTCACTCCCTGACGGCTCCACTCCACCCTGGGCTTCGAGGTAGTTTCACTTTGATGTGGGCAGGGAGGGAACCCGGTTGTCCCCGGGACCGTGGTTTTGGGAGGTGGGTTTGCCTTTCTCCCCCAGCTTGGGCACTTAGCCTGTACTCAGCCTGCAGGAGGCCGGCACAGCCTGCCCTGAGGGAAGGCCACGGCCTGGGCATCCTGCCCGCCTCACACCTGGGGCTCCCAGGCTGGAGACTCAGACCCTAACTATAGCTGAGCAGCCGTTGACTCTGGTCAGAAACTCCACCTGGTTCCTTATCTGTAAAATAAGGGAATTAAGTGAAGTAAGCTACTCCATAGGTCTGTTATAAACCGAAAATGGGTCTGAGTGCCGTGCTGGGCCTGGGCCATGGTCGGTTCGCAGAGGTACCATGTCCTGCCGATTTAACTCTGCTGCTTAGAGGGTCCACTCAGAGAAGCAAAAATAAACAGCCTCCCCAAGAGCACAGGCGGCCCGCTGGGCACGCTCACTCTTAGCCTCCTCCCGATTCGAGCCAGCCCCGAATCTCCTCCTGACTGTGTGTGTATGTCTCTTTCCCTTTAAGCTTCCTTCCACTCAGCAAATGCTCCTTCTTTTTGCTCTGGAATTTTTTTCCTTCCTATGGAAAAAGTAAAGGCTCCTGACCTGTCCAGGGATGGAAGAAGTGACCAGTGCGGTCCCAGTGCAGCCCCCGCAGGAGCGGGTCAGAAATGTTGTCCCTCAGGAGCCAAGCGTGGAGCCCTCTGTCTGGAGCTGCAGGACTGGTGCCCCTGGCTGAACCTGGGACTGAGCACCCTGAGACAGTGCGGGGCAGGCCCCACTTCCTGCCCTCATGCAAATGTGCTGAGGGGGAGGGAGGAAGGGAGGGAGGGCCCAGGGATGCTGAGGGCCCAGTGCTCAGGTCAGCTAGGACTCAGGCAGGGAGGAAGGATGGAAAGGGCAGAAGGATGGGGCAGAGCACTGGCAGGTCTCAGAGCAGCTGCTGCCTGGGAAGGGCAAGGAGCATTAGGAAGGCTCAGGCCCAGCTGGTCTCCTCCCCCTTTCTTGGACCCACTGCTCCTCACTCCATAAACAACTCAGCAGCCAGGTCTGAGCCCTAAGCTGGTTCCTTATCTGTAGATGTCCCAGGAGGCTGCGGAAGCAGGCACGTTTGAGGCTCATCCTTCAAACCTGGCAAAGGCCCTACAATCCTGAGGGGGCTAATTCTGGCTGATGGCAAGTCGCCCGGCCCAGCCGTTTAGCAGAGGAGATGCCAACTGCGGCACCTCGGGCTCTAGAGCGATGGGCAGTGTGAGGGGCATTCCTCCGGGAGGCCGGCTTCACCTTGAGGGCACAGCTACACCTGGAAGGCCTCAGAGCGCCCCTCACAGGGACGCTGAGAGTGACATGGCTTCTGCTGCCCATCAAGTCAACGGGGATAAACAGCTGACCTGGCAAACTGGCAAGCCGGGTCCCTGCCTCTAACTAGCCTCCCTGGGATCCCCCTGACAGCTCCTGCGGCGACCACACCCAAAGCTTCCACCCCACACTAACCCCAGCCTGTCTGGCCTCTTTGCGTCACAGGTTGAGGGTCAAGGCTTACTCGAGGCCTCAGCCCCCAAGAGCAGCCACTGAGCACCCAGCCACAGCAGTCACCACACGCCCCAGCAACGTTCTTGGCCCCCACATTCACTACTGCAGGCCCCAAGGGGCCCTGGTGGGGCTGGGGCAAAAAGCGGAGAAAGGGCGGGATGGGGTGGGAAGGGTGAGAGAGGAGGGGGATGAAGAGAAGGAAGGGGAAATGTCGGGGTACAGCTCGGGCCAGGCTCACAGCAGGTGCACACCAGGGCTCAGAGCGCCGTCCTTTCTGCCCATCTGCCCCAGCCACTCACGCCAGGGCACACACGGCTCTCGAATGCCCTGCTCCACCAGCTCTGGCCCAGGCCCACCCCGAACAGGTCCCCTCGCTCACCTTCAGAGGACCCAGGAAAGGTCCAGGGAGCCTGGCCCCAGAGGAGCAGTTCCTGCTGCAGTGTGTCCGCCCCGTGAGTGGTGAGTGTGGTGGCTGGAGCTTCCGACTTCCGCTCCCCTCACCCCCAGACACTCTCACCCCTCCCGCTCTGCTCCCCTGGCCTCCCCAGGGCTCCCCAGCTGCTCTGCACCTCATACTTCCTGCCCCCAGACAGGAGCCTCCACTCCCAGGCCCAGGGCCTCATGGGTCCTTACCCATGCACCCCCTTCCCCCAGCAGTGGTCCAGAGAGAATCACATCCTTCTCCCCCCCACCGCCCCCCCACCCCCGCCCCGGGGCCCGGGAGAGAGAAAGGGGAAGGTGCAGGCCCTGGACTGTGAACAGGCCCCTCCTCTTCCTGCCTGTGGTTCTGTCACCAGGTTCTCATCTCTGCTCAGCTCTCAGTTCCCTGCAGGGCACACGGTGTGGCAAAGGAGGCCCTGTAAGGCAACTGTTCTTTTTTGTTTTTAATAATAGACATTTCGATTTTTGTCACCTGATACAATTGCCTAGTAGTCACAGTGTTCCCCAGTAGTGTCTCAGCCACTCCTTGTACCTCCTTAAGAAGCATCACTATATCCATTACACGGGGGGCAGGCTCAGAGTCACAAAGCCACGCCCAGGGCTGTGTAGTTGGGAAGTAACACAGCTGGGGTTGGAGCTCAGTCTATGACCACATGAACCACCTACTACTGTCCATTCCCCACACTGAACTCCAGACATACTTCTGTGGAACACAGGTCGCAGGCGTCCATGACTGTGAGACAGGTAGGGGGCGGGAAGGGCACACCATCACAGCCTTCTTGTCTCTCTGCACAGCCTACCTCTCTAGCTTCAACTACCACGGGCTTGTCTGCCAAGGATCCTCAGACCCCTGCACCACCCCAGCTCCACTCCTCGTAAATCTAACTGCTCAGCAGACTCCTCCACTCACATTGCCTTCACACCCGGCCGCACAACCCACAGTCCAGAGGGCAGGGCGATAGCGCCAGCCCTCCACCAGCTGAATCCCTCCCAGGGCGCGGGCCCACAGGGACATGCCTACCAGACCTTTCTCCACCACACTCTAGGCACCAGGAGCCTGGGCTTTTCTGCCCACCCCCCGGGCCCGTGTGGCCTCTTCCTCCCATGAGGGCACTGCTTCGATGCTCCATGCAGCCCTAGCCCTGGGGTGGGAGCAGACAGGACTTGGACCTCTGGACGAGGAGGGAAACAGGCAGGACAGCAGGCTGTAGCGGGGGCAAGCTCTCTTGCAGCAGCCACGTTCCCAGAAGGCTGGGGATCCTAATTCATGGTTAAGGTGGGAGGTGGGAGAACACTGTAAGTAACAGTTTGTCAGCTGTGGTTATAACCTGGACATATGCCCCACGTCAGATGGGGCCTCTACTGCTCTTTCTGGGATGGAAATTGTCAGGGGCACCTCAAACTCAGTAGAACAAACCTGGTTCATTAGTGCCCCCCCGCAACTGCTCTTCCTTCTGTATCTGGGCTCTTGCAACACTGCCCACCATGTAAGCCAGAAACCTAGTGACCTGGCCAAAATGCAAGCCCTCCCTTCTGGCCTACAGCCTCGCCGGGCCTCTGGGAAATGGCCACCGGCTCAGCCAGCACCTCTTCCACACGGTCACCTGTGTGAAACACTGCAGAATTATGAGGAAGAAAACACAATCCCTGCTCTCAGGGTGCTTCCAGTTCAGTGGCAGAGACAAAATAAACAAACGGTTGAATAAATCAATGCCTGATTATAAACTACTGAATGCTGGGAGGAAAGGAGTAGGGATAAAGGAGGCAGCAGCGGTGAGCTCACTGGGCGGGGAGGTCGGACACCCCGGACGGAGCAGCCAGCATGCGAAGAGCATGGGGCCGAGGGAACTGCACATCTGCCTCCTCGCCTGAGGCCAGGAAGGTCTCCCCGAGTTAAGGGAAGAGAAGGAGGACAGTTTGGTCAGAGCACTGGGCCTGGGGGTCTGGGGGTAGGGGGAAGATGGGGCTAGAGTGGCAGGGCACAAGGTCAGCAGGGAAATGACAGGGCAGAGAGCATTTCTGCACAGTGTTTAAGATCATCAGTGGCTGAATGGAAAAGACAGTCAGAGGCTCAGCGAAAGCAGGGGGAGCAGCAGGGGGCTCTGAGGCCGTCCCGGGCAGGTGGGGCAGTGGCTTAAAGGACACAGGTATGACAGAGGAGGGGACACAGAGGACTTGGGGTATACACTGAACGATTGGTAGGATCTGCTACTTAAGCACATGAGAGGTGGAGAGGCCAGGGGATCAGGGGTAGCTTCTGGATTTCTGGCCGGAGTGACTCAGTGAGTGGTGGGTGACAGCATCTGCTGAAATGGGACAGGGTCAGGGAGATGTGCCTTAGGGGAGAAAATCAAGAGTTTGATTTTTCAAATATTACGTTTGTGGCATCTGGGCGATACTCAAGCAGACAACTGTAAAACACACCTGGAGTGCACGGGAGGGGCCGGGCTGGAGAAACCAGCATGTGTGTGACCAGCAGAAAGGGGGGGTCCATGCTGGGGGTTGGGTGGGAGCCCCAGGAGCGGGCTTCCCTGTCAAGGAGGTGAAAGAACCATGAACAGTGTTGTCACGGAGGACGAGAGAGGAGATAACTTTAGAAAAGGAAGTGGTTGGCTCTAGCAGATGCTACTGCAAAGCCTAGAGAAATTCGCAGTAAAAGTGACTGCGAAATGTGGGCACAGGGAGATTAAAGACAAGCAGCCATGAAGGGTAGGGAGCAATGGGAGCGGGAGCCAGGTGGCCATGAAGTGAGGGTGGGGTCAGCCTCCCAGCCCGTCCTCTCTGTCCTCTTCACTAGTCCAGAGGCCTCAGGTCCCTGTGGCAGGAATGGGGCTGGGAAGGAAAGGCCCCAGGACCCATCTCCTTCCCTTTTCTGAGGACATCTCAAAGGCCAGGGCTGACCGGCTCGCTGTACAGTGCCCAGGTTGCGCAGTTCCTGGCTCACAGCGCTCCACATGCATGTGGTGAGTGAGAACACACTCTCATCGCCTCCTCCCTGACCACTTCCAGACAAGCCCCTGGGAAGAGGAGCCCACCTCTCCCTCTTCTCCAAAGGATGGGTCTTTGTATGCAAGGGGGTGTGTGTTTGGAGGTTATAGGGCATGGCTAGGGGTGGTTCCTGCCTATAGCAAACTTTCAGAAGAGATTCCCAGACTCCTGTAGCCACCAGCTCTGCTCTTTTCCTAGAACTTTCATCTCCTTCCTGAGGCTAGGCGACCCCTGGGTGCCAGCAAGATGGATGGTCAGGGCACAGAAGGGGCAACTGGCTCGTGCCTCAGAGCACCTGCCAGCATTGAGCTTTGTTCCCTGTATTCTTCCCCTCATTCCTGGGGTTCCCTACCCGGTCACTGGCCTCCTCCCCAGGGCCCAGAAGACACAGAGTCTCCGGACCTGACCATAGCTGTGGACAGGCAGCCCTGCCAGGCAGCCCTTCCTGCCTCCCTCAAGATGAGCGACTTCCTGTTTGCCCACAGAGGAAGCCACTCGGCACAGGTGGGGAGGTGGCATTTCAGAACTGAGAGCACAGGAAGGCAAGAGCCTACCCCCAGGAGAGGAGCTCTGGAGATTTCAGCACAAGGTCTGTCATCCAAGAGGCAGCAAAGGAGAACAGGCATGTGGCTCGTAACCTCCCTTTACCAGAGGCTCCCGCGATGTGCTGACTGGTGTGCACCACGCCCTTTACAGGCAGCACCTCCGATCCTGGGCGTCTGGGTGGGTGTTGGTGTCGTTATCACCATGTTACAGAACAGGTGAGGAGGCTGAGGGCCAGAGCAGTTACTGAGTCTGGACTAGAACCCAGGACTGCTGAACCCCAGCAAATATACTCGTATGTTCTGCTACACCCGTTAACTCTGCAGCCTACAGGTCTGAAGAAGCAAGCCTTCTTTCAGCACTACTGACAGTGCAGCCTGAACTAATTTCTCCTAACTCAAAGCTTAAAACATTAGAGCTGATGGAGCTTACGATGGTCCTTCCAAGGGCACCAGCTCCTGGGCAGAAGCACCTCAGTGGGCTCCCGTGTCCCTGAATGTGTGGGAGACCTTGGAACAGGGCAGCCACGTGCTGCTTCCTCCAGAAAAGGCCCATCTCTTCCAGCTCTCCAGCCTCAGGGAGGACAGACAGGAGGGTACTTGCCTCCTAACATTCCTCTGCCAGGTCAGAGGTTGCAGTCCCACTGTCCATCTTGACTGTGGACTCCCTGGGGATGGAGCAGAGCTGGGAGGTAGGGCCAAGTGAGGGTGCCCAGTCACTGAGCCCATGGCCTTGGGTCGAAGGCGCCCCTAATGCCTGTGGTCTTAGAATGGGAGGAAAGCATGTCTCAGGAGCAGGGCAAGGGAAGAAAGGGTGCCAGCCCAGCAGGAACACCATTACCAGCCTCCCAGTACATGCTGGGTACTGGTGTTACCCTGGGTTTCCCAGAGCAGGCAGAAAGTAGAGGTGGATGACACACTTCTATTTCTTGGACCCGGTTGCCCAATCCCTGCAGGCACAGTAACCTTCCAAGGCTATCCCTTCTCTGCCATGGACAGATGCTCAAGGCCTCAGCTCCCTGGCCTGGCCTCTCTTCCAGGCTCCCTTCTCAGCTCCCTCCTGCCTCAGTGGGCCTCAGATCAGCACCTCCCCTACAGCCACTTATCATAGGTCTGTCCTCATGCAGCAGCACCGAGGACTCTACGGTCATTCACTTGTTCCCCAAGCTGCCTTGGCACCCAGAAGACACTTGCAAAACATCTGCTGAAACACATGTGCATGCAGTTACTGATACAGCAAGAATGCTCACTCGCCAATATTCACAATTGGGGGTTGGATAAGTAGAATGTGGCAAAACCATAGGGCCACATGGTGAACCTCAGCAGCCTGTGACTACCTCATTTCTGCAGAGTGTTTAATGAAATAGAAAGAGGCTCACAGTATATCAGTAAGTAAGAAAACTGTTTGCCCTGGCTGGGTAGTTCAGTTGGTTAGAGTGTTGTCCTGATGCACCAAGGTTGTGGGTTCAATCCCCAGACCATGACACACAGAAGACTCAACCAATGAATGCATAAATAAGTGGAACAACAAACCAATGTTTCTCTTTCTCTTCCTTCCTCTCTCACTCTAAAATTTATTTTAAAAATTTTAAAACTGCTTATATATTCAGTATAACCTCAATTTTTAAAAATGTGTTTGTGTATTTAGACAATGGAGCACCAAAATGTTGGTTGATGGTGGTTATCTGTGTGTTGGTTAATGGTGGCTAAGTTCTTTATGCTTTTTCGTATGTATCTAACTTTTAAAAATAAATATGTATCATGTTAATCATCAGCAAAAATAATAAAGGTATTAGACAATTAAATTTGTTGAATTAAATAATGATTGAATATTTCCGTTCACTTTCTAGCCTCTGCCCTCTGGCCTGGGAGGGCTGAACTCCCGAGGGCGTGAGAGGGGTGCAGGGTGGCTACTGCTTGAAGCCCTCACGGGGACCACCTCGCAAGTGGCTGCCAGTGTGACCTCTTTCATGACAGTGTGGGGACCTACCTGGAACTCCACAGTTGGTATGAAGATTATTTTAGGATAAACACATGGGAGATTTGACAGATGCAAAAAACAGCCTTCTCAGAGCTTCCCTTATGTGATAAAAACAGCGACTTCTCGATATCTGGGAAATAGGCTGCCATAAATTCCTTCTTCTGGCAGCTCTACCCCCTGAGGAGAAATCAGGGAAAGAATCCCTTCTCTAGGAGAGAGCGACAGCCCCAAAGGACCAAATGACCACTCAGGCCTGTAAACTCAATCATTACTGCAGATTTTCTCATCTCCATTTGTTCTAAAATCTCAACTCTGTGTCCTACAAAAAGCTATTTGTCTTGCCATAGAAGCCTTCTCTCCCTCCTCCATTTCCCTACTTGGTATATAAGTAAGCCTTTAACTTGAACAGCATAACAAGCCAGCTACTCCTTTGAGTGGCCCCGTGTACATGACAATAAACTCTTTTCCACTGTCATAAAGAGTCCACTGGGGCTCTTCTCAGGCCCCAGTCACTAAATCAGAGGGCAAAGGAAAAGTTTTTCCCTGTCCAGCATAGTAGAGATGACTTCTTCCACACCTTCATGGATGAAAGTCTGGGTCTGCCTATGTGGGTATGTGGGACACAGAATGAACATTTTAAGTAATCAAGCATTTATGTGAATTGCATTAAAAATAACTGATACAGCAAACTTATGATTTCATAGATATTATGCTTAGGACTATGCTAAAGTAAATAATATCATACATATTTTATATTGTTTTTTCAAATTATGTGTATTCAAGGGAAAATATTAAATAAAATAGTACAGGTAGAACACTATGTCAAAGACTACGACCAGCACTTGTTCCTTTGGAGGAAAAACTGAGTCTTCCTAATAAGTATGTTCATGAGTTGTAATCTTTCATTAAATGCTGAACAGGATGTCAGGCTCCCACTTATCAGGGAAGCAAGGCTCAGGTGCTGCGTAAAACAGAGAACAGGTATGCTAGCTTACACAGTGAGTCAGTGAGGGAGGCAGACAGAGCTCAGAGCAGGGCACTTCCTGGGTCACCTGAAGGGTGGCTATTCCCCTGGGGTGTACGCATGCTTACCCTCTGTATAGCGACAAAGCCCTGGGCCCAGTGCCCTGTCTGTGCCACCAGGAGCCATCCATACTCCAAGCTCTAATAAACAGTCACCAGCAGGCAGGGGTGGGGCGGGGGTGCGGAGGCCTAGCACAGGGGTCTGGGAGCTCATCCCAAAGAAGAAAGCCCCTCACAGCTACCTGTGCTTCTGGAGCCCATTTCCCTGCGTCTGTCTTAGTGCTCCTGCGCATCCTCCAAGGCCCCACAGGGAGATGGCAGGAAGGCAGGGACCCCTTCTTGGATGCCTTGTTTGTAACTGTCCCCTCCCTCTGCCCAGGATGTTTTCCTGGCTGTCTGGTCAGGAAAGGGTAGAGTTCGAAAGTGTACCCAGCCTCCCCGGCTGGGCTGGCTGGGCCTGTCCATCCACTTACCCCTGCATACCTGCCCGAGGCTCTGTCCTGCTGCGCCTTTCCTACCTTTCTTGCTCTCTCTGTGGGCAGCCTCACTCACTCCCACACCTTCATCTCCTACCTACTCGCTGAACTGCTTACAAAACCACCCCCGCCCCCAGCCTGGAGGGTTCTAACTGCCAACAGGGAGCCCCATTCCCATCCTCCCAGCAGGATGAACAGGACAGGTTGGGCCCACAGCATGGCCACTGTCCATGAGTGCACTTCCCCATCTCTGGGCCCAGCCTGCCCCTCCTGCATCTTGTCCTCCCTGTGGCACTACATCACCCGGTTTCGCAAGTAAGCAGCCTTGACACTAGCCTAGACCCCTCATGCCTCCTCAGCCCAGACCTGCTGCTTCTCCATCCCTAGCTGCTCTCCCCTCCCACAGGGCCTGATCCTCTCTTACCAGCAGAACTGCAGGGGTCCCCTGCCCCTCACGTCTACATCCATGGTCCGCTTCAATTCTCTTCCTAGACATCACTTCTGCCCTCGGAAACCTTCACCAACTGACCCCCACCCCACTGCCTCACCCTGTTGCCCTTACAGAAAGCCTGGTCCTGGCATTTGACCCCCAGCCTCTCCAGGGACCACACCCCCCGACCCTGCATGGGACCCCAGCAACCTTTGGGTCTTCCTTGAACGTTCCTAGTACTTTCACAGGTCAGCATGTCCTTATGCTGCCTCTTGCTCAGCTCTGTCCCCTCCCCCATCCTCCTTTTCAGCTATCAACTCTTCTTCATCCTCCAAGGCACACGCCCAAAATGCCATTTCTCCAAACAACCTTTCTAGACCAAGTCAATAAGAATCAACTGTTATGGTGATTCCATAATAAATTCTAACCATGGAACACTGTGCAGCATTCACACAGTGGTCAGAGATCTTTCTAAAAACAGTATCACGTTTAAAAAGTAAAAAGATCATTTGTGATTTGTGGTACAATGCAATATATGTAGTTTAAATTACATGTATACATAAATCAACATTGTATATTTCTCTAAAAGATACCCAGATCTGAGGATAAACATATCATAAATCTGTCACAGTGGCCACCGCTCTTGAGTGTAGGGGAAGGCGGTGAGGGGCAGTCAGTGGGGCTAGAGGAATGACTATAATCCAATAACAGAAAACAAGAGAACAATCCAATTTAAACCATAGGCCAAGGACATGAATAGTTCATGGAAAGAGAAAGACAAGTAGCTTAAAACATATGTGAGGCTCACAACACAACCCACAAAGAAGCACCTATTAAACCACTACGTGATGCCAGTTTTTTCTGTCAAGTTGGCAAGAACAGGAAGTTGATAACACACTGATTGATGGAGCCGCAAGGAAACAGTCTCAAAAGTCTCAAGCTGGTGGCATTGATCAAAATCTGTAATACACATGCTTTTTAAATCAGTGAGTCCACGTGTTACAAATTTCTTCTAGACAGTTGCAGAAGTGAGCAGATATGGAGGTACCAGTATGCTTCATGCATTACTGTCACTACAAACAAAGAAACACACAGAAACACGGAAAAAGACCCAGAAAGCCAAAGAGAACCACTAGGTAAATGTAGGACCTCCACTCTGTGAGATATTACACATTTACTCAGCAAGGATGAGGGACATCTGTATGTCCTGATTCAGAACGGTAAGCATATTTAAGTATAAGTTTAAAAAAGTATAGATCTGAGTATTATTACAATTTGTATTAAAAAAAGAGAAAGGGGGAAAGGGAAAGGGGAGGTATACATATACAAATATACATATACTTGTTTACAAGTAGAACATGTCTCTCTAGACATAGTCTCAATAAACTGAAGAGAACTGGGGATCAACAGACAGGAGGGAGAGGGAGATGTCTCCCTGCATACCTGAAAGGTTGTTTGAATTAACCTTTGTAAAAATATTTTTAACACATGCAAGTATTAACTTTAAAACCATTTTTTAAAGAAAATTTAACCATGCAAATATTACTTTACAAAGAAGAAAATAAGTGGAAGGGCTCATAGCCCCCTATTGTCTCTAACTCCCTTGCCGGTAAGACCAACATCTCCACTGTGACAAACATGTGGTCAGCCAAACCTCTCTCTCAAAGCACTTGGCTCTGAGATTGCATGACCTAACTGTAACTCTGACTTCCACACTCACCAGCTGTGTAAAGACGGGCAGCTCTCTGGGCTTCAGCGTTCCCACCTGTGAAACAGAGGCAGTGATAGTACACGCTGCACAGGCTCCCTGTGAGGGTGATGTGTGTCTGCACATGAAGCAATCAAAGGAGATACTCAATATATGTCCATTATTTTATACTCTCCTGTTTTCCTTTTAAGCCAAATAATGAGATCTCCTAATTAGTTTAACAATGAAAGGTTATTGGAATTTTCCTAGAAGGCAACAATTTTTTTCCCCATTTCCGGCTTCCAGAATCTTTACTGATTTGAAAAACTCATTCTGCTCCCAGTTTAGCTCTGTGTAGACCATGATGTTTGGGTAAAAGCTGGGATCTGGGAAAAGCATGTGATTCGTCTCCTGCCCAGGTGCACACTCTCCCTCTCTGGTGATCTCCTGTCCCCTGCTTGGGTTAAACAACCAAGCCTGGCCCTGAGTTTGCTTAGAAATAACATCTGCTTTCTTGGGTGCCTCTGGCCATCAGGCTGACCCCACCCATTCCTCCTCCTCTAAGGAAAGGCTCTGAGAGGCCTCCTGGCCTCTGTCTGGTTCCTGCAGCACAGTCAGCATGCCAGCAGGCTCCTGCCTCCTTCACACCTCAGGGACCTTTGCATATGCCATTCCCTCTGCCTGGAATGTTCTTCCCCTTGTTACATGACTGTGTCTTGTGTACATTCAGGTCTCCATTCAAATTCCATCCCCTACACACTGCCTGTCCTGACATCTCTACTAAACACAGCAGCCCGCATTGCCCTTAAGCTGCTCTGCTTTTCTTCATAGCATTCATCTGACTTGACATTAAAATTGCTGTTCTTATTTGTCATTTCTCCCCGCCAGAAAATAAGCTCTGTGAGGGAAAGGACTGTCCAGTTCACTGCTGTATCCTTAACACCTGGAATAATGCTATAACAATAGAGGTGCTCAGTAATACTTGAATGAACAGATGAGTCAGGAGACACAGAGCATGTTTTCTGGAGAAGCTTAAATCTCACCCTTAGACTAAGCTCCCCAACAAGCAATGTATTCTCAGGACTCAGAGAGGGACAACTTACCGATCATCCACCCTCCACTGTTCACTGATCCCTCACAGCGGGCTGTCTAAGCTTTTGGTGTCTCTGTGTCACACTGGAAGAAGAGTTGTCTTGGGCCACACATTAATACATTGCGACACGTAATCACAGAAGAATCTCATAATGTTTTAAGTAAATTTACAGTTTTGTGTTAGGCCACATTCATAGCCATCCTGGGACTCATGCGGCCCATGGAGCACAGGTTGGACACCCTTGCTTTACAGGAAGCCTCTAAGTCCTGCTCACAGTAACATCCTACCCTGTGCCCAGAGCTTTGGGCCTGCGACAGTGCTCTCTTCCCACCTCACTCAGCAGGTCTGCTTGCTGCCTTTTCCAGCTGAGCTCTCAGTCCTCCTACCTCCTCCACTGTTGTGCCAGCCGCCACCGTTTTATTTTGCTTTTACAGCACTTATCACTCTGAAATAATGGGTCATCTGCATATTTGCAGTCAGTATTTGTTGAATGAATGAATGAATGAATGAAAGAATGAAAGAAATAAAGAATGAATGACTCATTTTCATACCGTCCACCTAGAAGAAATGTCATGTCTGGAAGAAAAGAATGCATCAACACTATCCACTATCTACACTTGATCTTGGTGTTTCTTATGTAGAGAGACCAGCAGACACCCAATTAGTTGCTAATTACATTCAATCAGCTCTGGGCCTGCAGAAGGGCCAGGCTAATGATGTTCAAGGGCAACTCAGGCCTTCACTTTGATGCTGGCCTCCTGACCTAGACATGCAGGTCATGGGCACAGGGGCCTAAGCGAGTAGACTGACTAGACCAGCAAAATCCATCTTGTGGTCTGGAAAAACAGTAGGGAACTCAAATCACTGCCCCATGGTCCTTCTGAAAGGACAAGCCTGACTCAGTTCGAGGGCCAGAAAGGAACCCTGAAGGGGAGTGAGTTTGTCAGTTCAGCAGATACTGTTTACTTTCCCAGGAATCCCTCCAATGTCCCTGGCCAGACACACTGAGTTGGGCTAAAGAAAGCCAGGTTCTCCTTCTTGGGGACTGGCTGCCTGTAGGGACAGGCCCCCTCCAGTCAAGGTTCCTCAGAAGAAAGGGCTGCATGCTCATGGCCACCAGGGACCACGGAGGCACCAGCCAGGACGACAGAGGCAGTAGGGGTGACGGGAGATGAAGGAAAGCCCTCAGGGTCATCCAGGTTTATCTGACACTGGATCACTGGACGGCCTTAACGCCAGCTCTTGCTCAGCCCAGCTCCACCCGGCCCAGCTGGAGGAGCCAGTGGAGCCACCGCACCCAGGTCCAACCGATTTTCCCAGCGGGGCACAGCCAAACGTCCCCTTGCTGTCTCTATCCCATCACCCGACCAGGTTAGATTCTGAAGGACCTCGCTCGCTCTCGACACTCCTGCAGCCTCATCCAACTCTTGCCAGCTCCGGCCCCCATATCCTCCCTGGCGTCCCGGACCTGCCCCGAGCAGATGCTTCCCGCATGGCGCTACGCCCAGCGCACACAGCCCCCGTCGGGGGCGGCGGGACCCCCAGCCTGGCCTCCCCGTGGCCCTTACCCATCTCCCGCCTGGCTCCTGCTCCGGCCTCCCGCCGGCCCGGGCGCCCCATCGCTAGTGGCTGGCTGCCCAGGTACCCAGGTATCCAGGTGCTCAGGTACAGGGGCAGCCAGGGCTGCTGGCGGTGGCCGCGTGGGCTGGGCTGTCCAGCTCCGCTGTGCACTCGCTGAACAGACTGGTTCCCGGGCTCAGCTGCGGGGGCGGCTGGGGAAGGAGAGGGAAAGGAAGGGGAGGGCAGGGCGTGAGGTGGGGCGGGGCGTGGGGCGGGGAGGGCTAGTCCAGGCGGGGGCGTAGCTGTCGGACAGGTTTGACAGCTGCGGTGCGGGGCAGGGCTAGTCCTGGCGGGCTCCAGCCCGCCTGCGCGCTCCCTGGCCACCACTGCGTCCCCAAACTTCCGCGCCCCACCGTGCGGCCCCCCACCCAAGGCTGCGCAGTCTGAGAGACAGGACCTAGAAGCGGTGTTGGGTCACTATGAAGCACCGCTGTCTTGTCTTTGTTAGATGGGGTCCTGATGCTAGGTCAGCAATCCTATTGATAATTCATTTGTTTACACTACAAGCATTCATTGTGCACCTACTGTATGTATGTCAGGCACTGATTGGGCACTGTGGGGTAGGATGAGCCAAATATTCCAAAAGATTGCATCCTGGCACGGAGGTGAGCAGTAATGTGATGTAAAGCGGGGTGGGGAAACCCTAGGAGGGAGGGGACCACAATGGGAAGGGGCCTTCCTACACTGACCTCAGATCCTTGGCTACCTCCTGGGCGAACAGACAACGTGGTGTGGGAATCCAAACAACCAAAAGGAGAACAGTAGCTGAGCACCCATTTGAGCAGTGAATTGCCTGCTGCTAGGGAATTTGGGGTTCAAGGCCTACCATTTTGGAGGAGCTTGGTAAACACTTTGTATTGTCCACTGAAACCCCAGAATTGCCACATTGAAAGAGTAAAGACTGTGTTCCAGAATTAATAGATACACCCTGTAATAGAATTAGATACAAAACCAAAAGAAATCCATCCAAAATCTAAAACTTGGCCTCTACAAAGCCAAGGTGAGTTTCTAGTAATATCACTTCCTGCTAGAACACACTTGACACTCTTCAGAGGAAAATAACAGAACCCAGAGCATCTGCAGTGTATCACTCACGACATCCACTCTACAACAAAAACCAATTTAAAAAAAGATGTTCCCATCACCCTATCACTCAGGAAATTACAAGGGTTTTTAGGAGCTCTATGACAGGAACCAAATACATATATCTTATATCACAGTATTAGAACTGTAGACAAGATGTGGAATCAGAGAATAAAGAATTAAAAATGAAAACTATGACAAAGATATTAAAGAATCTACAGCAAAAGATGAATGTAACAGGTGAAGAGGTAGGAAATGTCAGCCAAAATATGATTACCATTATTTTAAAGTTAAACAACCAAGTGGAATATGGATAAATCTGCTCCATGGAGGAAAATATCTGCCTTTATTGCCCTGGAATGAAGACACACCTCATCCTTACTTTTCCTGCCAGATAAGAGATGGATGAGTTTCTCAGCTTTCCTTATGTAAAATCAGGGCCTCCCAATATTGAGGTTCCTCTGCTACAGCATGGCCTACTCTCTGTGCAGGCGACATCTGCCCTAGGCATATTACCTATGGGGATTGGAGTCAGGAACCCATGCAACAAGATTACTCTGCTATTACTATGAGTCATAAACTGTCTCATCTTCTGCCAGTAACTATAAAAACTGTGGCATGTCAACTTGCTGGCTTTCTAACAGAAAAAAAAAAAATCAAATCTCAGGTTCTTTCACAGTTCCTGATTTAACAGAGATAGAGAAAACAGGAGAAAATGCGCACTGCACAAAGGGACCCAGTAATAGGCATGATGGCTAACTTCTCATCAGAAACAACATAGGCCAGAAGACAATGAAACATCTATTTAAAGTGTTGATAGGAAAAAAAAGCTATCAATTTATAGTTCTGTATCCAGTTATAAACATATTTAAAGTAGAAAGCTAAATAAGGACATTTTCAAATAAACAAAACCTAAGAGTTTTTCCCACCAACACTCCCAGACTACAAGAAAAATGAAGAAATGCTTCAGGGTGAAAGGAATGAAATGAGATAAGAATTATAATCTTCAGAAAGGAACAAAGAGGACTGGAAATAATAAATATAGGAGTAAATATGAAAGACCATTTTATTTCTTGTGTTAAATGATTAAAAAGTCAACTGACAATTTAAATAAAAAACAGTAACATACTGGGGGTTTACAACACACATGGAAGTAAGGTATATGATAAGAAAAGCACCAAGCACAAGAGAGAAAAGCAAATGCAAGTACATTGTTGTGAGGTTCAGAGTAATGTACAGTAAGGGACATAAAAATAATTACTGAAAAAAGTACAGGAAAGTAAGGAAAAAGTAAACAAAAAACAGAGAGAACATTTAAAACAAATAGCAAAATTGAAAAATTTTCAGTAATTATATTAAACATTCCAATTAAATGGCAGAGCTTATCAAAATGGCTAAGAAAAGAAGACCCAACTATATGTTAGAAGAGACACACTTTACAAAAACAAAGACAGGTTGAAAAAGATGGAAAAAATATATACTATGTAAAACACCGAGCCCGAGAAAGCTTATATTAATTGTGTGGTTATATTAATTGTGAAAAAAGTAGACTTCAATACATGGAGTGGTCCCAAAAATAAAAAGCTTCATTTTTAAAAATAAGAAGATAAGTAGTTCACGAAGACTCAATAATCCTAAATATGTATGAATTTAACAGCAGAACTGCCAAATGCATCAAGCAGAAATTGACAGAACCAAAAGGAGAAATATAAAATTCACAATCTTAGTTGAATATTTTAACACCTCTTTCTCAAATAATTAATGGCAAGTACACACAAAATGGCTAAAGGTGTAGGAGATTTGAACATTGTCATTCATCTTTACAAAAATGACATTATAAAATGCTACATCACGAATAGCAGAATATATATTCTTTTCAAGTGACATGGAATGTTAAGCCAGACCAACTATGCAGAATGACTGAAAACAATCTGTAAGTGTTAGTGGATTGAAATCATACAGGTCATATCTTCCTGACAAAATGAAATCAAATTAAAAATCAACAAGAGTATTTTATCTAGAAATGCCCATATATTTGGAATTAAGCAACGGCAATACACCCTTAAATAATCCACAAATCAAAGGAGAAGTCATAGGGAAAATTAGGAAATACTTCAATCCGAAATGGTATAAAGATAGATAAACAGATCAATGTAACAGAATTAGTGTCCAAATGTAGATCCACACATCTATGGCCAATTGGTGTCTTTTGATAAAGGTGTCAAGGTAATTCAGTGGAAACAAGAAATTTTTTTCTATGAGTCATTCTGGAATATCTAGAAATCTGTATGGTAAAAAAAGGAACCTGGGACTTATATCTAGATATATAAAGAAATGTTTCAACTCAATAACAAAAAACAGATAACCCAACTAAAAAAAATGGATGAAGGATCCAAATAGATATTGATCCAAATAAGTGACACAAATGGCCAATAAAGGCATGAAAAGATGCTAGACATTGTTAGCCATCAGAGAGCTGCCTTAGACTGGCCATAATAAAAAAAAAAAAACAACAAAACAAAACCAGCAAGCATTGGGGAGAAATTGAAACCCTTATATACCATTGGTGGGATTATCTGGCAGCTTCAGAAAACAGTTTGGCAGTTTCTCAAGGATTGAACATCCAAGTATCATATCACTGATCAGTGTGGCTCAGTTAGTTAGAACATTGTCCTGTAGATCAAAGGGTCTCAGGCTTGATTCCTGGTCAGGGCCCATGCCTGGATGGTAGGCTTGGTCCCAGTCAGAGCAAAAGGCAACTGATCAATGTTTATCCCTCACATCGATGTTTTTCTCCCTCTCTTCCTCCCTTTCCCTCTCTTGAGAATCAATAAACATGTCTTCGAGTGAGAATAAAAAAATAATAGATCATATGACCCAGAAGTTGCACTTTTTGGTATGCACCCAAGAGAAATGAAAATACATGTCCACATAAAAAATTTGTACATGAATTTTCATAGCAACATTATTGATAGCCCCAAATAGATACAACCTAAATGTTCATTAACTGATGAATTTATAAACAACATGTGGTACAGCCATACAACAGAGTGTTATTTGGCCTTACCGAGATAATACTACAATATGTATTAACTTCAAAAACATTATGCTAAGTCAAAGAACTCAGCCAAATAAAAAGAGTATGTCCTTTTACTTACAGGAGGAAGTCATAAAGTAGGCACAGCCAAGCTATGGGGACAGAAACAAGAGTGGTGGTTACTAACCTCTGGGGAGGAGTGGTTAGAAAGAGACATAAAAA
This sequence comes from Pteronotus mesoamericanus, assembly GCF_021234165.1. Lineage (NCBI taxonomy): Eukaryota > Metazoa > Chordata > Mammalia > Chiroptera > Mormoopidae > Pteronotus > Pteronotus mesoamericanus. The sequence continues at coordinate 1,979,969 of NW_026555132.1, read as the reverse complement.
GAGTTCAGGAGTTATGGAAACACTGCAATTTCAGAGAAGTAGTAGTTACAGAAATGTCTGCATTTACCAAAACTCACAGGTCAAACATTTAAAAGTCATGCACGATATAGTTTGTAAGTTATATCTCAATCGAAAGTGCTAGTCAAGTCCCTCCATCTTTTAGCTGAACATTCCTTTAATGGCTTTTGATAGCTCAAAATCTAACTCCCTTCCACACTTACGAGGCCACACATGAGTCACATTCTTATGTAGACTTGCTGGTGATAATGAATTTATATTAAAAGGAAGAAAAAAAGAAGTGTCACCTGATTTTAACGCCACAGGCTTCATCTGAAACTGGCCAGTGGGAAGGTCATAAATATAATTTTATTCTCTTGCTCCTGAGTTAACTGGGGAAAGAGGGTTGAGAAGTGCGACGGGGACGGAGCAGGTGAAGCAGTTCCTCAGCCTGTATTGCTTGGCCCTAACCTCATCGTAAGCTTCGTGTGGAGGGCTGAGTGGAAAACTCAAAGCAGCAAACAATAGTGTCTGAAGAAAGAGGAACACTTGGAAAGGCATTTGGGGTGGGTGGATCCCTTGTGCTGGGCACAGAATTGAGACATTTGATTATGCATTTGCAAAACAAAAAACATCATCCCAAAGAGGGCTTTGGAGAGTTGTTCTGTGGATGGAATGGACAGTGAGGGCTGGCAGTGAGGGGCCGAATCTCCACACACAGCTTCCTTGTGTTTCATCTCCAAATTGGGGTCGGACTTGACTGTGCCCGTACCATGTTGCTTCTGCTTGGGAATGCGTGTCTTACTGAAACAAATGATCCCAGGCCAAGTATTTCACTGGGGTCTGAGGGTGGAGTTGAGTGTTTTTTGTTTGTTTGTTTGTTTGTTTGTTTTTTAGGGATACCAAGTGCCACCTGGTAGTACAGAGCTGGGGAAATTTTCTTTTGCTTTCTTGGAACCCACTTGGGCCTCGTGAGAACTGGAGGTTCTGGAATTATCTGGAAAGATCACCCTTGGTGCAGACACAGGTCAATAAGGAAAGGAGGGAAGTGGGGAAGGTTTGGGGTGAAGGTTCTGACAGACATGAGTGAGGGCCTCTCACTGGGTCACCCCAGAAATACCTGGTAGGGGTGGTGTTGTGTCAGGATGAGGACTCTCAGATGGTGAGGACTGTTTTGCTTCCACAGGCTGAGGCTTATGGAAACAGTGGGTTATAATGTCATTAAAAAAATTTTTCTACAGTGCTTTTGTAGAGTACTTTCACATGTGAATTGTCAAAACAGCCCAGAAGTATTATGATCTTGGTTTTCTAAATGAGCTTCAGGAAGCTTGAGCAGATTGTTTAAAATTGTCCAATTATTAATGGTGGAGCTGGACCTTATGTCTGGGCCTTCTGACTTCAAATCAGAGACTTCTTTTTTTATGCAATCTCCTCTACCTGAAAGTGGCCCGTCTGGACACCAGCTGTGTCCAGTGCTGGCTCTCCCCATCCCTGCTCAGGGCAGCTCACCTCTTCTGACTGACTCAGACGAGGTAAAAATGTACTTCTCCAGGGTGTTTGCTCTGGTTTGTAAGACATGGAAATGATGTTAAGGTTACACAGGAACTTTAGAGCTCCACCCTCCCAGAGCCAGCAGCCCCTTTGTCCCTTCGGATGCTCAGAGATGAGCCTGGACCTACCTGGGTGGGGAGAGTCGGAGATGGGAGCGCCTTCGCAGGAGATGCCTCAGAAGTGTGGGCTTGGGCGCTGGCATCTGGAGAGCAGTAGCGCGGGCCTTCAGGGAAACAGAAGATCCTAGAACGAGGCACTGGGCCAGGTCTTGGGACCCTGCCCTGTGGGTGGCAAGGCCACCAGTGTTTAGGACAGTGGTATCTCGTACACAGTCTTGATTGTGGCTCGTGGTGTTTTTGCCGTGACCCTCCATTCCTTTCCTTTCATTTATTTATTTCCTTTCTTTTCATTTATTCCTTCCCAGATCCTCTACTGAGATGTTTGTGGCTTTCACGACAAGGACAGAGAGACACCGAGTTCGTGTCCCTGGGCCCCCATATCTACCCCAGTAGAAGGAATCATCGTTTCCCCCATTCGACCCACAACACATAAGAAAAAAGACAAAAACCAGAAACAAAAATTGACTGTGTAAAAATACTACAAAATACGCTCTGTATTTGAACTGGTTCTGCTCCCGGTTAAGCTGGTCAGGGGGCCCTCTGTCCATTGCCTCCACGGTTGGACCTGGCACAGAGCAGGTGCTCGTGAAGAAGGCCGTTGAATTAGTGACGGGCACTGATGTGGGGGAGCGTTCCTGTGGTGGCGCAGCGGGGAAACAGATGTCAAAGAGTACACAAACAAATACGTAACAGATCAGAGGTAACATTTCTAGAAAGAAAAATAAAGCAAGAATCAGAGACCGGAAGTAAAGGAGATACAGGGGCCTTCAGGGGTAGACGCTTTTCGACGGGGTGGCCAAAAAATACTTCTCTGATGAGGCACCATTTGTGCAGCAGCCTCAGTGAAGGAGAGGAAAGGAGTCCAGTGGGTCTCCTGAGGTGGAGAAGTTTAAGCAGAGGAAGAGGATGGGAAATGTACACGAAGTTAAGGTACTTCGGAATGTGCATGAATGAGTTTTAATTAGTTTCAGGTAAGAAGCCAGGTGTTCTGGGGGTTGCAAAATGCAAAATGCTTAATCTGTACCTTAAGGGCTCGAACATGCACCCCCTGGAAAGGCCTCACCTCTCTAAAACAGATCAGGGTCTGGGCCACAGTGCTGGTGGGGTTTTGAGACTAGGTTACTAATGGCCGGAATGAGACATTCTCAGCATCTTTACAGGAAAACTTTCCCAAGAGCCCAGGTTTGAAGTTTGAGTAGGAAAACGGTGGCGTGGAGGAGAGCAGTGGGGAGGGGGCGGTGATGGTTTAGGTCTCAGACTGCCTAAGGCCAGCCCACAGCTTATGCACAGGCTGTAACCCCAACCATCACCTGCCCTGTCCAGCGGGATTTATCCCTGTTGACTTCGCCCCTGCTCCTGTGCTCCAGCCATAGGCCAGCAAGGAAAGAAAACTTTTTTTAACGAGGAATGCTGCCAAGGAGAAAGAAGAAGGTACCAGAGTGACCCTATCATGGCCCAGGGAAGGGCACCTTGACATTGAACGTGGATAGTCCCGTTCCCTGGCAGGGCAACTCTCAAAGGGGAGGTGAAGTAACAAAGGGCTGGGATGTGAAGTCACTGCCACCCAGATCATCCTCTGCTCTGACTCCAGTCATTTTCCGATCACCTGACTCCATGGGAGAGGCCAGGCATGGCTGTTCCCTCTGGATCCAGTCCTCACTGCGTTGAGTGTCTTGGCCTTTTTGTTTATGTGTTTTGTGAGCTCCATCCACCACCCACCAGCAGGACAAAGCACATGTCTCCCATGCAGGCATGGTCCCAGGTTCCTGTGCTGAGTTCAGGAAAGGTGGGCATGTGTTCTTCCCAGGGTGTGTGTGGAGGGTGGGGATGAGGAGGTAATTCCTCTTGCCTACCATCCACACAGAGATCCAATGGAGCTAAGAGGGAAAGCTTGCATATGGATTATCATCAGGAAAATGCTGACCCCTGGTGGACATTTTTTAAACTTTATTTTTCAGTTACAATTTTCATTCAACACTTTTTTTCTATTAGTTTCAGGTGTACAACATAGCAAATAGACGTTAATATGAGTTACAAAGTGTTACCTTAGAGAATTCAGGTGCCCACCTGGCACCATACGTAGTTATTACAACATTGTTAACTATATTCTCTATGTTTATCTTACAATCCCATGCCTGTTTCGTAACTAGCAATTATTCTTAATCCCATCACCTTTTTTACCCTGTTCCCCCAAATCCCTTCCTTCTGACTGCCATCAGTTTGATCTGTCTGTTTCTATTTTGTTTGTTCATTTATTTTATTCTTTAGATTCCACATACAAGTAAAATCATATGGTATTTGTATTTCTCTGTCTGGCTTATTTCAGTTAGCATAATATCCTATAGGTCCATCCATGCTGCTGCAAACTTTTCTTTTTTATGGCCAAGTAGTATTCCATTGTATATATGTACCATAGCTTTTGTATGCCCTCATCTATTGATGAACACAGGTTGCTTCCATATCTTGGCTATTGTAAAATAATGCTACAATGAATATGGGGGTGCATATTCTTTTGAATTGGTGTTTTAGGTTTCTTCAGATACACACCCAGAAGTTGGAATTTCTATGGTAGTTCTATTTTAAATTTTTTTGAGGAACCTCCACATTGTATTCCATAATGTTTGCGCCAGTCTGCATTCCCACCAACAGTGCACTAGGGTTCCCTTTTCTCCACATTATCCCCAACAATTGTTTGTTGATGTATTAATGATAACTTTTCTGACAGGGGTGAGGTGATATCTCATTGTGGTTTTTATTTGCATTTCTCTGATGATTAGTGACATTGATCATCTTTTCATATGTCTATTGACCATCTGTACATCCTCTTTGGGGAAGTGTCTATTCGGGTTCTTTGCCCATCTTTTAACTGGGTTGTTTTCTGGTGTCGAGTTGTCATAGTTCTTTAATTTTGGATATTAACCCCTTATTGGACATAGCATCAATGACTATGTTCTCCCATTCAGTAGGCTGTCTTTTCATTTTGTTGATGGTTTCTCCTGGTGTACAAAAATTTTTTAGTTTGATATAGTCCATTTGTTTATTTGAGTTTATCCTTGTATATGGTATAAGAAAGTGGTCTAGTTTCTTTCTTTTTTTTTTTTTTTGCTTGTATCTGTCCAGTTTTCACAACACCATTTACTGAAGAGACTGTCTTAACTCCATTGTATATTTTTGCCTCCTTTGTCACAGTTTAATTAACATGTAGGTGTGGGATTACTTCTGGACTCTCTGTTCTGTTCTATTGATTTATGTTTCTGTTTTTATACCAGTACTTTTTTTTTTTATTACTATAGCCTTGTAGCGTAGTTTGTTATCACATAGTGTGATACCTACCACTTGGTTCTTCTTTTTCAAAATTGATGTTGCTGTTCGGGGTCTTTTGTGTTTCCATACAAATTTTTGGACTATTTGTTCAAGATCTGTGAAAAACGCCATTGGTATTTTGATAGGAATTGCATTGAATCTATAGATTGCTTTGTAGAGTATGGAAATTTTAATAATGTTAATTCTTCTTATCCATAAGCATGGTATATGCTTACAATTATTTGGATCTTCTGCTGCTTCTTTCTTCAATGTCTTATAATTTTTTGAGCATAGCTCTTTTACATCCTTCATTAAATAAATAAAGTTAAATAAAGTTAGATTTATTCCTAGGTATTTTTTAAATGAAATTGTAAATGGGATTGTTTTCTGTTTCTTTTTCTAATAATTCATTATTGGTGTCTAAAAAAGCATCTGATTTCTGAATATTTATTTTGTATCCTGTTAAACTTTACTGAATTCATTTATCAGTTCTAGTAATTTTTTTGGTGGAATCTCCAGGGTTCTTCATATACAGTGTCATGTAATCTGCAAATAATGACAGCTTAATCTCTTCCTTTCCAATTTGGAAGATTTTATTTCTTCTTCTTGTCTGATTCCTGTGGCTAGAACTTCCAGTACAATGTTGAATAAGAGTGGTGAGTGTAGACATCCCTGTCTTGTCCCAGATCTTATGGGAAATGCTTTTAATTTTCCCCTGTTAAGTATGATGTTAGCTGTGGGTTTGTCATAAATGGCCTTTATTATATTGATATGTTCCCTCTACTCTCACTTTGCTGAGAGTTTTTAATCATAAATGGGTGCTGGATTTTGTCAATTTTTTAATCTATTGATATAATTATATGATTTTTATCTTTCATTTTGTTTATGTGGTATATCATTTAATTGATTTGCAAGTGTTGAACCGTCCTTTCATCTCAGGAATAAATCCCACTTGCTTATGGTGTATGATACTGTTAATGTATTGTTGAATTCAACTTGCTAATATTTTGTTGAGGATTTTTACATCTGTGTTCATCAGGGACGTTAACCTAGAACTTTTTTTTTTTTTTGTAGTATCTTCATACGGTTTTGGATTCAGGTTAATGCTGACCTCATAAAATGGGCTTGGGGGTTTTCCCCACTTTTGTATTTTTTGAAATAGTTTAAGAATGATAGGTGTTAGTTCTTTGAATGTTTGGTAAAATTCACCTGTGAGGTAATCCTGTCCAGGACATTTGTTTGCTGGGAGTTATTATTAGTTATTATTATTATTTATTATTATTGCTTCAATTTCATTGGTTGTAATTGATTTGTTCAGATATTCTCCTTTCTTTTGATTCAGGCTTAGGAAATTGTAGTTTCTAGGAATTTATCTTTTTCTTCCAGATTGTCCAATTTGTTGGCATATAATTATTCATAGTATTTTCTTATGATCCTTTGTATTTCTGTGATGTCAGTTGTTACTTCTCTTTCACTTCTAATTTTATTTATTTGGGTCCTCTCTCTCTTTTCCTTGATTAGTCTGGTTAAAGATTTATTGATCATTTTTTAATCTTTTCAAAGAAACAGCTCTTAGTTTCATTGAATTGTGTGTGTGTGTGTGTGTGTTGTTTTTAGACTAAATTTCATTTATTTCTGCTCTGATCTTATTTCCTTTCTTCTATTCATTTTGGGCATTGTTTTTCTTTTTCTGGTTCTTTTAGGTTTAATGTTAGATTGTTAACTTGACATTGTTTTCAGTTTCTTGAGGTAGGCCTGTATTGCTATGAAGCTCCCTCTTAGTTCTGCTTTCTTTGTGTCCCATATATTTGGGGTTGTTGTGTTTTCATTTTCAATTGTCTCAAGGTATGTTTTGATTTCTTCCTTCATCTTATTGTTAATCCATTTATTGTTTAGTAACATGTTATTTAGCTTCCATGCTTTTGTGTGTTTTTCAGGAGTTTTTTTTGTAATTGATTTATAGCTTCATACCATTGTGGTTGGAGAAGGTACATAAAATGATTTAAATTTTCTTTAATTTATTGATGTGTGTTTTATGGCCTAACATGTGATCTATCCTGGAGAATGTTCTTTGTACACTTAAAAAATGTATTTCCTGCACTCTTGGGAGCCAATGTTCTGAAATTATTAATTAAATCCATCTGGTCTAATGTGTCATTTATAGCCTCTGTTTCCTTGTTGACTTTTTTTTTTTTTTGGTCTGGAAGATCTATCCATTGATGTCAATAGGTGTATAAGTTCCTTACTATGACTGCATTACTGTATGTCTCCCTTTATGTACTTCAATATTTGCTTTAATATACGATATTTTGGTGCTCCTATGTTAGGTGCACAAATGTTTACCAGGGTTAGATCCTATCGTTGGATTGATCCCTTTGTAATTATATAATGACCTTCTTTGTCTTTTGTGATAGCCTTTTTTTATAGTCTATTTTGCCTGATATAAGTATTGTTACCCCAGCTTTTTTTTTTTCATTTCCATTTGCATAAAATATCTTTTTCTGGCCCTTCACTTTCGGTCTGTGTGTGTCTTTTGTTCTGAGGTGGCTCTCTTAATAGACAGCATATGTATGAATCTTGTTTTCTTATCCATTCAGCTGCCCTGTATCTTTTGATTAAAACATTTAAGCCATTTACTTTTAAAGTGATTGTTAATAAGTATGTATTTATTGCCATTTTATTCTTTATAATTTTGTTCTTTTTTTTCCATCTTATACAAGTCCTTTTAACATTTCTTGTAATACTAGTTTGTTGGTGATGAACTCCTTTAGGTTTTCTTGTCTTGAAAGTTCTTTACTTCTCCTTCAATTTTAAATGTTAGCCTTGCTGGGTAGAAGCTGTAGGTCCTTGCTTTTCATCAGTTTGAATATTTTATGGCACCTTTTAGCCTGAAAAGTTTCCATTGAAAAATCAGCTGACAGTCATATGGGAGTATCCTTGTAGATAGCTAACTCTCTTTCTCTTGCTGCTTTAAAAATTCTCTTAATTTTTAATTTTTGTCATTTTAATTTTGATGTGTCTTGGTGTAGGCCTCTTTGGGTTCCTCTTGTTTGTGATTCTCTGCATTTCCTGGACCTGTGTGTCTTTTTCCTTCACTAGGTTAGGGAAGTTTTCAGTCATTGTTTCTTCAAATATGTTCTGAATTTCTTGCTCCCTCTTTTCTCCTTCTGGTATCTGTATGATGCAGATGTTGTTATGCTTGATGTTGTCCCAGAAGGTCTTTAGAGTATCTTCATTTTTAAAATTTCTTTTTCCTTTCTGCTGCCCTGCTTGGGTGTTTTCTGCTACCTTGTCCTTCAAATTGCTGATTCAATTGTCTGCTTTGCCTAATCTGATGTTGATTCCTTCTAGTGTACTCTTCATTTCAGTTATTGTATTCTTCATTTCTGACTGGTTATATATTATGGTTTCTATCTCCTTTTTAATTTTTTTCTATTTCTTTAAGTTCTCACTCAGTTCATCCACTCTTCCCCTAAGTTCCTTGAGCATTTTTATAACTATTGTTTTGAACTCTGTATCTGGTAGCTTGCTTGCCTCCATTTCATTTTGTTCTTTTTCTGTGGATTTCTCCTGTTCTTTCCTTTGAGGCATGTTCCTTTATCTTCCAAATTTGGCTGCCTCCCTGTATTTGTTTCTTTGTATTAAGTAGATCTGCTATGTCTCCTGGTCTTTTTATGGTGGCTTTTTATGTGTGGGCTTCTCTTCCCAGCTCTAGTGTTCTTGGGTAGGGACCCTAGGATGGAGCTGAGACCCCTCGCTCCTCTGCAGAGATCCTCCTCAGCCGAGATAGCCCTCTGGATTCTTACCCACCACCCATGGGTGTGGGGCCAGCCCCTTTTGCACCTGTGCTTTTCTTACTAGTTTTAATGCAGGTTCCTCTGTAAGGTCTTATAAGACTTCTGTTCAGCTAGTCTCTGGATAGTTATTCATGTAGATGTGTCTGTTCTTTAGCTGTTACTCTGATATGGTCCTGGGAGGAGGCAAGGGTAACTTCTACCTACTCTGCTGCCATCTTGCCCCACTCTCAGCATTTCTTGAGCTGCCTTTAACCCCCATACACTGGACTCTGCAAAGACCCAGAGGCCACACATTCTCTTGGAAGCTGACTATCCTTCTGTTCAAGCTTTTTCAGTTTGAAGCCAAGGACCCCACAGATGTGTTTCACTCTCTCTCCAAACTTTTCTTAGAATAGGGCTTATTATCAAGCATGTTGAGATTTGCCACTATGACTTAGAGATTTCATAGTTATGTGAAGAGAAAACACAAAATTATTTAATTTTCCCAAGATTTGCAAGAATTTTACCCCAAATTAACACCTACTATTATAGTATAATTTATGCCAAAGAAGAAAAAGTGAAGCTTGAAGTGCATCTTAACCAGAGAAAGTGGAAAACCTTTTTTTCCCTTCAACTCAAATTAAAATATACTCAGAATAGAGTGTGACTTGGTGGAGTCTTTCTATGTAAGAGATGGTGAAAGACCATGTCTCTCCTTGGCATTTGCAGAAGCTCCAGGAGGGACCCAGGCTGAGGGAGCAGCTAGGAGAAATGGACTTCAGAGTCCTTGAGTCAGGAGCCATTTTGTCCAGGGGTCTGGGCCCTGGAAGGCTGATGTCATGGCTTCATCCCCCAGCCACCCATAGACCAGTCCTGAGGTTGGGGGTTTCTACTGCACTGGCATAATTTTTTTTTTTTATTCTGCAGATGAGCCTAATGAGAACATAGATCTAGTCTAATCCCTCCTCCTTAAGTGAAAAAGTTGAGAGGAGGTTGCCTGACCAAGGTCACCTCTCTTGTTAGTGGGGAAACCCTGACTAGACTTGAAAGCCTTGAAGACTGGAGTGTTGTGTATTCAGTTCCAAATCTTCATCTGTGCTGTTCTGTGATTCTGTGGCCCTATTGTAGAGTCAGGCCTACATGTGACAGGAAGGCCACACTCTTCTGAGATGCTTGTCTACCTTCCGTCTCTGTGTTTTTCTCTCCCACCTGAGACCCCCACCTCCCGTCACCCTTTCACACCCCTCCTGACTGTAGAGAAGCCCCACCTCAGTTTTCTGCCGAGGCCTGGATTCCTGAGCCGTGTCCCAGGCCCTGCATTATGCCAAGGAGCAAGAGGTGGCCTCCATGTACCGGCTTTGGCTGGTCGATTTCGTCACAACAGGCTAAGTAGCTTACCTGATGTCAAACTCAATGCATCCACCTCCAATTGTTTTAAACATCACCCAAACAAGCAAATTTTTAGCCATTTAGAGCCTGCCTGCTTTGCATTTCCCACAAAACTATACCCAGCATCTGGTAGCCATAGATAAGCCCAGGCCACAAAGACCTCAAGCTCTGCTATCCTTTGGTGCTCTCTGTCCCCAAAATTCCCAATGTACTGCTGAATGCATTGCCCAGACACATGAGCCGCCTTTCCTGTTCTCCTCCCTCAGCCTCGTGCCCTCCTCTCCTCTAAGCAGCAACCACCACTGAGTGGCCTATGGACTGATTCCTACTGTGAGGGTTCCCCAAAGTAGCCTGTCAAAGCATCACCCAGTCAAGTTTGAGTGTGCCACTGCTGCCTCATGCTCACATTTCATTCCTTGAAAGCCTCAAACCCCAGGAACCTCCTACTTTTGGGCTCTTCCCTTTTCCAAGTCTTCTTTCAAAACTCTGCTAGCCCAAGTCTGCTGTATTCTCAATTTTTCTGATCCAGGGTGTTCATTAAGTCCTACTGATTTATCGGTAGCGAATTCATTTACTCACCAAATATTTACTGAGCACACAAGACGTATATACTCAAGAGCATTGATCTGGGTACCTGAGATGCATTACAGAAGAAAACATGGAAATCCCTGCATGTGTGGAGTGGATATCTTAGGATGACAATGGCTCCCAGCTCTTGCTGACCTGACGAACTCTGTGTCCTAGGTGAAGAGGTGCTGAGACAGAGGTATCGTTGTCAGTGAGCTGGAGGGAGGTGCTGCACTTTAAAGCTGAGCTTCTCAAACTGTAACCCATGTAGAATCTCCTGGAGACTGGTTAGGATTAGACCCTAAGTCAGGGCATCTGGCATGAGGTCTGGGGTGTAACATTTTACCCCAAATGCTGCTGCTGGTCTTCAGACCAAACTTTGAGCGACAATACTTTAAAGTGGATTGCTTTGAGCACTGACTCTTCCAGGATCAACACTAGTAAAAATAATGTTAGTACCCACAACAGAAGTTTCCTGCAAAGATTAAATGGGGCAACTCAGCCCTTTGAATTAGCAATGAGGAAACTGAGGTTCCAAGACCATATCTCATCCAGGAGCACAAATACAAACAGGAAGTAGCTCCAGAGCCCCAGGGCTTGCATGCATGGCAACTGCCCCGCCTCACCTGGAACTAACCTCATCACATGAAGCACCTGAAGGGCAGGATGGCTGTGGAGAATCACGTGTTCACTGCTGTTGTTACCATTCATCCTTGAATGGTTTTCTGCCTTGAACTTCCCCCTTTTATCAGGACTGAAAACCTAACCTCACAGACCCTTTTATCACACAGCATTTCATCTGGATCAACTAGTTCCATCCTTGTATGGTTCCTATGGAGAAGGCGTGGCTACTTCCACTTTACACAGGAGGAAGAGAAACTGAGATGGGCAACTTCCTTGACCTCACTGTCATCACAGGATCTGAGATCTGGACAAAATCGTGAAGATTTTTTTCCAGTCGGTTGCTTTTTAACCTGTCAAATGTCGTTTGTTTTTAACAATGAGATCCCCTCCTCAAATAAATTTAGGAAGTTTGATTTGTGAGCAGGAAGCTGAGCAGAGTGAGGGGTGGAGCCCAGCCGCTCAGCCTCTCTTTCTGGGGTTCTTTCCCAGACACCTGGGAGAGGGTCCCAAGGAGTACCCTTTGGAAACCAGATCTAAGTCAACACTCTCCTGCAGCAAACAAGTAGATTGTGGCCCAGCTGAGGTCTGACTCCAGGACTCCCTGCAGGAGGGACGACAGCACTCCCTGCTCACCTATTAGCCGAGGGACATCTGATGAGTAGTCTTCTTAGGGTTTAGCACGTCCAGCTCATGGGGCCAAATACGATGTTCGTCCTGTTGCTCCTGTCATTTCCCAGATGCCCCCTCCCTCGCCTCTGGGGATAGGCTTTGTATTTGTTGGACATTTTAAAATACACACATGTACAGAAAACTGCCTGACCACATCTGTGCCAAGAAGTAGCATGTTGCCTGGATCCTCACGGCTCTGGTGTACCACCTGACCCTCCGTGTCCGAGTCACCACCGTCAGCTTTCAGGGAAATCACGTTTCTGTTGCGCGTCTCCTCTTGCTTGTCTAGTCATCCCTCCACACGACTGCTCCATTTTGCCAGTTTTGAACTCCACGTAAGTAGAATCGTGCTCTCTGCTCTTGTGATGCTTGTACCCATAGTGTGGGCAAGGTTCGCCTGTTTTGTTCTGTGCTGCTGGCTGTGGTACATCCTTTGTTTTTGTTGTTGTTGTTGTTTTTATTTTGTTTTGTTTTTTTGCTGTTGAGCTGGATTGTATGAACACACCAGATCCACTCTTCTGTGGTGGTGTTTGGGTTGTTTCTGGTTCAGGACTATTGTGAACAAGGCTGCCACACACCTTTCTGCAGGGAAACTTGGTCTCAAGTGTCTAGGGGGAGTGAGGCCCAAGGAGAGAAGCCCTCAGAGGAGAAGCAGCCAGGCCGGCCCAGAGTGAGGCGGCCCTCGGCCTCATCATTTCCCAGCACTCTCTGCCCCAAGCCTGGGAGCCATGGACACAGCCAACAAAGTAGATGCATTTTCAAGGTTTTTATTGTAAAACTGAGAAATATTTTGACCTCCCACCCCCTTCCAGGAAGGATATAATCCCCAAATAAAACACTGTTTAAAATTGGATATAGTGGGCTTTTAAAAAATATCATGAAATCCTTTTTTTTTCATTTTGCCACGGACCCTAAAAGTGCTGCTGTCCCAAGGTTTGCAAAACAAGGCTTAGGAGCCGCTTGGAGGGAGGTGAGTGAGTGGCTTCAGGGACCTGGGGCATGGACAAGGGGGCAGAAGGGGGAGCTGGGAGAGGAGAGCAGAGGTGACAGGCTGACCAGGTGGCCCAGCTGTTATTGGGAAGGCACAGATGACACTGAAGGAAGGGCTTTGAGTTGTGTTGTGATTCAAGATTCAAGTTGCATTTTGGAAAGACCACTGTGGAGGCAGCATGAAGTTGCATTAGCGGAGGGGGCTGGAGACAGAGTCCTGATCCCAGGGTTCCTGTCGTTCCTTTGAGGGTCCACCTGCCAAGGCTGCTCCTCAGAGCCCCACGACAGCCGGGAACATGGGCAAGGGCGAAGAGGCGTCTGGAGTCCTGGATGTGGTGGCAGCAGGGTGGCAGTGTGGCGGCACCACTAGTCCTGCTGGAAGTAGAACTTGGTGACTTTTATAGCTTCCTTAGGTGTGTTGGTGAGGCCGACAGGCTGGTCTGCCTCCAGCGCTGTGCAGAGGAACCAGCCGGGGCAGGCGGCAGACTCAAAGCTGGTGGTGGGGCCGCTGACTGAGCGAATGAAGGTGAAGCGCTTGTCCTGCTCCCTTGTCTTGGCCAGGTCAGTGATGTTGACCTCCTGGAAGCCAAGAGATGAGCAGGTGAGAGCTCCTGTGCCACCTGCCCCTCCAGTCCATGACATGGCCCTCAGGCCAGCCCGCAGTAAGTGCCAGAGAAATGTAGACTGGAGACCCCTGCAGGAGACCACATGTCCCCTTATTATAGCTTGGCTTGGGAAAATCTGACTACTGCTGCTAGGGGTCAAAAAGTTTAATTAACACGTGGCACCATCAACAGAGGCCCAGGCCTGTGGAAGTTGATCTCTGTCAGGGTCTGTGCCCCCAAGGAGGGGGCAGTGCAGAAGGTGGGCAGAGCATTGCAGTCCACTCAACACCATCCCCACTCCACACAGAGCAGGCACTTGCTCTCAGAAAAAGTGCCCTGCCCTCTAGTGGAGCAACCTGACAGTGCCACCGTTATGGCCGCGGTGGGTTAAGATTTGTTCCAGCAAGCTCCTGAGACAGAGCCACCTTTACTGAGGGCAGCCCATTAACACTGCGTGGGATCCAGGAGTGCGGGGTCCTGGATGGGATGCCAACCCATGGGTCTGAGTAGACAAGGATTGGGAGAAAGAGGTCCTGGACAGGGGCTTTACTGGGAGAGGTCAAGTGTAAGTGGGCTGGGGGCCCTCAGACAAGACAGTGGCACACAGAGATTGAAGTCCCCCAGGGAGCCTCCTCCAGGCACTGACCCCCGTGTAGCCCCCCTCACCCCGAGACTAGACTCAGCCATGTGATGGGCTTTGGCCAAGGGGACATTAGCAGTATGATGTAAGCTGGCTTTAAATAAGTGCTCGTGTTTTCTGAATAATCCCTCTGGGAAACCAGCGGCCATGCAATAGAGAAGCTGAAGCTGAACACCAAGCTCTGGGTAAGCATAGGGAGGAGCCTGGGGGAGGAGAAGCCACCCTAATGCCAAGGCTGAGCTCCCTGCTGAACAGCCCCCTGTGCAACAACCGACAATGCATAGAGTCATGAAAAAGGACATACTGTGGTTGTTTGAAGCCACTGGGCTTGGGGTGGTTGTTATCTGAGGCAGGTCCTTACCTCCAACTGGAGCCGGATCTCATCGCCAACCTTGGCACAGGCCAGGCACAGCTTCCCACCATGGATCCCCAGGAACACAGTATGGGGCTCGACAGTCACCATGTCTATCTTCTCTGGGGAGGAGCAGAGGGGAAGTTCAGGTTGTAGAGAAGAGGAGGCAGAGACGAAGAAGGGCCCAGACCCTCCCTGGGGCTTTTCTGTCTTCCTAACTAAACCCAAAGTCATGAGTACAGTGAGGCTCCATCCTTCTGGTTTATATCCAAACAGAAGATCCAACCAAGAACAACCACTTCCTCTCCTCAGGGGCCAAGTGTCTAGGTTCTGCTCCATGTGATTTCTCTCCTCCCTTCAATCCCTGGGATACCTGTGCTCCAGACCAATAGGTGTGCTGCTCAGGAGTAGAGAAAATCACACAGGAGGTCAAAAGTGCAGCCCCAGGGCTTGGTGGCTTTGACCCTCTCACCTCAGTGGTCTCTGGGCCTCATGTAACAGTAAAAGCCAAGTATTCCTGCTTTAGCATGTTTATTAGGAGCAATACCAGGACTGGAAATACAGGTCTTACCCTCCTACAAGATGAGGATCAGGGAGAACAGGGGAGGGGCAGGGTGGGGGGATGAAGATGACGCACCCCAGAAGGCCGGTGCTGAAGCTCCCCTACCACATCAACCACCTGCCCTCATCCTACCACAGGGAAAACTGAGGAGTAGCCTGGGGGCAGCTGCCCGATTTCATCTGGCTTATTTAGAACCTGGCCCAGAGCTTGTTGAATATGTGTCCATGGATAAGGGACATAGCCCTGCATGTGTGTGGTGTATTCATTGTGGAAGTGAGTTTGAGTTTAAACACACAGGGACACAGGGCTGACTGGGCACAGGAGGAAGGAAAGGTCCATCTTGCTTTCTGCCCCCCACCGCCGAGCTGTGGCCCTAGGACCCCTGGGCCTGCAGATGGTGGCTCCCTACCTAGGCTCTTCCCGTCCCTAACCTTCTGAAGCTGCCCTCAGATGTGCCCCCTGATGACCAGTCCTCTCCATCAGGATCATGTTGTCACACAGAGGCCACAACACTGCAGACCCTAGGCAGAGTGACCCGGAACACACACAACAATGTTCTTGGCAACCACTCACCTTCTAATTTAGTATTTGGTCCTTGCAAGTATCCGGCAACTAGCTGGTTATTCCTCAGGTAGAAGGTCTTCTGGTTAATATCCCAGATTCTGAAAAGTGAAAGGGCCCACTGTACTGGACAACCTTGTGTCAGGCCCTGTGCTCAGCCCCTCCTTGTGCCCACCAAGTTCACTGAGTCTGCATCCAACTTTCTGCCTGGGGAGTGGTGTTTTCACACACCCATGGCATGAGGGAGCAACTGAGATCAACGCCGCTTAGGGGACAGAACCAGTCCTTGCCCTGCTCTTCATCCTTGGGTTCCCAGGACGAGTGCCTAGACATCAGCCCCAGGGAAGCTCTTGCCAGTAGGACTTTCTGGGGTGCAGAATGTCCCGTCTGTTGCCCATATGGCAGCCACCAGCCACTCATGGCTACTGAGCTCTTGAAATGTGGTGCAACTGAAGATCTGAATTATTTAATTTTATTAAGTATTAATTTAAACATAAACTTACAGTGTCATCTGAGACTAGAGGTTTCTAGGGACAGAGTACGTTGTCGTAACCAGGGAAGGTCTGTCCCAGGGCCTGTCCTCCACCCACCGGGACCCTCTCTGGGTCTGGCAGGGGTAGCTGTCCCTGGAAGGGGTCAGCATCCTCTCTAGTTCACCCAGTAGCCTGTTTCTGGCTCCCACTCTTGTCTTCTCAGAGAAGAGCCCCTCCAGCTCTGAGATGGATAAGGACCCTCTGCTCCCTACTGCCTGCCAGCCCGATTTGTGGGTCTGTGCCTCACTCCTGTCCTGGGAGGTACCACTAACAGCAGTACCTCTTCAGGTGGCTTCAAGGAGCCCAGAGCTTAATGAGATAGTCAGGCAAACTATAAAGTTGTTTGCACAGGTAAGCATGTGACCTTTTGTAATTATTCTTAGTTCTACGTGTATGCATCTGAAGGGATTAAGCAGCCCCTTCTGGAGACCTCTAGGGGCGTCTCCTGGAGCTCCCAGGCCATAAGAGGAGGCAGAGCAAACCTTCCCACCTCTGGGAAGGGGAGGACTTGCCCAGGTGCACACGCACACAGCCTGACCTGCAGTCTTGGGCCAGAGAAACTCAGCACTGGATGGTGAAGTCACCTAGACATGCTCGGTCATGGGTCACCGGGCAGAGAGCACCTGTGCATGCATCATAGCCTATCATCTTCACAACAGCAATAGTGGCATCCACAAGGCTTTTGGCTCAATTTTTACAAGTCACAATAGTCTGGGGGCGCTTTAGAGCTCACAGAGCACTGTCACACTGCTATTTTCACAACCACTCTGATAGGCAGGCAAGGGGGTCCTTATAAACCCATGTCACAGATGGGGAAACTGAGGCCCCAGAGGGCAGGAACCACCACCATGTGAGCACTGCTAATCATCTCCCAGAACTTGCGACAACTCTGCCCTGGGGCCCTCTCTGCTTCTTTACCTGGCGCACTCGCACACTCGGCCCAAACCCCAGCTGGGCTCCTGGGCACGTGCCCACCACTCACTGAGTTGCCAGGCTATCAGGGAAAGTCAGCCAGGCCTCCAAAGCCAGCCAAGCTAGCACACCTGGGATCTCTTGAAATACAATTCCTGAAGGCCCCACATGCGGCAGCCCCCTTTTCTAGTAATGGACATTACTTTCCAGTCCAGACACAGCCCTCTGTGGCATGTCCACCCCACCTCCTCGGTCGGCCTTACCTGAAGGCTTGCATCTTGCAGGGTCTCTTCCCTGAGGGGCGGCAGGCTATCTCTGAAGGGAACAGGAAGAGGAGGAGAGAGATTAGGTGACTTGGGGAGCACCCGCGGATTCCCATCCTGTGGCACTGCGGGCAACAGAGACTGCCATTTCGGCCCCAGGGGACCTGCTTATAAAGAAGATAGTCCCTCACCCAAACCAGCGGTTGCCGCCCTGTCCCACTCTCAGAAACGGAAATGCCCTCAAATTTCCAAAAAGAGAAACCCTCACTTTTGTCATGATCAGCCCTGCTGGGTGTTGCAATGCAGTGTTGTAACCATCCCTCCTCCTTCCCCCGGTGCAATTTCCCCAAAGTGGAGATTTCCATTTCCCTTCACTGAGTTCCTGGGAAGAAAAACACAATGCAAACCAAACATGCTCATCTGTCTGAGAGGTGTCCAGGGACTGTTTGTTGACTTAAAAAAACAAATTTGAATAGAAATGTCCTCTTTCCTAATGCTGAGTGGCAGAGCACAGGGATGGTCTCATATGTTGTGTCCTTTGAAGGAGGGACAACTTTGCTGGACCCTGGGCCAGGGACTGTGAATGTTCTGTAAAAAGCACCAAATAGTAAACATTTTAGGATGCATGGGCCACAGAGTCTGGTGATTACTCAACTCAGTGTCATAGTTTAAAAGCAGGTAAAAATTCTGTAAATGAACAAGCTGGTTGAGTTCCATCTGACTTTATTTACAGAAACAGGTGGTAGCAGATTTGCCTGAAGATTTTGGACTTCTGCTCCCGAGACAACTCATGAGAGAGGCAATGACACCGGCTCTGTCCTGTCGTCCACAGCTCTAAAGTACGGTCTTGGGACATTGTGGCGAATTCAGCACCGTGATAAAAATGGATCCAAATTCCACCTCTGCCACTTGCCCGTAGCCACCTTCGTGACCTTGAACAAATCACTTTACTGATTTAGGCATCTGCCTTCTCATGGTCAGAATGAGGGCAATAGTGTCTTCCTCACAGTATAAGGAAGGAAGGGAAAGGAAGGGAAGGGAAGGGAAGAGAAGGGAAGGGAAAGGAAGGGAAGGGAAGGGAAGGGAAAACAAGGGAAAGGAAGGGAAAAGAAAGGAAGAGGGTTTGGAAGGGGGAAATTCTGGCCTAGAGTGGACACTAATAAACATTAATTTCCTTCCTTACTACCTTCTAGAGGGTTAGGGAAAATGTAAGCACACTTGTACTTATGGGTAGAAAAAAGACAAGGAGAGTTTCTACATGACTACATGATGGGAGTACACATGTCACTGCAGAAACAGATTGTAGCATTTCAGGACTGGATGTGAGCTCAGTAATCCTATTTCCCCCATCACTGTTTTGAAGAAGACCCAGAAAGACCCAGGAAGGAAAGGGACCTGTCCAAGCTGCATAGCTCGTTAATTGCACGGGTATGACCCCCAGCCAACCATCCTCCTGCAACAGTCGATATGATGAGTTGGACTTGATTTTCAACAAACAAATCAGCATCTCTGTCCAAATGAGGGTAACCTTTCAAAGAGGAAGACTACACTGTATATTTGAAAGTTGTTAAGAGAGCAGGTCTTAGAAGTTCTCATCACAAGAAAAAAATTATATAACCATGTGTTGTGATGGGTAAATCATTATGTTCTACACCTGAAGCTAATATAATATGTCAATTACATGTCAATAAAAAATGAAGAGGAAGGTTAAAAGGAATTTCCCATATATTTAAAGAGCTCTTCAGGAGATCAAATGGAATATTTATGCAAAAATTGTGTCACCTCCCTGGGTGTTTGCTTGGAAGAGCCCTGTGACTTGGTGGGAGTCTTCTAGCCTCTGAAACACATTCAAGAAATGGTGTCTCCCTTTGAGGGCCAGGGGGGTCTTTTGTTTGTCTTTTTTGGCTTTGGGGAAGGCTGCCTGAAGGAGGTGATATGTATGAACCCAGTCAAGTTTGGCTCCTGCCAATGTTCTGCAGTCCCCAATCCAAATTCAGAGACAGATTTCCCCTGGAGCAGAAGCCATGAGCTCCCACCTTTCCAGGTGTGTGTTCTTTGGTTACTGTGCCCAAGAAGGGCCTTTCTGGGTCTGGGGTGGGCATCCCTGGGGCCAGGCTTGACATCAGAAAATTTAGACCGCGTTCTCCCGTGTCGTTTATAGGCCACTCAGGACATGTGCCCAAGCTCTCTTGGTCCAAGTTTCATTATCGATTAGCTGGGGCTAATAACAGAAGATTTGTCGTGGGTCACTGTGAGGACTGGGGTACTGCACATGTTGTACTTAGCCCTGACCTTGACACACAGGAAATATTCAAACAATAGATTGCCATCGAGTGTGCTTTTCATCACAGTAAAGGGAGTGAGGTCAATCACAATGCACGTGACCCAGTCAACACTGCCCTGCACTCTGATTCTTGCTCCCAGGAGTGGGGAGGAAGCAGGGGGAGGAGAAGCTGCCTCCTTCTCCTCATGCTTCTGGCAACAGTTCCACTCTTGGTTCTGTCTGAAAACAGTTGGTGTCCCTGTGATTTCTGCCCACAGGAAATCTCTGACTACACTTATTCTCAGTTCTGGCACTCCATGCCTCCCTCCGCTTCCTGAATTAAGTTTAATGACTGCATTCAGTTTACTGGGCACGTAGTGAACTTGGCCCTCCCTGTTGGCCCCTTGCCTTTCCCTCTGAGCTCCAGACAGCACAATTGTGTCTAGTGCCTTCCACATGCCGAGCCCTGCCTGACTACACACTTGTGACACCAGAAATGACCAAGTCCCATTTACAAGGAGATAGGAAAAACAGGCTGTCTGTGTCCTAGGAGTGACACTGGGCAGGACTACGGGCACCGCAGGGTGAGCCCTAATTGTTGTGCCTATGCAGTGTTCAGCACAGTGACATTCACATAAATGCCATCTCCTTCTCAATTTCAGTTCATTGCCTCTTTCAGTTCTAGAGTTTACATTTGGTTCCTTCCTTGCATAGTTTCCAGTTCTCTGCCAAAAGTTTCAATCTTGTCTTTTAAATCCCTCAACATTTTATTCGTGGTTCATGTAAAGGCTGCCCGTGATAACTCTCTCATATGAACCCCTGCTGGGTCTCCTCCTATTGCCTGTATTCTCCTGTGCACAGGTGGCTTGCCTGTGCCTGACTACTTTTTACTGACTGCTGGACACCGCATAACATAAACTGTCGAGATCACATAAAGCTTTGGATGAAGCTGTCTTTCTCCAGAGATGATTCACTTTGGCTTCCACTGGGCAGTGAGGCCAGGGCGCTGCAGCCCAGATGCCCTTCACCCAGGTAGGGCTGGAGTGGACTCAGTAGCTGCGCGGGCTGCTCCACTTCTTCACTCCTGACCTTCCAGGGTCCCAGCCCAGACCTGGGGTGTTTATCGAGACCTCTCCTCCTTAGTGGCGGATAAAAGCAAATGTTATCTTCCTCACCCCCAGTTCCCATGAGTCTGTCAAAAGATCAGCAGCAGACTATGAAACTGGCAAATGCTTCCAGGGTAAAGGACCAGATGCCAAGCTCTAAATCCCTGGGCTTTTTCAGTTCTTCAGAGCCTTGGCCAGAGGCCTTTTGGTCGAGGTGGTGGCATAGGTAAATGTGGTCCTCGAATCCTCCCACATCCACATCAAAATTACAGCTAAACTACAGAAGAGCCATCATTCAGAACCACCTGAAATCTAGCTGAATGGAAGTCCTACAACCAGGGACTTAAAGAAGCTACGTGGAAGTTGGTAGGAGGGGCAGAGACACAGAGCAGGTTGGTCCCACACCTGTGTGTGGTGATTTAAAGTTGGGAGGGATATCTCTGCTGCAGAGCACCCCCCTGGGGAGCGAGGGGTCCCAGCTCCACACCAGACCCCCCAGCCCAGGTTTCCAGTGCCGGGAAGATAATTTCCTATAACTTCTTCCTGTAAAAGCCAGAGGAGATTGAGGCTGAGTGAGACAGAGAGCTTCTGAAGTCCCAGGCAGTTCCTTTTAAATGACCCATGCACGGACTTACTCAGACTCACTCCCTCTGAGTTCCAGTGTAGGGCAGCAGCTCAAAAGGTACCAGGGAAATATAGGGAGGAACTGAAGTGTCCAACATTGGGGTGAGAGCTGGGGGGGAACAGCTTTCTCTCAGACAAAAGTGCTGGAAGAGGCCGTTGTTCCTTTTCTGAGCCCTCCCCCCACAGAGCCACAGAGCTGTGGGCACCATATCTGATAATCCATGAGCCAAGCTAACACTATTCTCCCCACCCTGGTGGTTCCCTGAGGCTCCGCCCAACATAACTGGTAGGCCCACTCAAGCTGTTTTCAGTGGCTTTCCATACAAATGGCTCCTCTTGCCTTATGATTTGGTTTTTCCTAAAATCTCTCAAACAAGCAGCACCTGGCCTCTCTGTACTGCATACCTCTTACTAAGTGACCCCAGGCCCACCACTGGCAGCATCTGGCCTTGGCTCACAGCTTAGCCACTCCTGAGCACTTCCAAGCCCAGCACAAGTAACATCCATCTGCAAATTGCTTTGTAGTTCATGCTGAGTGGTTCAAGGCAGGGCCCAGGTGCACCTCCCAGAAGGCCACAGAGCCAGTGTCCCCAGTGGACAGCTTCAGACCATGCCAGATTACAACCTTACCACCTCCATGAATGACACACTCCAGGGGTGGGCTTAGTGAGCACCGAAGCCCCACTGAAGCAAATCCTGCTCCATAGGGTTGATTCCTGCACAGCATCTCCTCTGCTGTAGTAACAGCCTATCCTTGCAGTTGGTTGGCATCAGGGCCATTCTCTCCCACTGACATCAACAATAATCAAGGCTCAAATACAACAGGACAGTGCACAGAGCCCATACAGAGGACACACCTGGAGCATTCAGCTCAGGTGACTGGGGAGGCTGTGCCACTGGACCCTACAGGACACCTGTTAACCAAGGCCACTCTATTAAGTCTGGGAGATGTAGCAGCTCTACTTAATACATAGAAACAAACATAGGGAAGCAGAAAAAATGTGGAGACAAAGAAATATACCCCAAGTGAAAGAACAGGTGAAATCTACAGAAAAAGAACTAAATGAAATGGAGGCAAACAAAATTCCGTATACAAAGTTCAAAACAGTGCTTATATGGATGCTCAAGAAACTTAGTGAGAACTTCAAGGACCTTAGTGGAACTCCTACAGCATGAAAAAGGACATAGAAACCATAAAAAAAGAACCAATCAGAAATGAAGAATACACTAACTGAAATGAAGAATAATTTACAGGAGGGAATAAACAATAGAATAGATAAAGCCAATAATCAAATCAATCATTTGGAATACAAGGAAGCACAAAAACATCCAATCAGAACTGCAAAAAGAAAAAAGAATCCACAGAAACAAGGATAGTGTGAGGAGCTTCTGGGACAACTTCAAGCATCCCAACATTCACATCTTGGGGGTGCCAGAAAGAGAAGAGAGAGAGCAAGAAATTGAAAATCTATTTGAAAAAATAATGACAGAAAATTCCCTAACTTGGTGAAAGAAATAGACATACAAGTCTAGGAAACATAGAGAGTCCCAAACAAGATCAACCCAAAGAAGTTCATACCAAGACACGTTATAATTAAAATGTGAAAGTTTAAAGACAAAGAGAGAATCTTAAAAGCAACAAGAGAAAACAATTAGCTACCTACAGGAGAGCTCCTGTAACACTTCCAGCTGATTTCTTAACAGATACTTTGCAGGCCAGAAGAGAGTGGCAAGAAATATTCAAAGTGATGAAAAGCAAGGACCCACAACCAAGATTATTCTATCCAGCAAAGCTCTTATTTAGAATCAAAAGACACATAAAGAGCTTCCCAGACAAGAAAAAGCTAAAGGAATTAGTTCTTTAAGAAGAAAAAGGAAAAAAAGGATAAAAATATGAACAATAAAATGGCAATAAATATATATCAATCAACAGTTGAAGCTAAACAATAAAATGAACAAAAAAGCAAAACAAAAACAAACTCATAGTTACAAATAACATTTTGAGGGTTGCCAAATAGGGATATGGGGGGTTTGTGAAAAGGTGAAGAGATTATGAAGTACAAATTGGTTGTTACAGAATTATGGGGATGTAAAATACAGCAGAGGTGATATAGTCAATAATATTCTAATAACTATGTGTGCTGTCAGATGAGTATGATATTTATCTGGATGATCATTTAATAAGTTATTTAATGCCTAGTCACCGGAGAGTAGACCTGAAACAAACATAATAATGTGTGGCAACTGTAATTAAAACATAAACAATGATTTTTTAAAAAGTCTTAGCCATTCTTTGATACCCGCAGATGTTTTTGAAATATATTTTGTCTAATTTTACTAGGTATCTCAGCAGGAAGTTTCATTGTCCTAAACAACCTAGGCCAGAGTTGGAACCTAATGCTGTCCATTTTTTAGTCTTATTATTTATGATTCTGGAATTTGAGCAGCATTTGGGGCAGGAGAAGTGTTTAAGTTTGTGCAGAAACCAGAAGAGGAAGGGCTTTTAATACCACACCAAGGAACAGGAAGCTTATGTTAAAGAAAAGTAAACCAGAGGGTGACATTGTTACATTCATTTTAAGATCATTCTGGGCACAGTGGACAGATGGATGAGACTTGGATTGTGGTTTTGGGAGACTGAGCCTCAAGTCAGGGTGGCTAATGTTTGACAGCTAGATCTCAAAAACAAAAGGTTCTGATTTGTAACAGTCACTAATTTCCCTGCTGTAAGTACCTTCTCTGTGGATGATTTCAAGCCACCTGTATGATGTCACTGAATGCATCGTTGGGAAGGGATGTGCACGGTCAGATCTTGCTGGCTCCAGCCCCCCATGGAGGCAGGGAGATTTGATTGCTCTGCAGTTTTTCTAGAGAGAAATCATCCAATTTCCCAGCCCCAATCTTCTCCCTCCTCAGCCCAATGGTTCACCCACAGGTCCTGTCCCCTTGCAGAAAACAATTCCTATTGATAAATCTAGTTTATCAGGAAACCTAAATGAATCTCAGTGTAAATATTTTTAGCTGTGCCTCCGTGTTCCCCAAGCACTAGTAGTACAAGTTTAAGCAGTTCGCTTTGGGTGGACAGGTATGCACCTTAAATTGTACTAGCTGAATCTTATACTTAGGTCCTTCAGCCAACTCGTGAGTGCCTGAGTGTTATAGCACACAGCACCCAATACTGGCAGTATTGTCGAAATTTTGTAAATTCTTACTAAGATAATGGCACAAAGACTTTAGTTGCTCTCTCCATGAGATGGGTGAGTACATCAGTCCACAGAGGAAAGAGAGACAATACAATACAATCTGTCATCTCCTCTGTCAGTCTCCACCTACCCAGCCCTGCTGTGTGGCCAAGTCCATTTTAACCAAATCAGCAGCTTATCGGGCGCTCCCTACAGTAGCAAGTCAGGTTTAGAGACGTTGCCCTGGGCATCTCTGCTCTCCAAACTGCAACATCAGGGGGACCATATCTGTCATCCAGCCAGTGAAGAGCCATCAGGAGAGTATGTATAAAGTCGACTCTCACAATTGCTGCTTTAAAAGAAGCCTGCTCTCCTTCCAGGTCCAAGTAGCCAAGTGGCAGTGAGTCCTTCCTCAGCTTCTTCCAAGATGGTTTTGGTCCAGCATTTCTGGGTTTGATATTGATCTTCATTGAAAGCCTTTTTTTTTTTAAATCCAGTTATTTAATTTTCCCAGAGATACACAGTTGCTCTTGCTTTCTTGGCTCTGATGATAAGCCTCATAAGGCAGCTTCTCCAGGGGCAGGAGAGGAACAGGAAGTTGTGCTCAGCCTCTGTGTTCTCCTCTCTCATACAGATCTCATTTGGTCCTCATAACAATAATAATAAGTGGTGCAAGTTGGGCAGATTTACACCTACTTTTGAGATGGATAAATACATATTCTCATTCCATAGAATGAGAAATCAAGTCTCAGAAATACTAAATCACTTGCTCAGAGCCCAAGGCAGGATTTGAACCCAGTTCCTGTATTCCTCCCCACACTGTCCTGCCAGTGCAGCAGCTGGCTCTTCTCTGCTTTGTATCGCAGTTCACAAAAGCAAGAATTACATTTGTTCTTGTGGTGTTTCTTTCGGTTTCAACTCATACCTTACATAGCAGCAATTTACTCCATAGTTGCTTTGAAATTCCTTCCTTCCTTCTTTCCTTCCTTCCTTCCTTCCTTCCTTCCTTCCTTCCTTCCTTCCTTCCTTCCTTCCTTCCTTCCTTCCTTCCTTCCAGAAAAGGATGATTCTAAAACCTTACATGGGTTAAAAATAAGGCTCTTTACCTGTTTACAGATAAGGTGGCCAGTTGCCTTGGTCTTTCTAGGACTTTCCCAGCTTTAGTACTGAAAGTCTCACATCTTGGAATCCCCTCAGTCCCTGGAAAACTGATACAGTTCCCATATTACATGAACTTTCAAAAACTGCTGGCACCATCTGGTGGCTGGTGCCCCAAATTGCAGGCACATTGACAAGAATTGTACCTTGCCTGTTCAGCGTGTACGTGGTCCATTCTGTTAGATAAATAGAGCACAAAAGAACACCCCCAAAACCCAAGTCTTCCACTCAAGAAGAGACCACAGTAGGTAAAATAGTGATCAATTAATTTAATTTAGCCATTCATACCTAATTGCCTCCAACTATGTAATCATTATATGCTCATCTAGAAGCTTAAAATTATTTTCAAATAGGGTTCTAAAAAGGATTTACCCTGAGCTCAGTGGGATAGGAGGACGCAGAGGTCCAGTGAAGCACATGGCTTGCCCAAGGTGTACACTGGGCGGCCCCATCTTCATCCTGCTCCTCTGTCCTCGTTCTCCCAGCTCTTTAGCCACACCGTGGATCTCTCCATGCTCTCCCTTCTCAGAGCTCTGTTCTCTGCTTGGCAACTGTGGTACCACCCACACCCCTGGCCTTAGATGGAAAAGGTGATCCCCCCCGCCCCAGGAAGCATGGTGTCCTCACTGGGTTTACATGCACTATCTCCTTAATTTGATCCAATTCAAGTGTATATGTATTTATTTGGCACCTATATCCCAATGGAACATATTTTGGAAGGAACCATTTTTAAGTGTAGTGATTTTTTTCACAGTATATCACTGATTGTGGGAGCAGTTCCAGCATCTTCCTTCACACATTTGAGGAATGCATAGGACCATGGTCTAATATATTAACACATTGCACAAGGGACTGCTACACCCACTGGGGGAAGGAGGAGGACTTGCTGCCCTAGGAATAGCTGCTTGTGGTTTACAAAGCACTTCTCCCTCCATGATCTCATGCAGACTCTGCGCCCTTCCAGCACAGTACAGTGGGGAGACAGGCTGTCTGCAGGCCAGCCTGACTCCTCCCCTTACAGTGACTCTCTGACCTTGGGCAAAATACTTAACCTCTCTGTGCCCCAGTTTCCTCCTCTGGAAATGTGAACAATTGTAGTCCTTCCTCACATGGTTGTGAGAATTAAATGAAATAAATGATGTGGAAAGCTCAACAGAGCATCTGGTTTGCAGTAAGCATGATGGGCATGTTTGCTATTGCAGGCGCACCTCAGAGATATTGTGGGTCTTGTTCCAGACCACTGCAGTAAAGCAAACATTACAATAAAGTGAGTCACACAATTTTTTTTGTTTTTTGGTGCATATAAAAGTTATGTTTCTAATATAGTCTATTGAGTGTACAATAACATATGTCTAAACAATATACATACCTTAATTAAAAATACCTTACTGCTAAAAATGCGAACCACTATCTGAATCTTCAGCAAGTCATAATATTTTTGCTGGTAGAGGGTCTTTCTTTGATGTTGATGGTTGCTGACTGATTAGGGTGGTAGTTGCTGAAGGATGGGTGGCTGTTCACATTCTTAAAATGAGACAACAGTGAGGTTTGCCACATCAACAGACTCTTCCTTTCACAAATGATTTCTCTGTAGCATGCAAAGCTGTCTGATAGAATTTCACCCACAGTAGAACTTCTTTCAGAATTGTAGTCAGTCCTCTCAAACCCTGCTGCTGATTTGTCAACCAAGTCCATGTAATATTCTTGATCCTTTTTTGTCATTTCAACAATCTTCACAGCATCTTCACCCGCAGTAGATGTGCTACTCTTCCTTTCACTTGAATAGTTGGAAGCAATTGTAGGGTTATTAATTGGCCTGATTACAACATTGCTGTGTCCCAGGGAATAGAAAAGCCCAAAGGGAGTAAGAGAGACAGGGAAACAGCCGGTCGGTGGAACAGTGAGAACGCTCACAACATTTATTGGTTTCAATGCCTTTTATGGTTGCATTTGCAGTGCCCCAAAATAATTAACATTAGTAACATCAAACATCATGGATCACAGATCACCATAACAAATCTAATAATAAAAAATTCGAAATATTATAATACCAAAATGTGACAGAGGCATGAAGTAAGCAAATCAGTTGGAAAAAAGGCACAAATTGACTTGCTCAGCACAGGGTAGTCACAAACCCTCAATTTGTGAAAAATTCAGTATCTGCAAAGTGCAACAAAGTGAGTTACCATAGAGATATAGCTCTACTGTGTCCATGAAATCCATGAAACCCTGAAGGTTTGCCAGCCTCCTCTTGACATGGAGGAAAGAGAGACCCGGGAGGAAAAAGAGTTTACCCATTAGAGGTCAGCTAAGAACTGGAAACTGGGTCTTCAGACTACCAATCTTAAGATCTTTCTTGTGCTCCACACAGATCTTAACCAGAGGTAGCCCATAGACTATTTTATTTGATACTTTATTGTCTTATTAGATCAAAATACTATATATACCAAAATCAGAATATCTGACTCTTGAAAACTAAGATGTTCTGGCCACCTGGGCCTTCATACTCATGGGACAAGCATCTGCTGGAACTGACTAGTGACAACTCCACCCTGCCCGTTACCCCTCCAATCTTGTGGCCAAAACCAGCTTCTATTAGTGTTTCCCAGTGAGCTTACAATGTCCTCTCTGTCATTTTACAGAAATATCTCTCCAATTCCCATGACTCTACCAACAGTGGAAAATAGACAATAGACTCTAAGAGCCCTCATGGTTTTTCTTACGGCAGCAAGCCTCCTCTGTTCACCTGCTGGCCCGGCTGCTGGTCTCCCTGTGGTGGCTCTCACCTCCACAGTGGCCAGGTCTCCCAAACAGGCCTGGAGCTCCCCACCCTTGACACTTCCCTGGAAGCTTGCTCTTCAAAGTCTGGAAACATTTAGTAAAAACCAATGGTGGACATTTTCCTCTCCATTTTTCAGATGAAAAAATAGGAGTAGAAGGAGCTTACCTAAAGCCATGGGGAGGATGTAATAAAATACAAGGTCTTCCGAGGTCTTGCCGCTCCTCGCTCCAGACAGAGTTGCTGCACAGAAAGGAAGGCACCGGGCAGTACCTGTCCCACCAGTGCCTCCCCGGGAGTTGCTGCTCTTTCCTGACTACCTGAGGAGAGGAAGAGGGAGAGCGGCAGCCTGCCTTCTGACACGCCCACACAGGGCTGGTCAGGCCCTGCTGCCAAAAGGGTGACTCAGGCTAACAAACGCCAAACTGGTTCTTATCCCCTTAGAACTGAGGTTACATGTGAGGAAATGAGTTGGAACAGTGAGCCTGGACCTTTGTGTCCACCTTAGTCTAACTCCTACCGGTCCATGCATGCATCCTATATCCAGAAACACGGACTGACTTAATCCTGTGTGCCAGGCACACTTCCCAGCATTGGGGAAAAGCCAGACAAGGTCTCTGATATGCTAATTGAGGAAGGCAGATAAGAAGTAAACAAATAAACTAACTTCATGTGACGGTAAATGCTACAGGGAAATCAAAACACGATGTTTCTAAGGGACGTAAGGAAAGTGATCAGGAAAGGCCTTGCAGAGAAGGTGACATTTGAACTGAGACCTGAGTGAGGTAAAAAAAAAAAAACTATTCCAGGTGAAGGGAACAGCAATCACAAAGACCCCTGGTGGGGGTTCTTCGTGATCAGAGGATCACATGGAGGACAACGTGGTTGGGGGATGGCTTAGGGAGCAACAGGACGTCTGTACCTTTTCCAGTTAACCTCAGGCTCTACCCCCCAAGGCTGGCATGACGCTGTCCTCTGCTGGAAGACTCTATTGTCTAAACCATCTCCTCTTGGCCATTCAGAACCTTAAACTCAGAATCCTTAAAGCCATCTGGGTTGGCACATGGGGAGACAAGGGCTCTTTTTGCAGAATGGAAGTCCCATTGTTGTCCTCAGGTATGCACTCTGGACAGGTCCCTTCTGCTCTGCAGGCCTCCATCCCATAGCTGCAAATCAGCCAATGCTCCTTGCCCTACCTTAGATTAGGGGCAGGCTGGAAAAAGGAATGGCAGGCAGACTATAAAATGCTTTACACGCTATGTGAATTGAAACAGGGTCTTGTTGTGGGTGATGCCTTAGCAGAGAGGAAGAGGCAGGTGCGACTAGTGGTACTCCCTCCTGACTACCTGAGGAGAGGCCTTCAAGCCAGTCTCTTATGTGGGGAAGGACAGGTCATGCTCACTTGCAGAAGGGCTCCTCATTTGTAAAAGTGTCCAGAGGGACTGTTGGAACCCTTCACTTCTCCCTAACCCTGTTTCTGGGGTCTGGACTCATGCCCAGTGTCCCTTCACTCCATACATAGGGCCTCAAATCTGGCTGATAGCTGGGTAGGGCGCTGCCCTGGGTGCCCTGACCACAGGGACTTCCCACAGCTTCACTTCCTGCCCTTCAGCTTGGGCTCACCAGTATGAACCAAGGCCTCTGAGAATGGGCTGAGGACTTCTGAAGCAGTTTTTGTAGAGAAATGCCTGTCTAAATCAGGAACTAGATTTTGTAAACCTGGAAAGTTGGGCATTGGGACAGCTGGGGCACCTGCCAGTGAAGCCTGTGTTGTCACCATGTTGTGCGTATCTGTCATCCCATCAAGAGGGCCTCTGTGAAGCAGGCCCGGTGCCCAGAGGTTTACCTGATGTTCACTATCTCAGCCCTCCAACCACCTCACAAAGTGGGCAGTTGTCTGACCCCTCATTTCACAGATGTGTTCAGGATCACACAGATGGAGTTCAGAAGGAAGAAGAGACACAGACATGAGAGGATGGTGGTATTCGACAGACAGGCCATCGTGACTGCCTTTGTGTCCCATGACCATCCTGTTCCCAGTTAGCGTCTCTCGTGAGATCTGGCTACACTTCCTGTCACGGTGTGCTGTCTCATAGACTCTCCATTACAGCCAAAGCTCAAACATACCTGTTTTCTGCAACCAGAGCCATAACTGAGAAGTCTTCCAAAGAAAACGAAAATGCAGAATGGTGGACTCCAGGTAGGTCCAGGAGACAAACGGACCCAGCAGCTCCTGCATCTGAGAGCACACTCCCACCCTTGAGCTCCCCAGAGACCCCATCTCTCTGCCCACACCCGGCCTTGCACTGGGGATCCAATCCTCCTTTTCTCACTCCCACCATCCCCCAATCCTCAGACAGTGTGTCAGGCACAGAACTTGGTCAGAACAATCCACCCCTCCTGGTGCCTTTGGAGCAGACATGGGAGAAAAAGGGGCGGTTCCTCTTGCTTTCGCAGAAGCCAGTGGCAGAGCTGTCAGTTGCAACAACCAACAATCACAACAAAGCCAAGTGTGCTCTGGGCCCCACACATCCTGCCAAGTGTTCTAAGGGACCCTGAAGGGACAGCGTGGTACATGGCAGGCATGTCCTTGTCCTCTGGGACTGTCTTCACACCTCTAGAAACTGCATCCCAGGGTGATGTGTGCATGGACACAGGAAGCACAGATTTGTGGGAGCACGGAGCAGGACCACGCCACCCCATGGGGGCTTGGAGTAGAGTCAAGGATGGAGGTGGGACAAGCAGGGCAGGTGGGAGTGAAAGGAAGCATGGCTGGGAATTCAGGCAGGTGTCAGTGGTCAGAGTTAAGTGCAGTGGTCAGGGGGAAAAGCCATGTGTGGAGGCCACAGGCTCAGGGGCCTGGTCTCTGGACCCTTTTCTGGCTACCCCTTCAAGGGCCCTGGACTTGGAACAGAACTGAGGTGCCAGGACTTCTGACAGGGGAGACATGGGAGAAAGTCCGGCAACTCTTTAGTTTGCATTTTCCTTCTTACATTGTGTGCTTCTCTGGGAGAGTTGATGGTAATTATAGTGTCTTAACCCCCCAAAACAACTTGAGTTAATAAGCATTCTTGTTAGTTGTTTCATGTCACAGGGAGGATGAGCCTTGGGGAATCCTGCTCCAAATGTCAGTCACCTGAGAACACTCTATTTTCTGAGACCAGAGGCTTTCATGGGAAAGCAAAGACATTCCCACCACAGGGTCTTGCAATGTGTCAGAATTCCTGGAGAGACAGCCACAAGCCTCTCAGTGCTGGGTAACAGGAACATGCGATAGCCCTGCGGTCTGCTGCACAGGGTTGCATCACTGGGGAGGAGCCGTGCTTCCTTTCACTCCCACCTGCCCTGCTGTCCCACCTCCATCCTTGACTCTACTCCAAGCGCCCGTGGGGTGGCGTGGTCCTGCTCCGTACTCCCACAAATCTGAGATGGGAGGGCCTACCTATCTCGGTCTGTTGCAAGAACAGAGATGCACACCCAACCCAGGCTGGCCTCTGATTTCGCAGGGAGGGGGCTCTGTGTGATGGTTCCATACAAACACCCTCCTTTGTTGATCATGCCTGATTTGCAGAGGATGGTTTTCATATGTGCACAAGCCTAGCATGCAGTGGAGATTAGCATGCAGGGCACTTACTGGGGAGTTATTTTTGGACATAAAAAAAGGAGGACACAGCAGAAAGGGAGGTTGAACTGCAATGCAGTCACAATGTAGGCCTTGGCCCATCTGGAGGGAGGGTGGCCCTGGCATGGGAATCAGGCCTTTCTGTCCCCACGCTGACTGGTCACTGGATCAGGCTTCCCTTGAAGAAGAGCTGTGACCTCTTCAGCTGTAGACTGTTCTCATGGACTGGGAGGGGTTCTGGGAGCACACTCAGTATCTATAGTAACAGTGACCACAGTACCTGCCACACTCTCACACAGATACTCTCCCTGAATTTCACAAGTCTTCAGGTGTAGTTCCAGTGCCTTTATTTTACAGACTGGGAAACTGAGGCACAGAGCTGTTTGACTCAGAGCCCACATCACTACCATGATACCTCCTTAAGAATAAAGCACTAGCAGTCAGGGAACCTAAACTTCTCATTACCCAGCAACTGTGTCCCAGAAAAGTCCTTATTCCCATCAGACATTCAATTTCAAGCTCTGAAATGGGGATCACACTTGACCTGCCTTTTATTTCCCTTACAGAATCATTGCCAAGACCAGTGAAAACAAGACCAGGAAAGTGGGAGTGCTTTGTGAACTGCTAACTTTATACATGCATAAGATGGAACTTTTATTATACATGAAGGACAGCACGTGATCTAAGAGATGGCAGCATAAGGCCACCCAAAATCTCTGAGGGTGGCCTGTGTCTTAACCCTCTTGGATACTCCAATTGGTGGAAGCCAAATGTAAAAGCTTCCATTTGGCAAATGGAGAAATGGAGGTGACAGGAAGGTCTGTAGACAGAACTTAGGCTAAAAATTAGTCCCCAGAATCCATGTTTACCATGGCCTTAATATGACTCTGATGCCACTATGGAAATACAAGCCAACCCACCCGAGAGCACAAGGGCCTCCCAAGCAGGTTAGGAAGCAGACAACATTTGTTAAATGCCTACCTGTGGTGGGCACCCTGCCAGGTGCTTTTGCTATGTTATGCTTCCATCTCTGCAATAGCACTTGTCAACCAGCGAATCAGAGGTTCAAGAATGGGAGATGACATGTTAAGTGCACAGAGCTGGGAAAGGGAAGGGTCTTGGCCCTCTCCAGCACACGTTATTGCTACCTTCCTGGTGAGGAGCTGGTGAGGCTTCAATGCTGTAGTTGAGGGGATGCTGGGAGTTCTAAGGGTAGGCCAGCATGTGAACCTGTTTCTACCCAGAAGTTCAAGCTGTGGAAGACAGGGAGAACCTTCACCTCCTGTAGCAAGGCCTACTCTTGACTTTTGGGAATGGTCAGAGGCCCTTTCTGGGGTTAATATGCAGAGGACCCGATGTGGTTGATCAGAGAGAATTACAGGCTGCTGAAGTCATGACTCAAGCCCCCAGCTCAGGAAGGAACCTCTGGATGAGGACAAAGGCACAGAGAAGAGGCTCTCCTACAGCCCCAGCATGGCAGCGGTTCCTTAAAAAGTGTGAGAGGGGGACCTGGGCCCTGGGTGTTGGCACCATTGTCAGGTCAGGAGAGGGCTGTGAATGTGCACGTGTACCTGTACTTGTGCGCATGCGGTGACTGACCTGGGGTCAGATATGCCACACAGACTCTTTACTTATTTGCAACCAGAGAAGCCTCCACCCAGATCTACCGAAACACATTTGAGGGTGTGACTGTGGCCCTTTGGTGAAGGCACACCACCGCTCACACTGATGGATGATGCAAAGACCTCCAGGTGAGGTGTGGGCTCAGTGAGGATGGAGCAGAGCCCAGAAGAGTCTAATGTATGGCCCCGGTCTAACCCATTCCTCTGTGGGGAAGGCTTCCCATTTGAAAAGTGGAAATGAAAATAGCACTTGGATGAAACGCAAAGCTTTTAACAAAGTGACGTGAACATAATAAGCTCAAGTCAGCTGATAGCCATGGCTTTTTCAAAAGCCTACATATGTTGAAATTTGGGGGTGTTTGTTTTGTTTGCAGTCGTACAAGTTCAGAGTGTCATCTATTTGTTGTGAATTAAATACTTGGTCACTATGTGGTAGCTGTCCCCTTCCTGTTCTCAAAGAAATTGGGCTCTGAATGAATGGATTGGCCCAGCACCCTGCCAATTAGTGCTTACCTGTGTTCTTTTATCCTTACGCTTTCAACTTTTCTGTTTAATATTTTATCTCTTGTATATCTCTTGTAAATATCATGAAGCCAGATTCTAAAGTCCAATCTCATAACCTGTCTCTCAACTAGAAAGCTTAGTTCATAGTCACTTTTTATAATCTTTAATATATTTGGAGTTACTTTACTACTTATATTTTTACTTTCTATTTTAACCCTTTTCAATGCCTCTTATTTCTCCTTTCTTGCCTTATCTGAGGGAGGCTGTTATTTTATTTATTTATTTATTTATTTATTTATTTATTTATTTATTTCAGTCCCCACTCCCCTACTGGTTTAGAAGTTACATAATCCGTGTCTGTTCTTTCAGTGGTTACTATTGAAATGTAACATGAATGTTTTACTTTTCATATTACTAAAGTTTTTAAAATTCCTTCCCTCCAATTTCATGGACTTATCAGCACTTTTAATCTCAGTCACCTCCCTCTCAACCCATATGTCATTGTTGATGGCATTTTAGGCCTGTCCTTTTTTTAACTTCACATTTAGATTGTTTTTACAGATACTCTGAAATTTGTTCAAATTTTCCTACATGTTTACTGGTTTCTTGGCTCATCATTCTTACTTAGATCCCAGATCACATCCCAGGCAGAATGGTCCCCAAAGCCACCTGCATCCTAATCCCCAGAGTTGTGATGCATTAGATTACATGGAAAAGGAGGCATTGAGGTTACAGATGGAATCAAGGTTGCTAATCCTCTGACTTTAAACCAGGGAGATTAATGTGGGTCATCAGGTTGGGACTAGCGGACCCACAGGTGCTTCTAAGTGGAGGAAGGTAGAGCAGAGGCAGAGTAATATGAGGCAAGAAGGTCCCAAGCACGGCTCCTGGCTTTGAAGACGGAGGAAGGGGCTCCAGTGACAAGGCAGGAGCCTCCAGCTGGTGGAAAAAGCCAGCTTTACCCCAGAGTCTCCACCAGCCCCACTGATGCCCCAATTCCAGCCTGTGAGACGTGGGTCAGAATTCTGACTTGCAGAAAGGGAAGGTGATAATTTGTTATCGTTCTGACTCTAAGTTTATGGCAATTTGTTATAGCAGCTAATAAAAAATAAAGTATATACTTTCATTCTAGGATCATTTTTTTTTCTTCTTTTTTAAAAACCCTTTATACCTCTTTTAATGAGGGCTTGTTTTTTGGTAAACTCATTTATTATTTATCTGGAAATATCTTTATTATGTCCTTCATTTTGACAGATAGTTTTGGTAGGTACACAATTCTGTATAAATAGTTAATTTTCTCAGCCCTTTGGAGATGGTATTCAACTGTCTCTTGCTTCCATTTCTATTACTAAATCAGCCCTCAGTCTACTGGTAAAATAATCTCTTTACTTTGTTTACAGATTCATTACAATGTACCTGTGTACAAATTTCTCTTTATCTTTCTTTGGATGAGCTGTGTTTCTTGGCTCTGTGGATTCATTTGTTTATCAGTGCTGGGGTATTCCAAGTTATTTACTCTTTGAAAATTGTTTTCTCTTTGCTCTCTATTTCCACCTTAAGAGGCTGTTATTGGATGCGTGTTAGGCCTTCTCATTCTATCCTCACAGTATCTTAACACATCTGTTATATATTGAATTGTCTTATTTCTTTGTTCTGCACTTTGTGTAATTTTTTTGGACTCTTCCAGTGCAATAATTCTTTTTTTAACAATTCATTCCTTCTTTTGTTGAAACCCATCCACTGAGTTTTTATTTCAAAAATTATATTATTTCTAAAAGTTCAATTTAATTCTTCCTCAAAACTGCCAGATCATTTGTTATACTTGTCTCTTGCTTACTTTTTGACTCTTTTTTTTTTTACTTTAAGTATTTCACATACAGTAATTTAAAATTCTGAATCTGATAAATCTGAAGGCTTTGCAGGGATAGGGGGCCCAACCTGCTATTTTTGTTTCCGACTCTGAGGTTCCTACATCATGGAGACCATGTCACACTGGAGCTGGATGTCTGTATGATGAGGTCAATCCCCATCTTAGCTTTGAAGTCCACCCAGCAATAACCTCAAAACTCTCAAACAAGGGAAGGGAATAAAAACTACATTGGGTTATTCATAACATTAATCTTCTAGAAACCATAACAACTTAGCTTTTTGGTAAGACAGGTAAAAATAAGCATAATTAAGTGAACATTTTCGTTAAAGCCCTTGTCATAGAGCAAAAGACCTTGAATGACAGGGGTTTGTGGGTAGACCTCATGGGGCCCATGAACTCGTTTGAATTTTATGCAATACTTTGAGTTCATTTTGGAGGTGAGGGCCCATATCTCAAAAGGATGTATAGTCTCCAAGAAGGTCAAGATTCATTACTCTGGAGAAACTTCAAAAATGAAAAAAAAAAAACTCTAAGTTTGTACTTTCTATTTTTCTTCACTATCTCTTTGCTATTCTGGCTCCTGGTCCATCTTCATGTAGCTTCCAAGGAGACTCTTGCCTATTTTTCCATATGTGATTGTGAAGTCATGCAATTTGAAAAGAAAAGTACTAAAATTCCAGTAGATAAGCAAGCAAAGGAAAATTTGCAAAAAGTTGAATCAGAAAGAAAACAGAAATATAGAAAATGCTTACTTAACGCCTGTTATTAAGAAGGAAATCACAGTTAAAATAGGCATTTATACCTAATAAATTAGCAAAATGAGAAAAAGCACATTTCCCAACATGGGTGAGGCTGCAGTGAAACCTGAGGCCTGTGACGGGTTATAGCTCCAGGTTTTTAAGAAGGTGACCTGTGACATGTATCCAAACCCATGAAGATATGATGAATCTTTGATCTTATTTCAGGGAGCCTTTCAACAGAAGATAATGCAAAGGATAAAAACCACATGAATATTTCAGCAAAGGTGAAAACAGAAAAATAGTAAGAGAAACCTCACATTCAAAAAAGAAAAATTAATTAATAATGTTACATTGTTAGAAAACTATGCAGCTATTTGAAATGTTTAATTTTGAAGCCTGGGTAGCAAATATTAAAAATGCTTATAGTACACTGTGTCATCTCACTCACAGGGGCTTAGAAGAGGCAGGGAGATTTCTGGAGCGCCGAGTTCTCAGCAGAGATGGCATGAGGATGCAAATACTCCTCCATTTAAAATGTTCTGAGCAGATGATTGTGCCTGATGATCAACGACCACACTGTATGAATAACCAGCCTACACTGTGACTACACATATAGACTTTATAGCTCCAAGCAAACAAATCCCACCAAAAATGCTACAGTGACACATACTTAATGAGCAACATAATGATCCCAGAACAGAATGCTGAGTGGCCCAAATGTTCACCTTTTTGGTTCTGATGAGGGCTCACCTGGAAGAGTTAAGGGTGGCTTTCTTCTCACAGTATCTCAGTCATCATCATGCCAACAGCCCCCTGATGTCATGAGCTATTGACTCACCATTGTGGTCACCAGTCTACTCACTCTTTCTAAACATGTTTGCTATCTTCATGTCTTTCCACATTTCTTCCTCTACCCAGAAGACTCTTCCTACGGCTAGACACTCATTCACCCTAAACTCTGAGGCCACCTCTTCGGAGAGTTATGCCCACACATTCCCATCGATGTTCGAGCTTCCCCAGGGCTCCCATGCCTTCTCTTTATTTCCACATGACTGTACTGTGTTAGGGTACATTGAGACTTCTTCTGTTTCCTCACTACTATGTGGAATTTCTCGAAATCAGAACCATGTTTAATCCAAAGAAAAATGGATGAAATCTGAAATCTCAAGTTGGACAAACCTGGTTTTAAATTCTGGCCCCATGGCCCAGGCCAGTGTGGCTCAGTTTGGTTGGGCGTCATCCCGCAGACTGAAGGGTCGAGGGTTTGGTCTCTACTCTGGGCTCATGCAAAAGTCACCTGATTGAAATTTTTCTCTCACTCGCTTTCTCCCCGCTTCCCTTCTCTCTAGAAGCATGTCCTCAGGTGAGGATTAAATAAATAAATATGGACATTTTGGCCACATCATTGAATCTCTTTGTGACCTTGGACAAGTTACTGAGCTTCCTTTAACTTCTGTTTCCTTATTAGTACAAGAAGGATTAAAAAAAAAACGTTTCATAAGACTATTAGCATATGCTAAATACCCAATACTCATTAGCTATGCACTCAGGCTTATGCACCAAGACCAGATTCCTTGCTCCCAGCTCAGTGCCACACCGTGTGGACTGGGCAGGTGTATGAAGCACAGGACTCTCCAGCTCCTCAAGGCAACAAGCGTCCAACTCTGAGTCTGGAAATTAGCAGTTGCTTCTCCTGTCCCATTGTACTCAGACATTGGGGAAATCCCTTCACATACTTCTTCCTTTGTCCACATTGAGGAGGCCCAGAGATCACTGCAGGGGCAGAAAGAATCATGTCCTCTGGCCATTGCCCAGCCTCCTGCCTCCTCCCTCTTCTGGGACAACAGACAATGAGTCACTGCTGACATCACCATAATGCCTACTTGTCTGGGAACCTGTGACCTCATAATGTGAAGAAATTTTCCTTCTGAGAAGCATTTCCTCCAGGTTACCAAAGATTTGTCTCCTCTTCTACTCCATTGCCCTAAATTTACCTCTAACTTCTTGAAATGGCCTCTTAACCTTGACATTAACTATGGGAGACCTCATCTGTGTTACTGAGAAGAATCAGGACATCTGTCTCTTGCCTTGACTTTGTTCCTCAGAACTGCAGTAGAGCCATAACACCATGGAATGATTTTAAAAAATCACAGTCTAAAATCAGATTAGACCCAGGTATGAGTCTGGTTTCTGTCTATTGTTAGCTGAGTAATCTTGAGCACATCTAACCCCTGGCCCCTTACCTGGGCTACTTTCCTGTGAAAATCAAGTATATGTTGTTTCTCTGAGGGGCTGAGTCCTGAACTGAGCCCCAAAATATAATTTCTAACCAGGAGCAGCGCACGCCAACACTAAGCTTGTGAGAGAGCACAGTGTCCTGGGATACCTGTAAGAGATTCACAGTGGCTATGACATGCTGCGTGTACAGGGAGTCTTGAGGGCAACTGAGAGACAAGACTGGGGGGTTGGCAGGACCCAGAATATGAGGGATCCGGCCTGCCAAAAGCATATGGAAATCATAGAAGAAGAAAAGGCAGAGGACCACCCCGATGTAGCAGTGGACCAAGGTTTAGAACTAGGAGGCAGGTTGGGAGGTTGCCTAGGTAACCCACAGGGGAGAAGACAAGGTCTGAACTATGGAGATGATCGTCAGGATAGACAGAAGGCCCTAGAAAAATTTAGGAGGTAAATTCAACAGGACTTAGTGATGACTGAGGGTGGAGAACAAGGATATTCTTGTTTATTGCTTATGTACTAGAGGGACAGTAGCATCACTTATTGAGAAAGAAGATATAAGGAGAAGGATAAGACTGTTTTGAGGGCTGTGGAGGGAGATGATTAATTCATTTTAAGTCACGTATTGTTTGAGGAAATGACAGGACATCCAGTCCAGGTGGCATCTGAACTTACACACATGGAATTTAGAACAGAACACAGGCTGAAGATTAAAGATCTGTGACACTTGAGGCCTGAGAGAGAGAGAGAGAGAGAGGGAGAGAGAGAGAGAGAGGGTCAGGTGACATTTTAGTTTGTGTTATTTTGCAATGTCATTTATAAAAACCCTCTGTTCTCCCTGCTGGATTATGAACGATCACATTTTTATCTTTGAGTCCTATTGTCTATAATAGTATCTTGAATAAAGTAAGTGCTCAGAAAGTTGGAATAAAAAATTAGTAATAACTTAATTTAGTCATTTTAAAAGGAAAGGGCTTTCACTATAGCTAGAAAAATATATCTTCCTCTTGATCTCAAGGAGTAGCCCAGGTGAGAAGTGAATGAGGTAATAGGACTTCAGGACTCAAGATGCTGTACAGGAGGATCAGGAGGTGGTCACTGATCTGGGCCTGAGTGGCGTCTCCCATGCCCCGGCTGTCAGGGCACCAGATAGCATCACAGGAACCCAAACTGCTGCTCTCGGGGCCGCTGGAGTGAGGACCCCTCCACAGTTCCCCATTCTCATTACCGGTCAGTCACACCTCTGTCTGCCAGTATCATTCCTGGTCTCCCACTAACCTTATCTAAGATGAACTAACTTACTACGAAAGTACATTTCATGTGCTTACTAACCTCTGGTAAAGTAAAACTTCTTTTTCTTTGCCCTAAAAAGTCTCATCTAAGCTTCGAGGAGTGTCGTGTCTGAAGTGCGAGCCACTTCCCTTTGCTCAACTTCAAGAGCACCACTGCTTCCTGAGCTGCCTGAGAACTGTCCAGCCCTGAAGCAAGAAGCATCTCCACTGCTTGCCAGTGGTGCAAGACCTATGGGACTTGAGCACAGGGGTTGCAAATGCCTGTCATTGCCCTTGAGAATGAGCAGGTAGCACAGGTCACACACTGGCCACAATTTCCCTGGGGGCCCTGCTGGGAAAGAGCTGCTATAAAAACCTAGCACCTGTCCCACAGCAATGGTTTGCCACCCGCAATGTGCTTTCCTCCATCTGCTCTAAGTAGAACTGTCTGTACAGCAAACTTTCATCCAAAAAATGTCTTTCAAGGCTTACCATGGACACAAGTCCCATAGCACCCTCCATTCCCTTCGGGGGACACCATTTGTGACAAACAAGTCCTCACTTCCTTCACACACTCTTCGCTCTCCATCTGATAGACCCATTTACTTTTTTCTCCACAGTCTGTATCAGTATCTCAAATTATATTGCATGTGCATTTACCAGGGTGTTCATTCTCTGTCTCTTCCACTGGAATGTCAATTCCTTTACTCTGTCTTATTTACATATACACCCAAAGCCCAAAGCAGTTTCATATACACAGCAGGTGTGCAACGGTGGTTTTGTAACTATGGCAGTTGACAGTTGACACCCCCTGCCACACGCAGCTCAGCTATCCAGCCTAGGCATACGGCTTCCGGCCAGGTTTGACAGGGAGACTCAAGGAAGGTTTGTGCGCATGCGCACGCGGCACTGTCTGCCAGAGGTTGGGGACTTCCCTCTAGGGGCAAATAAGGAACTAAGTCCTCAGGCTGTTGCCTAGGAAACAGGCC
The DNA here is from genome assembly GCF_021234165.1 of Pteronotus mesoamericanus. Taxonomy (NCBI): domain Eukaryota; kingdom Metazoa; phylum Chordata; class Mammalia; order Chiroptera; family Mormoopidae; genus Pteronotus; species Pteronotus mesoamericanus. The sequence continues at coordinate 1,938,591 of NW_026555132.1, read as the reverse complement.
TTCCGCAAGGATTTGCAATGGTTGTTTTGTAAATGAATGAATCTATCTTTCCATTCTCTCTCCCAAATACTCCCCCGATTCTTGCCCTGGCTGACACGTGGCACTCCTTGGGCACCATGCTTTCTCAGCAGCTTTCTTGGGGAGAGGGAACTCATGCCTGGACATTTCAGGACAGGAAGTGGGGACCAACGTTGGGTCACCTCTCCACTGACATCAGACTGTGACGTCCATAAAAATGAACAACCATCCAAACAAACAAACAGAAGCTCCAGCCCTTTGAGGTTGACGCCTGTCTTTGAAGCTTTCAGCTCCTGGCCTCCTGTCAGACCCTCCGTGTAGTGATACTTGGTACCTGGAACCACATCCTCCTCTTTTTCCTAAACCCGGAAGTCCCCTGTCGTTCTCACGTCCAGTGACTTCCACTCCCATTTTCCCTTTTCTATCCACTTCCAAGGCCACGCCCTGTGCTTTGTCATCACTCACAACTTCTTCTGCTCTAAAAAGTCCAAAATCCTACCCTCTGACCACAACAGACCATCTTTATGGTTTTTCCTTCTCTCCTCTCTCTCCCTCTGTCCCTCACTCCTGCATTTGCCCCATTTTGTCTACGTCCCTCACCACCAGAGACCTATTCCTTTGATGTAGTCAACTTTCCTCTGTCATTTCCTTCTATCTTCACTTCCTACCATCCTCTCACTGGGGTCATTTGGGGGGTCATTTCCCTACTGCCTGGCCCCTCCACCTTCGCGTTGTACTACCTGGGACAGCTCTGGATTGTCTGATGTCTGTCCCCCTGGGCCGCACACCAGAGTTACTAAACACATTGCACACTGATGCTACCCCTAACAACTAGCCTTATGGTTGCCTGGCAACACTTTCATGTATCTTTAACTTTCTGGCTGTCCCATCTTCACAGAAAATATTTCAAATGTTCCCCACTTTGTTCAGTCTCCTACCTTTCCTCCTCTTTCTTCACTTACAGAGAAATAATAGAACTAGTAGAAGAATTTCTCAATTCCCTATCAGCCCACATTGAAACCTATTGAAACTTCCTTCTTCCCTCTCATCCACCAGAAGCAGGAACTCACTCTTATCCCAGGTACCATCTCATTCAGCCTGCTCGCGGTTCTCACATCATCGGTCATTCTCAGTTCTTAGTGAGCACCCTGTGTGCCCGGCTCCCCCTCAGGGCTCTGGAAGCATTGGCTTTCTCGATCCTCCCCAGAAAGCTATGCTGCAGCAATTGCTGTCAGCACACCCACTCTACTAGCCCAAGTCTACACCTGGTGGGAGAAGCATACTCTATGCTCCTTATTCCACTGTCTTGAAATATAATGCCATTTCATCCTTTTTCCATTACTGTGGGTAAAATTAAGTGCAAAGATGTTTACTTATCATACAAATAACATTGCCTATAGTGTTAGTCTTCATAAGGACAGACAAAAAAAAAGTCTCAGTGATACAGGAGGCTTTCCCTCTGCCTTACGGCTCCAGCACAAGAGATAGGGTTCTGCCTCATAAACTGGTTCAAAGAGTCCATTTTGAGGAACCATCAGTTTGGAACTGCCATAAGACTATTGCTATTTTTCCTGTGCATTATGAAAATCTGTATAGATATTCATTACTATCACCAGCTTTTCCATTCCTAGCTAAAATAAATATGCTCTTGCAAGTATTTAAACAAAAAAGTCTTACAGGACACTGAAGGCTTCAGGAGTTATGCCTCATCAAAAAACCCTGAAAAAACCTGTAATTCTAATTTTTTTGTCTTTATTGTCAACATATTGCTATTGTGGTTTTAAAACAAGCCCACACATTCTTTGAGACTTTCTCATTAAGAGGTGGAGCCTGATTTCTCTCCTTTTGAATGTGGCTGATACTAGTGACACTTCTAATGAATGGAGTGAGGAGAAGGCGAGGCTGAATCACTTCCGTAGCCAAGTCATCAAGATGTATACAGTTCCTACCTGGCTCTCTCCCTGAAGACACGCACTTTTGGAACCCAGTCATGATGTTGTGGGGAAGCCCAGGCTTCCTGGAAAGGACACGCAATGATGCTGTGACCAACAGCCCCACTGAAGTCCCAGGGGAAAGCCAGTATCACCTCCAGATCTGCAAGTGAATGAGCCATCAGGTGACTCCACCTCTCACTCGTTGAGCCCCCCAGGTGACACTGGGTGGATAGAGGATTCCATTAAGTTCTGGTCAAGTGCAGATTCACAAACAGAACATATACTGTCTTCTTCTTTTTTTAAAAGCTGCTAAGTTTCAAGATGGGTTATTTCACAATACTAGATAAATGAAACAGTTGCCTTGGAAATAATCCTTAAAGAGCATTTTCATATCCTTAAATGGTGTTGACACTTGGTAAGTCTGAGAAGGTCGTTGGCACTCTTTCCCAGGTGCCATCATGGAGAGATAAAAGCTTATGACTCTGCTACACCTACAACTCTAAAGGTAACTAGAGTGTGTCTGTTTCATTCTATTGACTCTGCTAAGAAACGGCGGAGTACAAGTTGAAGATCAGGTAAATTTCCTCCGCAACCCATGTACTTACCTGAGTAACCCCAGGTGCATCCTCCCATTTTTCCCAACCTGTCAACCACTAGCTCCTCCCCATCAACTGTACACATGTTTAATCCTGTCACATGTTGAAAATTCTTCCCTAGTCTCATGTCTCCCTCTAGATACACCCATGGTTCTTTCTCACTGTCACAGCCAAATTTATTGAAAAAAGTATCTGTGTTCACTGTCTCCATGTCCTCACCTTCCAATCACTCCTGAAAATCGTTCATCTGATTTTTGTTCAGCCACTCTCCTGAAAGCGCTCGAGGGTTTCTCAGCTCCTAGATCCAATGGACATTCTTTGAACTTTGCCAGGCTGGATGCACGGTCAGTGTTTGCATGCCTGACTCACTTTGAAGCACTCCCTCTCTAGATGTCCACACTCCACATCTCCTGGTCAGCCGTCTATGGCCTCCCCTTTAAGGCTCCACTGAAGGCTCTGCATTTTCTTCCTTACTCTCAAATACCTCTCTGTCCTGGACCACCTTTTCTTTTAAATGAACCTCTCCCCATATTTCACTCCCCCCACAAGTTCAATGACCTTCTTTATTCTTAAAAAGCCCAAAATATAAATCTCCACTCCAGACTCCTCTCTTGAACTGCCAATCTGCATCAGTAACACCCAGTGCACCCCTCAGTACAATCAACAGCAGAGCTTCCCCCACCCCTCATATTGCCACCTTCTCCTTTATTCCTATGTCAGTGAATAGCATCACTACCCAGGATAGAAACATCTATCAATACATACCAAAACTAGAAATCTGCTTGTCAACCTCTTTTTGCATATAATCACCAAAACCTGCCAACTCTACCTTCATCCTAGGCCTGCCCCCCATTTGCTCCTTCCAAATCTCCTGTAACAGCCATCAAACACTCAGCTCTCAGCTGGGGCGAATGTGAGCAAATGAGGAAAAAGGGAGCCCGTGGGAGGCCGTGCTGACATCCATTCTCCAGAGGGTGGCTGGGAGTCACTGTGTTGGGGAACATATTGGACATGTCATTCTCCGGCTTGAAATCGCCCATGGGTCTCCGCATTGCCCTCCTGTTAAGGACCAGGTGTCTAGCACGCCAGAATCTTCTACAGAGCTCCCTCACTCCCTTTCCTTGTTCACTTTGTTCCAACTACCTATGGCCTCTTGGAATAAATTACAAAAGGCTTCTTTTCCTGATTTTATTCTCATAAGCTAGGAAATAATTTGAAATACTGGCTTTTGAGTAGAGACCCTTTACTACCAACCATCATAAAATTGTCATAATAAATATTCAAGCCTATGAATCAAATGTGGGTGGCCCCCAGGAACACCTGCACATACATATGTGGAGACCTGTCAGCTCTGTGCTCATTTGTGAGCACACAAGAATAAAACGCTGGTCTCTGCCCCTTAGAGCTCACTGTTCAGTGCCATTGATAAGGCATTGGTAAAAGGCCAGAAGGCGCTTCCTACTGGCAGAGTGTCTGTGTGAGCAGAACAGGCTTTGCCACACGGTGTTCTCTTGTCAGGATCCCTTTAGAGCAGGAGCTCCCATCCCTTCAGTAAGTGACTGATCAGTCTGGGAAGTGCCATCTGCAAGGAACAACAGAAGGGCACCCAAGGACAACACAATAAAGAGAGACACCCAACCTCCAGAATAGGACAGAGGTAACATCCTCCAAAAGCCGTGCCCCTGTCCCCACCAGCCAGCCCTGGGTGAAGCACCTCCAGCCCACCGAACAGGAATTCCCTGTTCTAGGTAATTCCCAGAACCCACATCTCTGAGTTTCCATGAGGGTGACCCCTGCACTCCTCTCTCAGGGTGCAGAGAGGTACTGACTAATGAGCAACCTCTGAATGAGGGTGATTTTCCCTGATCTTCTGTGACTAATAAGTCCAGCAGAGAATGACATGTTGGTCACATTTGTGGCACATGCTTTTTGTAGGAGAGTTATATTTTGAATGTCAGCTTCCTGTTTTAGTGATTCCCTCTTTGTCATGGAAACACACACCCCAGAATCACACACCGACTAGGGTCTAATTCCTGTTGGCTGACCCTGGAAGAGGTGAAGTTCAGTGCACAATGGGGATGTTCAGAGTCCTCCCAAGGATGACCTGGGGGCTTCCTAGAAATTCAGGTTCCTGGGCTCAGCCCCAAAATTCTCTACCAGCCAATTTGTAGTGGGAACTCAGAAAGCTTTATTTTTAACCAGCTGATCCTCATATAAGTGGTCAAAAGATTTGAGAACCTCTGGTGTTCTGAGGGTGAATTGTCATTCAACATAGTAAACATGCAAGTCGATACTTCCCACAGTGTGGATGGCACCCTCCGAGTTGTACTACAATGTGAAGGGGAGAGAATCTTGGATGAAGGTCAGGCTGCTCTTGAGAATATGTGAAAATGGTCTCTGGTCATTCCTCTCAGTTTTCATCTGCAGCTTAGAATCACTCAGAGCCATTGATCCAGCTCTCACTTGTGCCAACACTGAATTTGGACTCTGGGGAGCAAGAAAAAGGTATGAGGGGTAGTTTCTGAGCTCAAGAAGGCTAGGAAGTCAAACCTCACACACATCTCCTGGCAGAGAATCTGAAGTAAGGTTCACTAACTACATGTGGAAGGAAGGGAAGGAAACATCGGAAGAACAGCACAAGTTCCTTTATTATTATAAAGTTACAGGGACACCCAAGGTTACCTGCTCGGAGACAGAAAGTGTTCTTCTATTTCACAGACTGTTCCTTGGGCCACAGACCCTTTGTTTTTTGATGGTCCACTTCCAAATTGTTTGTGTCTGTGCTTCTCAAGCCGTAGATCTTGCCCTTACTTCTTGGCCACCCCTAGACTAGGGCCCCAGTGGACTTCACTTCCCTCTGTATTCCAAGGCTGGGCCTCTCCCTTGGATTTTCAGTTAGTAAAATGAAAACCATCTGAGACAGCTTGAGCAAGATCGACTTTCCCATCTTCTTGAGGAGTACCAAGTGCTGGGTCCATCTCATTCTGTATCCTCCGTGCCCAGCAGTGCAGTGCCCAGTAACGTTTGGTCATGAAGTGAATGAGTGAGAGAGTGAGTGAATGAATGAATGGAGAAGATACTGGTCTACACAGCCCATGTCAGAGTTTGTTGTGAAGGCAGAGTAATGTGAAATTAAGAGTAAGCATTCAGGAATCACTCTGCCTGACCTTAGCCCATTCCACTTCCTCACTCTGACTATGGGCACAGATTCCTCGAGGCCCTCCCTATCCAGAGGTGGAGTCTATTTTCCTGCCTACATCCCCTGGAATATGGCTGCCCTGTATCTTGCTTTGACCAGTAGGATATGGAAGGAATGACTATGTGGCTGGAGCTAAGGTGTGGCTGGAGCTCAGATTCACAAGAACTTGCAGTTTCAACCTTTCTCCTTTGAACAGCTGCTCTCAGATGCCACACACAGAAGTCGCTTGAGCCTCCTGGAGGATGAGAAGACACACGGAGGAGAGCCAAGGCCCCAGCCAATAGTCAATGTTAACCCCAAGCATGTGGGTGAGACTATCCTGGACCTTTTAACCCACCTGACCTTTCACTGAATGTGTGTGAGCCCAGGAAAATCCAGCACTGGCCAACACACACCATCATAGAAAATAATAACATTGCTGTTATAAGTCGTTAAGTTTTGGATTGGTTTTTGCATATAGCCACAGATAAGTGAGGTAGATGCAAAGTGCTCCAACCATCGACCAGGAGCCCTGAGAACCCACCCAGACCCCTTCTCCACTGTTCCCACCACCGTCCTTCCTGACAAATCTAGGCAGGATCCTGGTGCATTCTCCACGGAGCCTGGCCACCAAATTGGACTGTTTCGGAAATCCTACTTGAGTTTCCTGGGACTGAGCCCCACGGTGACCTGATAACCAATATTCCCCCAACTTACATGTGCACTTAGTCCTATATTCATTCAGCAAATGTGGCTGAGTGCCTGGCATATGTCATAAAAATGTGTGCATGCTTGTGATATAGAAATGAACAAAACAGACAAAACCTCTGCCCTGTGGAACTTGTATTCTAGTGGAAGGAGAAGGAAAAAAGTACAATAAATCAAACTAAATCACAGAGTGTGTGAGAATATGCTAGTGCCACAGGGGACTCAGGAACGCAGAGATTCGGGGAGGAGAGCACGTGGCAATTTTAAGTGAAGTGGTCAGAGTGGCCTTTGTTGAGGAATTGAGACTGCAGACAGAGGCTGATGTAAAGGCCCTGGGGCAGCACCATGCCCGCAGTCTCTGGAGAGCAGTTAGGAGCCTGGTGTGGCTGAAACAAAGTGAACAGGTATGAGGGTTCTCCCAAGAAAGGGAGCCAGTTGTGTGTGTAGATAGGTAGATAAGAACTCGCTCACAATCATGAAATTATGGAAGCCAGAAGTCCCACAGTCTGCTGTCTGAAGGCCGAAGTACCAGGAAAGCCAGAGGTAGAATTCAGTCTGAGTCCGAATGCCCTAGAGCCAGGGGCTTTGATGTCTGAGGACAGGAAAAGACGGACATCCCAGCTAGAGAAAAGAGGTAAAACTCACCCTTCCTCTGCCTTTTTGTTCTATTAGGGCCCTCAGTGGATTGGATGATGCCCCCCCACGCTGAGGAGGGGATTGGCTTTACTCAGACACTGATTCAAAAGTAATCTCTTCCAGAGACGCCCTCACCAACACACCCAGAGTGTGAATGTTTGTCAGCCATCTGGGCACCACTTAGCCCAGGCAAGTGAATGCATGAAGTTAACCATCACAATGACCCATTTTCCCCATAAACCCAGGGGACCATGTTCCCTGAAACAAGTGTGGAAAGTACTTGGCTTGGAGAAACTGAGTCTGCAGCACTCTGAGCACGCATGTCATGTGATCAGTGTTGTTCTCTGTGTCTCCAGAAAAGTTGTGGGAAAAGTTCCAGTAAAAAGCCTCACTGAAACTCCAGACTCCAGCCTTCTTTGTCCTCACCTGCTATGACCAGACCCGGGGCTGGGTGTCCCAAGAGGGTTAGAGAGAAAAAGGGTGGGAGCAGAGGACTCACTGCAAAGTGGCGGTCACAGGAGGAGGAATCCGGCCCAGCTGCTCCTTTACATACATGCACAAAACTTAAGAGAATGTGTTTACAACTCTCTTCTCTCCCGGGCTCTAAGGTCCCAGGGAGCAGAGCCCTGTTCCTCTTGTTAGGGGTTGCTAGGAAACTGCTGCTGTGGGAAGGAAGGGGTCGCACATCGTCTGAGGTAGGTGCATTTACTGTAAGTCAAGTGGAGATTTGGGGCTCAGAGTTGTCACTAGTGGTAATAAACACCGGGACTTCTGTGTAATTGCTCGCTCAGCTCAGCCCCTAAAATGCTACAGAAGTGGATCTTTGCTGCCACCTGCAGACCAAAAACTGAGCTGCAGGCCCCTGGCCTCAGAATGAGCTCTGAAGACGGGCTGAGATGCTTGGAGTTAACATATTTTGAGGGCAAAGATTGGAATTTGCTTGGGGGTAGAGACACTCTTTGCTCTGTAAAACACTAGCAAACACTTTTAGTTACACGAATATAAAATCCAACCAGAAATGTAGTCAAATAACTCAAATACCAGTGCTTCTAGTCAAATAACTCAAATACCAGTGCTTCTGACTAAGACATAAACTTCTCTGTTTATGCTCATTTTATTTATTTTTGTCATGTTCATTTCTGGTTATCTCTTTTAGCAGAACGGTATCCAGGAAAAGTTTGTTCCCATTAGAGTTCTCATTCTTATTTTCACTTTTCCTCCCTAAATCTGGGTGTAGACCAGCCTAGAACTGCCCTGAATTGTGCAGACGGTAGGGTTTTGTGTCCGACGTTTTGAGCAGTTGTTTGCACGGCCTACAGTAGTGTGTGGTGGGATCACAAGATGAAAAAGGGAATGTGACTACATTTTGAATCCTGCTTGGAATGACCCACAGGTTACAGAAGTCCCTGAATACATCACCCCCTTGGATGATGTTGCCCCAGAGATTCCAGAAATAAAGACATGGCCTTTTATGCATCAACTACTGCCCATGTGTGGATCCTCTAGTGGATACACCCAGTTCACACACACCCAGACACATGCACACAAGGTCATGCATACACACACACCCATACACCCATGCTCTCCCATAGCATATGCGGCACACAGGCAAGCACAGTTTCATGTGTGTGCACACGCATGCCACACACATGTGCACATACATGTGTGCATTAACACACATGTGGCCACACACAGTGCCTCCCTCAGGCCTATGTGTGGCTGTCTCCTTTGCCTGGATCATCGTGACCTGCCCGCGCCTCCCAGTCCCCCACCTGACTGGCCCCATGCCTGCCCCGTGAGAGATTACCACAGTGCATTCAAATCACCCGTTTACTGTCTCTGGCTCCAACTTTCTAGTTCACTCTGAGATGTAAACAGTAGGTAAGACCTAAAGTGTGCCTCTCCCGGGAACTTAGGTGATGGGTTGTCTGATGGGCTGGTTGTGTAATGAAGCCTCTGGTGTGGTCACCAGGGAGGAAGAGGAATTTAAGGGACAGCCTGGGGAGGTGGCATCTCTGAACAGCATCTCTCAGAAGTTACTTCCATTTCTTACTCTGAAATCCCCAGGGCCAGAACATCCATTGTTATTTCTGCCAGAGCCTGACAGACTCCCTTTGGGACCGTGTCTTTTAAATCTTGTGTATCCTCTTCCTCTCCCAAGCACTAATACAGAGCTGGTATATAGTAGATGTTCAAAGTGTTTTTTTACATAAGTAGAGAACTTAATCCAATTCACCTTGGCTGGCCCTTCTCTAGTGAGCTGTGCGCGTGGCCACCCAGGCAAACCCATGTCTCTGCCACTCGTGGGCTCTGCTCAAGCTGGGTCACACTGAGTTACCATGGGTGAAAAAGACGAGTGACTGGCAAGAAATGGTGCAGGCCAACCTTGGAACCAGGCTGCCAATTTGTCCCCAGGGCAGCACCAAGCAGAAGACATGTGGATGAGGAGGAAATGAGAGGAAACTGGGCTGAGCTGAAGCCTTAGTAGCAGCTGGTGGGTATAGCGGTGACCTCTGGGGTCCAGGCTTAAAACCCAGGAGTCCAATTTGAAATACTTGGATGCTTCCTCCAAACCTACTGAATAAAGTTTAGCCTCCTGGATAGAATTTAACCTCCTTCTCAGGTGTTCACCATCAGATCCTGCCTGTCTTCTCATCTTAGTTTTCAGCAACCCCTGGTTCCCAGCCATGTGGATGGCTCACAATGCGCCAGGTCATCTCTCGGTCATCACACCTCCCTGACTCGTTCTTGCTGCCTGGAATGCCCCTCCCCACACTCTCTGTCCAGAAAAGCACTTTTTCTCTGAGGTCCAGATGCCCTGTCTTTTGAAGCCCTGCCTGGCCCCTCTGCCAGCTTCCCTTTCATGCTGCAGTGGCATCTGTCCCCTTGCTGCCATAGCTCTCCTCGGGCTGTATCCAACAAGAACCAACGATTGTCCACTATTTGTTCAAGATTTTGTACTTTCTCAGCACCCCCTGGGGTACCAGCAGCTTCTCTGAGCACTAGTGAACCAAAATTAAACAAAATATGTCCTCAAAACACAGCATAGTCCCAATGCATAAACGCCAGGCCATGGAAAGGCAGGAAAAGAATCTAGACTCATTGGAGCCATGAAGCCAGCATGTCTATCCTCTACTTAAAACCTTCTCTTGACTTCCCTTTGCATTTAAAAAAAGAACCAAAGCTCTTACCTTACCTTCAAGGCCCTCTGATCCAGCCCTACGGCCTTGCTCACCTCCTGACCCTCTCCACTGTTCCCACGCTCCTGCACCTCTGGCCTTCTGCGGGCAAGTGAACGCCAAGCCTCTGCATTTGCTGCTCCTTCCCAGATCACTCCTTGTCCTACTCCTTTCTGTCCTTCAGCTTCAGCTCACATGTTACCTCCTCAAAAAAAAAGAGTCTCCTTCCCGACCACCCTCTCTGTTGCCATGAATACCTACTGCCTTTACCCTCTATCAAGTAAATTGCCCTTGTTTGTTTTCTTGTTTGTTTATCTTCTTGTTTAGTGTTTCTCACACTCAATTATCAGCTCCAAAGGAGCTTGGTTTTGTTCATCATTCTATCCCCATCTTCTGGAATAATAGTGGAATAAAAATTGTGGAATGTCATTGGGTTCAGATGGGCCAGGTTTTATCCTGAGCTCCAACATGTATAGCAAGCTATTTCACTTCTCTTAGTACAGGTTTCTCGCTTGTCAAAAAGAAGGAAGGCCTTAACCAGGTGGCTCAGTTGGTTGGAGTGTCATCCCGTAGACTGGAAGGTTGCAGGTTCAATTCCTGATCAGGGTATATGCCTGGGCTGTGGGTTCAATCTCTGGTTGGGGCATGTGTGAGAAGACAACTGATCAATGTGGCAACTAATCAATGATTCCCCCTCACATCAATCTTTCTCTCGTGGAAGACAATTTTTCCACTGACAGGGTGGGGTGTGGTTGGAGACATGAAGCGGAGCTCAGGTGGTAATGCGAATGAAGCTTCGCTTACCTGCATGCTGCTCACCTCCTGCTGCGTGGCCCAGTTCTAGCCCAGTTCCTATCTGGTACTGGTCCAAGGCCCAGGGGTTGAGGACCCCTGTTCTAAAACAATGAAAAAATGTCCTCAAATGAGGACTTTAAAAAGGCGGGGGGCTGTGGGTGTGTAAAGAGCTTCCCCTGCAGGGTCTTTCTGGGTGAGAACGTATTGTTCTGAAACCCCTTGGCCCACGGCACCTGTGGCATGGATGCTGAGTGGTTTTACCAGAGAGAAAGAGTGCCAGCCAACAGCCTACCATCTCAGAGCCTGGTGCCCTATCACAGATCCTCCATGAAATGGAAAGGGACCAAGGCTCTGAGGACAAGAGACACATCTAACTGCAACTCTCCAGCCCTGTATTCCCAGCTATAAAAAGTCACCTCAACATATCAGTTGCACTGGAAACTTAAAGTCAGTCTGTCATGTGGAAACCCACTGCCTGTCCCACACTGCCCCTCCTTGCTCTTCACACACATCAAAATAAGCAAACAAATAAAGGTACTGATCAGTAGATTGAATGACTGATATATTATGAAGCATCTGACCGAAGAATCATTGAGACTTGAACTACAACTGAAAAAGTAAGCTACCCAGGGCACTGTCTGCAGACAGAGGGGGAGAGCTGGGTTCTCCCTGGGCTTCTTGGCTGTTCCTAGAAGCTCTGGAGCAGATGGGCTGAAAGAGAAGCTGTGGCCAGCCTTCTAAGAACTCACCAAGGTTCTCCTGCCCCCTGTATTAGATATAGTACACAGTGGCCTGAGGCTCTGTATCCTATAGCTACTGTAACAAGCTACCACAAGCTTAGTGCTTAAAACAATACATTCATGCCAGAAATGGGCTTCATGGGGTTAAAGTCAAGTTGCTAGCAACACTGGCTCCTTCTGGAGGCTCTAGGTAAGAATCCATTCCCTTGCCTTTTCTAACTTCTAGAAACCATCTTTAAAATTAGCAGCACAGCATCTTCCAAACTCTTGCCCTCCTGCCGCCTTCTTATGAGGACCCATGTGATAACATTGCCCATCTTCCCTCCCCCCATTATCCAGAATAGTCTCCCTATTTCAAGGCCCTTATCTTTTTCTTTTTAAAGATTTTATTGATTTATTTTTAGAGAGAGGGGAAAAGAAAGAGAAAGAAAGGGAGAGAAACATCATTGTACAAGAGATACATTGATCATTTGCCTCTCGCAGGTCCCCAGCTGGGGACCTGGCCCACAACCCAGGCTTGCTCCCTGATTGGGAATCGAACCAGCAACCGTTTGGTTCACAGACTGGCGCTCAATCCACTGAACCAGACCAGCCAGGGCTCAAGACCCTTACCTCAATCACACCTGAAAAGTCCCTTTTGTCTTGTAAGGTAACATATCCCTAGATTCTGGAGACTGGGATACAGACATCTTTGGGGGCATTACTCTGCCTACCATGGTCCCTGAGCACAGTCCCTGCCTCCTCCCTCTCTACTGGCCTTGTTCAAAGTAGAACTCAGTGCAGGCGGACGGTTCGGTCTCCTTGGTGAGTTGTACTGGCTGCTGGCGCTCTGCTGGGCCACAGAGAAACCAGCCAGGCCAGGCAGCAGCCTCGAGCCTGAAGGCAGAGCCCAAGCTTCTCTGGAAGAACGTGAAGCGTGTGGCCTGTTCACCGCCCTTGTACAGGTCCTCGATGTTCACATCCTGTAGGGGCAAGTGGCCGGCTGCAGGATGAGGCTGATGAGCAAGCAGTCAGCCTGGAAGCCTCAGGGCTTAGCCAGTGAGGGGCTGGATGGGTTGTGGGATCTTTAGCTGGGGAACTGCCTCCTGAGGGCTCTACAGTGCAAGGGTCTTGGCACTGGTTGCAGAGGGAAATGGTGGAGGACCACAGGAGGGGACGTGTGGACCTGGCGGGGAACCCACAGATGGGAGCAGAAATGCCAGAGTGTCCTGGAAGACAGGTGGGTCTGCAGGGTCCCCTGGAACAGGATGTATCTCACCTCCAGCTTCAAAGAAGGCCCCTCTGCTGTCTCCACACATGCCAGGCAGCGACTGCCTCCCTGGATCCCCAGGAAGATGGGAACTTTGGTGCGGTCCAGCCCTCTGTTGGGAAGTACGCAGATCTTCTCTGGGAAGGGAGACAGAAGAGAGCCAGTATGTGAGGTGACCCACATTGCAAGCTCTCGACAAGCAAAGTTCAGGCAGGAACTGCGCCAGGGCACAGCTGCAAGCTGCAGGATGAACTGAAGCTCCTACCCTTTCACTAGGAGAGGTCCCCAGCTGTTCCCTGTCTCTACTCACTGTCACCAGAGGTAGGAGAGAAGGAGAAAGCCTGTGGCAGATGGAGCCTGGGCACGTCCCAGCGGATGGGGCTCCAGGGCTCACCTGCACAGCAGTTGTCCGCGTCAGGATCTCCCACCAGGAGCTGGTCGTCTCTTACATACAGAGCCTTCTGATCTGCATCCTTAATTCTGAAACAGGATGGCAATGCTGATGACCCACATCCTTCAGCCACCGCTGAGTCCCAAACCCTGCGGTCTGATTACCTTACTAAGTATCTGGGGGGTTCTTCTCCTTCTACAGGTGAGAAGGGGGCAGGTAAAGACCAGGTCATCTTAAGGCAGGAAAGGCCTCCTGGATCTGGTCAGAGGCTGTACCTCCTCCCTTTACAGGGTTTGGGTTCTGTCAGGGCCCTCAAAAGCATTGAATGGAGCTGATGCCATTTCACTGAAGGGTAGAGAATTTTCCTGGCAATGTAGCCCTTTTCCACTGCCTTCCAGAAAAATCTCCTCATGATGCTGTGATGTCTCTTGGATACAGTGAGACTTCTCCCAGGTTTTCTGGGCCACTTCAATTTCTCATAGATGTTTATTCTCTTATTAAAAGAATCAATTTAGTACATACTGAAGTGTGAATTGTTTTTCAAGTATTTAAAGGCTGTTCAATAGGAGACACTGCACGACTGGAAAAAAATTCTTGTGCGATGGTAAATATGCTCCATGACCCCCTGCACCAGACAGGTGAGCTCTGGGGAGCCCATGTTATGTGTGCCAAGTAAGGAGGTCAGCAGACAGCTGAAGAGGGCCTGATGATAGTTGCTGGGCTTGGCTGCGGTTGTAACAAGGGAACTGGGAGGGTGACTACATGCCTTGGGCAGGAGGGAAACCATGGTGAGCAAGCATGTACAACATCAAAGTCGTGCCAGCAATCAGCTCAGTTGCCTGGCTGGTTTCAAAGACACTTGTCAGCCATTCTCATTCCCAAGAAGTCTTCCTTACCTTCCAGGGCAGAAGCTCTGGGCCAAAGCCACTGCCTCCAGGAGCTTTTCCTGCCTCAATAACAGCTTATTATAATGCCCTTAGCTAATGACTGTATGTGTTTAAAGCAAGTTCACTTATACAATAAAAAATAAAGATCTGAGGAGCCTAAGCTTGCCAGCTGCTCCACCAAGACTTAATGTCACGCATCTGCCAGCAAGAGTCTATCTGGAGACCAGGACCCAAGCTAGATTCTCTAAGGTATGGCATCTGTCTTGTCATTAGCATGTTTTGTGCATGTGTCCTGCCTTCCAGCCAAGCTGTAACTTCCTGGGGCGCCGACTGGCCCCCTGTCGGGACAAGAGTCCCATGCAGGAGCTGAGGAAAGACACCCCAGAGGCCAACACATTTTATTTTCATTACATCCCATCATCTTCTCTAAGGGCTGGAAGTAATTTACAGCAAAAGCCATAGGGGATAAAGAGTAAACTGTAAGTAAACACCGAAATGTCAAATGAGATCAAACACAAGTAAGGCTTAGAAACCCAGACTGGGAGTACAGGCCACAGAAGCCAGCATATACAGGTGTTGTCACCGAGACTCAAACTGGTCTCTGAGCCTTTAGAGAGAGGATGGAGCAGCACACGGCATGTGCAGTCTGGGTCCTGGGTCTGGGTGACATCAGGGAACTTGTCTTACCTCTGAGCCTCAGTTTCCAGATCTGTAAAATGAGCTTAGTAACATCTTCTCAAAAATTACTTAGGATGGAGACAAGACAGCGGAATGACTGGCATCTTGCAAACGCTCAGGAAAAAGAGTTATTGTTATTGGGGGAGACAATTAAGCTTAATTATGGGGCATTTGAGTTTCTAAAGTAAGAAGGAGCTTTGTCCTTCTGACTCAGCCTCTTTCCCTCTCCCATGTCATCCCAGGCTCCCGATCAGGAAAGGAACAACTTACATGTAGTATCTTGCCATGGGGAGGGAGCACATTCCTGCAGAGGTGACTATCTTTGCTGGGGGAAAAGAGGGGAGAGCTGTAAGAGGAAGGCAGTGGACCTGGGAACAGACACCTCATGTGCCCAAATCCCCAGTCACAGGGTGGAAGGTCCCGTCCGGCCGCTGTTCCGTGACTGGTCCCCAGAGTCCACCGAGGTCTCTCCCTAGCCCCGCAGGCTCCAGGCAGCTCTGGCTGCCCTCATTTGGGGCCATCTGGGAACACGTCAAGCTGGCAGGGTGTGATTTTGTGACTGTGCTCCGGTACCAGCCCTGGAAAACTAGAGAACAAGTTTCCCCAAATTGTTTGGCCAGGAGTACTTCTCAGGGCAAAGCCTGCAACGGATGGCTCTAGCCTCACAGCTTGAGGATGAGCCCACTCAAAACTTGTCCCACTTCCCAGTGGCGTGGAGTCACCGCAGGCCACCTTCCCCTAGTGGAGGGGGGAGAACCCAGCTCTGAGGGACAGCAGGCGCCCTGCAGAGTTAGAGAGCATTGTTCCTCGCGACTGGGTCAACTTGCCGAGACCAGGGAAGAGAAATTATCCAAACCTCGGCAAGCTCCCCCATCTGCACTACATGGAAACAGGACTGGCTTGATGCAGACACTTGTGTTTTTGAGGATGAGTGCTCCAAACTGAAGCCTGTGTCCCCACATAAACCCCAGGCCACAAAGCCCCACACGACTCCACTTCAGCTGGATTACCAGCCCTAGAGCTTGACCCTAAAATGACCCTCAAAAAGACTGGTCTGGAATCCTGTTTGAAAAGAACCCAAACGAATTAAGGTAGGAGGATGCTAAGAGTTGGAAAATAGCCCAGAAAAGTAAAATGCAAGGATGACCAGGGCTGAGGTTTACAAAGTAAATAAGATTCTCACCAAGAAGGGAAAATAGTAGAAAAAATATAAGAGGGTAGAAAATAAGAGGGGGTGAGAAAGAGGAAGGTGGGGAAAGGAGCAGAGCTCAGAGAGGGAAAGGGTGGCACTGAGGAGTGTTTGGGAGGCAGGTAAGAGGACAGGTTGATGCTGATGGCGGGCTTCCAGCCATCTCAGAAGCACCAACCTCCCCGGCCTGGGCATTAGAAGGAGGGTGTAGCAAAGACAGCTGTAGTGCTGGATCTGCCCCTTGGTCCCTTGGCACAACCCATTTCCTGTCCCGGGGCTTTGTGGTGAGAGTTTAAGGCTGGTATGAACAAAGGATAACAGGACACTGGCGGGAGTTCAAATCTGGACAGATGTTGGTTATGCGATCAAAGTAAGAGAGAAGTCTATGCACTATGTAATTTCACCTGTTGCCCAAACATTTAGTCATAAAAGTGTTTACTACATCACTTTTTACAATAGCGAGAAGTTGGAAATAATCTAAGTGTCCAAATAATAGGCCATTGATTTAAAAATTATGTCAAAAGAAGCCATCAACAAAATAAAAAGACAACCCACAGAAAGGGAGAATATATTCATTGATACATCTGATAAAGGGTTAATATCCAAAATTTATAAAGAACTTATAAAACTCAACAGCAAAAAAAAAAAGAAAAAAAAAGAAAGAAACACCTCACACAACCCAATTAAAAAATGGGCAAAGGACCGGAATAGACAGTCCTCCAAAGAGGACACACAGATGGCCAATAGATATATGAAAAGATGTTCAATGTCACTAAACATCAGAGAAATGCAAGTTAAAACCACAGTGAGATATCATCTCACACTTGTCAGAATAGCTATCATTAGTAAATCAACAAACAGGTGCTGGAGAGGATGTGGAGAAAGGGGGACCCTTATGCACTGTTGGTGTGAGTACAGATCGGTACAGCCACTGTGGAAAACAGTATGGAGATACCTCAAAAAATTAAAAATGGATCTGCCTTTTGATCCACTGATCCCACTTCTGGTAATATGTCTGAAGGAACTAAAACACTTAATTAGAAAGAAATAAGTACCCCTATGTTCATTGCTGTGTTATTTACCATTGCCAAGATATTGATGCAGCCCAAGTGTCTATCAGTAGATGAGTGGATAAAATAACTATGGGACATTTACACAATGGAATACTACTCAGCCATTAAAAAAAGTTTTACCTTTTATGACAGCATGGATGGACCTAGAGAATATTATTCTAAGTGAAATAAGCCAGTCAGAGAAAGACAAATACCATATGATTTCACTCAGATGTGGAATCTAATGAACAAACTGAACTAACAAGCAAAATAGATAGAGAGTAGGAAGACAGATAAGTGTGAGGAGGGGTTAGAGGGTGGAGGGATTGAGCAAAAAGGAAAAAGGACTCATGGACATGGACAACAGTGTGGTGCTTGGTGGGGGAGGGAGTTTCAAGGAGACTAAATGGTAATGGAAAAATACAATAAAAATCATTTAAAAATACACTGAATGAAAAGTGCAAGATATGAATAATACATGTTATGATTCCATTTAAATCCACATGCATTCAGAGACACACAGAAAAGCAGACTGTCCACATTTTGCTACAGCACTGAACTGCAGCAACAGGATCATGAGTGATTTTTGTTTTTATAACATCTCAGCATTCTTCCCATATGAATATGAATTTTCTTTTTAGTATGAGGTAAGTTTTAATTTTTTTAAGTGAAGTGTTCAGTTAGAATAACTGGCTCTTGAAAGTACCTGTGCATTGAATCCCCTGGGAGCTCTTGATGGGGTATTTCCTGGGCTTGAAGTGATCCCAGTGATCAGCCAGCCTTGGGGCTGCTAGACCAGCACAGTTCTCTCTTTGAGAACATATAAATAAATCATTTGCAGCTTTTATGAAAATACAGATTCTGATTCCCTCCATGTAGGGTGAGACCTGAGACTCTGTATTTCAAACACACAAACAAGTGACATTAATGCTGTTGGTCCCTGGACTCTACTTTGAGTAGCAAAGCACTAGATGATCCCCAGCCGAGGGAAGCCCACAGCAGCGTGGCCTCGATTAAGTCTATTTGATGCTGTGCTCTCTCTCAGCCAAACTATTGGGGGTCCTTTTTTTATGGCAGCAGATATATGGGCATCCTGGTAGCTGTGCTAAAGTCTGCCTGGGGCAGACCAAGTGGAGGGCCTTTGGGAAGATGGACAGGCAGGCTGATGACTTTCATTCTCAGTCAGTGTCAGTTCAAAGAGCCAGCCAGCCGAAGTTCAGTGCCAGTCCAGTCTAGCTGGACCCCCTGGAACCCCAGAAACCTCTGATCCTGGTACAACCCCAAATACCAGTGTCTCCCCTAGAGTGCAAAAGACTGAGGAGGAGTGATAAGTCCATGACTAGTCTACCTGGGAGCCTAGGGGTCCCATTACTGAGCAGATGCTTTGGTCCCTCCCAGTGTTCCACACATTCCATCCCCAAAGCTTGTCCTTGTCTATTGTTCCCAAGTGGCTTTTCATTGGACTTTGTCCTGTAGCTGTCCCTCAACACTATCTCTGGCTGTCTCAGAGCCATCAGTTCACTGTCCTGGATCAAATACAAGCACCCTGGACATCCTATGTGCTATTTACACACCACCTTTGTCCTACCCTCTCCCTCAGTACATTACATGTTACATGTGTGAATATGTTCTCCAGGACCAACGTTAGCATCTGTGACACCAAATTTGGACCCTTTCTTGATCCCTCTGATATTTGGCCACTGCCCCAAGGAACCCTTGACATTGATCACCTCCACACCTCTCTATGTCCTCTCCTCAGATGTTATAGACTCTCCTTTTCTTTTTGGGGTGTCCCTAAAGCTGAAAGCCACAAATTAAAGTCCTAAGTACTTCTCTTTCATTTCCCAGAGAGTTTCAATTCATCCATTTCCACCACTGCAATGATCATGTTGGTCTACACCCCCCGAAGCCCAGATTGAACACCTCAGATTATCTTCAGCAGCCCCCAGGACAACCCCTCTAGACATTCTGCTGTATAACCCAAACAAAGACCTCTAAGGTAAAATTAACCATCTCCTGCTCCCTCAGCCCATTCTTCTTCCCAGTTTCATTTCTCTCTCTGACATAATCTTCCTCCAGCCAATGAGATTCAAAAACCTGAGGATCATTGACCATTTCTTCCACATCTCCTAACCCTAAGTCTAATTTATCAACAAGTTCCAATAGATTACTCTTTAAACTGTAACTTTGCTTTCTTAACAACCACTGGACCTGTATTCCTGGTTTTTCTACATTCAATCCAGACCAGCCTGGAATCATCTTCTAAGTACTGCTTCTATCACATCCCCACCCAGGTCTAGAAGCCACAGTGGCTGCCTGTTTCACCACCATCTGGCCCAGATTTCCTCGTATCAGTGCATCTCACTTCTCTGTGGACACAGAGCCACTCCTCCGTGCATGTGACTTCTTACTTTGCAATGGGCACACTCAGGGCTTTCTTTGATTTCCCTGCCTCAGAAGTCATCCCTCCTCACTGCTGCCCACTCTGACCTGTGGCATTAAGGTCACTGAATATGGAATCATTATCTAAAGGTTGAATGTCTAGTTCTGCCAAATTAATTATCAGCTAAGAGTAACAACTCAGACATACAAGATTATGTCACTTAACCTCCAACCTTCAGTTTCAACATCTATAAAATCATGAAATTAGAGTATGTGGTTATTAAGAATCAAATCAAACCATCTATGATGCCATGACTCGGAGTTTAATGAATCTCTCCTTTACTATTATACCCTCCTCTGCACTTCTATTAAATTTCACTGTATTGTTTATTGTTCTATATGTAGACATTTGTTTTCCTTGTGAAAAGTAACACGATCTTGAAGCATGGCTGTAGCTTCCTGCAGCCTCCCAACTGACACGAGTGGTGCTTAAGGGCAGGGCACAGAAGCACGCACGCAGCAGACTTACATGGCAAGGTTGGGTTCAAGACTAGTGCTGCTACTGATTCAGATTCATCATGCCACCTTGGGAAGTCCTCTGTATCCTGGGCCTCCAACTTATTCTCATTGGAATGAGAGTCTGGGCAGGGCAATTCTCTTAACAACTAAGTTTTACACTGAATTTGTATACAGAATCTTAAAATAAAATGGATAAAAGGGCCTGCTTTTGCTGAGTCAGGGAGTGCTGGAGATGCTAGGATCTGTGAGCATTTTTCTTGACCACTGAGGCAGGCACTGGGGTATCTCAAAGAGCCCCAAACCTCACCAAACACTACTGAACACGACTGGCATAGATATTTCCTCTGACATCACTTTCTAAAATCTATGGTTCTAAAATATAGTAAAAAATATCTAGACTCAACTTAACCTACAGCTTCTCCTCAAATTCCTTCTCTTTGCCCCTGGACTTATCTAGCAACCGCGGTATTCTGTGGATAAGACATCTTGGCATCAACAGAGTTGCCAGGAGGAGTTAAGGAAAGGGGAATATTAGAGATGTTGGCAGAAGGGAGAAGAAAAGAGAGAACACTGCCTGCCCACCACTGACCTGCAGATCCTGGGTGCCTGGAACCACCACCGGGTTTCTCGAGGGCACCTGCCCAGGGTTTATATTGTCTGATCAGGTGGGCTGGGCCTGCAGCATCTTTAAAATTGCCTCCAGGATGGGGAAGAAGAGCCTGGGTATTTCACAATGTCTGCAGTACAGTATAGATAATGAGAAGGTGGGCGTATTAATGAGTGTTTATTTGCAGAAGCCAGGCTTTGGGCACCTGCTCTTTGCTACTGTCATTGACACTGTTATTGGTGGTTTGGGCTGCCAGATAAACACTGCTGGGGTCAGATGTCCTTGTGTTGCCTTCCCTTTGATGCACCATGGGCTCCATTCTAGGCTTAAGGATCGCACATGCAAGAGGAGTATGTCCAAGGGGTCTAAGGACAGAACAATATCTGATGTCTGAAGTCCCCCAACATGAGTGGATGCTCACAGCCTGGTGAGTATGACCATGTCTGGAAAGATGACAGGGTGTTCAATCACTGGTATAAATGAGATAAGACAGAATGCCTAAGAAAAATCACCTCAGGAAGGTGATTGGCCTTAGATCCATCCTGGACAAAGCAGGCACCCTGTGCCCTGGACAGCTAGGGCACATGACAAGGGGAACAGGGCAGAGGTGAACACTCAGGCCCCTAACTGACAGAACTTAACTAAGTCCATCCATCTACCCATCTATCCGTCCATTCATCCATCTATCCACTCACAAGGGGCAGAACACTTAGGTGCAGTGTTCTCTGGAGTCCAATTGCCTAATTGCAATTTTTCCTCTCAGCTCATTTGCAAAGTTCCATGAAAGGCTTGGGGAGGAAGGGGAGAGGTCAGTACAACACCCAGATACCTACAGAGTGAGGTGAGGGATAAGAGAAGATGGGCAGGAATGGGACCATATTTCTGTTTTCTAAGACTAATAGTCAGTTTTGACACCTTCTCTCAATCTCTTGTCCCTCTACGTAAAGGGCAGAAGCATGGTGTATGATTCCTGGCAATCAGTGAGTGTTTACTGAGCACTCACACCGCTGTGCAACAGGCATACAGCACATGGTCCCTATTGAGTAGTTTTACAGTCCAGCTGGGGATCTAAGTCATAAACACTTGAAAAGACAAGAAGACCAGACTCTCGCCCTGGCCTGTTGGTTCAGTTCGTTGGAGCATGATCGTGTATACCAAAAAGGTTATGGGTTTGCTTCCCAGTCAGGGCACATATCCAAGTTGTGGGTTCAGTCCTTGGTCAGGACACTTATGGGAGGGGACTGATCAATGTTTCTCTCTCCGCTCCTTACCGCCTTCCATTCTCTCTAGAATCATTGGAGCATATCCTCAGGTGAGGATTAAAAAAAAAACCCAAAAGGCCAGGGTTTAATCTGTGGGCTGAAGACATATTGTGTTGGAGACAACACACAGGCAGACAATTTCCTTGAGTAAAAAACCAAATTTCTAGAATTGTAACAGCCTTAGACATGACATGATTGGTGCTACAGTGTCCCTGGAAAGTAGGTGCAGCCGCTCAGCTTCAACACCTCTAGGGTCAGGGACCTAACAGCCTCTTAGAGAAACCCTAAAAGTGTGTGTGGTCCTTATGGGTAAAATTTTCATGTCACACAAGAAAACAGCTCTCTCTGTCCTCATCGGTCTTGCTTGCATGTTCTGGAATTACACAGAACACGTGTGTTCTCCTACTGGCAGTCTTGGATTACTGGAGGGGGTTCTCCGTGTATGGTTTCTTCAGGATGCGGGCCCCCAGCACCTTCACTGCTTCTCTGTGACTTGGTCTGGGACCCTATGCTCTCAGGACATGCCATGGTCCTCAGTGCTGACAACTGCCACAGGCTGCACGGGCCGTGTGAACACACCTCTGTAAATACCAGCTGAGGTGGGGGGCTGGTGTTGAAATGGAAGAAATCTGAAACCACTAGACCAGTTTCACTTGAACATCATGATGTCAGGACCCCCAGTTTGTATATGTAGCATTTTCCATCCCTCTCTTTTCAGTAACCGTGTGTCAGCTCATCCCTGATAAAGTTCTTTTGAGCTCTAACACCTTAAAATGATGAAGAGCCACTTCAAGCAGGAGAAGCTTCAGGAATGAGAAAATTTTGGCTGCTCCCTGAGGGTGGAGCAGCTGAAATTTAGATGGTGGAGGAGAAAGAATGTTCTAGGGTAAAAAATTACTTCCACGTTCCACTCATTGGATTCTAATTACCCAACACTATGCAAGATGCTTGGAAACAAGCTGATGCATCCTTGACCTTCAGAGCGTTTTAGGGGCCACAGACCCCAAGTCTACTTATTACAATGAGGGAAAGTTTGCATAGAGGTGGACACAAGACTATGAGAGCAGATGTCCAGGCATCTTAACTCAGCAGAGGCTCCTTGGAGGAGGTGATAATGAAGGTCTATGGCTGGGTCTGTGGGCATAGTGTGAACCAGGTCTGCAGAAAGAGCCTGGGGCCTGGAGGCATATTCTTGGAGTCCTAGGAGGCTGTGGTCAGAGGTCCAGGAGGCAAATCCCCTGGCCTGGCCACCCCCTTGTTAGTCCCTCAGTGAAATCCAGGCAGGTCTGACAGGTAAAGAACAGGTGCAACTCTTGGCTCATATATGGGTCCCTTTCTGGCCTCTGCTCTCACCCCCAGGGTTTAGGTGGAAACACTGGGGTCACGGTCACTGGCATGCATGGCTGAAAGTGCAAATGCAGTTAAGGAAGAACTAAACCTTGCAGAAACAGAGAATATTCAACAAATTTGATGTGATCAGCTTTTGAATAGAACGTTTGGGGAAATAAGGGGCCAAAATTCATTTTGAGAAGGAAAATAAATAAATGTATTTACTTCTGTTCCCTATGTATTAGTCATCTTTTGCTGCCTAGCAAGTGACACCAAAACTTAGCCACTTAAAGCACCAGACATTTATTTTCTCACACGGCTTCTGAGAGCTGGTGCCTACAGCAGCTTGTCTGGGTGGTTCTGTGTCATAGTCTCCTCAGGTTGCAGTCGGCAACATCCTGGCAGCCTGACCAAGGCTGGAGGGGCTGCCTCCACACTCATTCATGTGGCCCTAGGCCAGAGGCTTCATTTGTCACCACTCAGGTCTCTGTCACTGCTTATAACATGCAGCTGCTCCCCCAGCTCAAGGGAACAAAGAAAGAGAGACCAATGTAGAAGCTACAGGAATCTCAGAAGTGGCACTGCATGACTTCTGCCGTATTTTACTGGTCATGGAGATAAGGGTGCCGTGTGGGAGGGGACACACTGTGTAGACACCAGGAGACCTGGGCCTTAACTTCCTAGGGCTGCCATGAGAATTACCACAGACTTGGTGGTTAACACACCAGTCCAGTGGGGGAGACTGGCAGACGATGCTCATCTGGAGGCTCTGGGGGCAAGACTTCCTCCTGGTAGGTGCCTCGGCATCAGTGTCCTGCCTTATTGTAGCACAGCTCTGGTCTCTGTCTCCATCTACATGTGGCCTTCTTGCCTAGGTCTCCTGCTCTGATCAGGACACCAGGCACACTGGATATAGGGCCCACCCAAAAACAGCATGACCTCAACGAATTGCACCTGCCAAGGCCCTATCTCCAAATAAGGACACAGTCTGGGGTTCCTGGGAGGACATGAATTTATGGGGACATTACTTGACCAGCACAGGAGACACTTGGAGGCTGAATCCCACACCCTGAAATCTCAGGGGACCATGACCACTCCAGGTTAGAGTGCAGGGTTTTCTTCCTGTGAATTCCCTCCCCAGGAGACTCCAGCCGCAGGAACCCACCATACCCTCCTCCTTGGCAGCTCTGCTGAGAGCCACCTCCTGCTGCTGCCAACTGAAGCTGCAGAATGCAGTCAACTCAAACTTCAGTCTGGGGATGTGGGGGCAACCAGAGACGATGTCTGCTCTGCCCACCTTAAGATTAGTTCTTCTGATTGTGACATAGTAATCCATCTTCAGTATAGAATAATTAGAATATACAAATAAATAAAAAGAACAAAAGAAAGTCATCTATAATACCAGTACCCCCACATTGATAAAATTAAAGCAAACTCTTTCGGACATTTTTCTGTATTTTTTAATTAAATGAGTATTTTTTACTTAAAACAGTGTTACAGATATGCCACTTTGTAACTTACTCTTTTCACTTAATGTCATGAGCATCTTTCCATGTGAATAGACACCAGCATCTTGGATTTTAATTGTACCTGAGTTTCAAAAGGAGTGACATGCTTGCCCATCCTCAGCTTTCTGAACTGGAGCCATTTCTCTGGGCAGCACCACCCTACACTGCCCACGGTGACAGCATCAGGGAGGGGATGGAAAAGGCACAGAGGACGGACTCTGAGTTAAAGGGAAGGAGGAAGGGGCTGGACCCTGGGTCTCTAACTCTTTGGCTCCCTCCGTCTCCTCCATCAGGGTGGTGACAGGACCCCATGTGAGCAGCTGGTGGCTCTAATAGGTTCAACCTGGGATAGGGCTGGCCTGTGGGGCTCAGGGGCACTGGGAAAGTTACCACAGAGCGTGAAGGATTTCCACTACTCCCCCTTTTTACCTCAAGTCATTTTTGCAAGGTTCCACACCAGCAAAGAAAGTGTGAACTAAGTCCCAAACTTCAGCAGAATTTACCCAAACTGGGACCCAGGAGAAGGAAGAGTGGCTATGTCCCAGCCAATCTAGTGAGGGCCTCAGAAGAGAAGAGGGGTGGTCATCTAGGCCTCCTCCTCTTCCACTTGCCCCAGCCAGCTCTGTCCACAGGGTCTTGAGGGGTGCATTGCCCTAGTCACATTGCTGGAAGTAGAAGTCTGTGATGGGGTTGTCTCCACTGCCATCCTCTGGGAGCTGGGTCAGTCTGAGAGGCTGGTCGGCTTCAGACATAGTGCAGAGGTACCAGCCCGGGAAGGCAGCTGACTCGAAGCTAGAGGTGAGCCCTGTGTCCCGCCTGTAGAAGGTGAAGCTCTTGGAGTCCTTGTCGCTGTGGTAGAGCTCCATAATGTCCACTGCCTGTGAGCAGAGGGCAGAGCAGTGAGGGGTATGAGTGGAGTGGCCAGGAGGCCAGGGCTGAGGACATGGGACACAGAGCAGCAATGACAGAACCCTGTGGGAATGGCACTCAGTTATCAGGAGCCTAGCGCCAGAGATACAGCATCTGCTGCTCAATGAAGCCAGGTGACACCCCACAGTACTCACCTCTAGTTTCAGAGTCGGCTCCTGCTCCGTACCACATGACAGACACTGGCTCCCTCCCTGGACGCCCAGGATGACTGGAGAAAGACTGATGTCCAGAAACCGATTGGGGACAACACTGATCTCCTCGCCTAGAGGAGGGAAGCCAGATTCAGGAGCCTTGACTACCTTCCCTCCTCCTCCCCCGTCATGAACTTTGGGAAGTGCTGTCCCAAGGTCTCAGCAGCTGCCATGTGGAGAAGGGTGGTCTCCTGCCAGCTGGTCCAAAAGACATCAAGGCACGTAGCACATTGTACTACCCCCCACCCCCACCCTCTTGCCCAGGATCAAATCTTCAAGTCTTCTCCAAGCCCCACGGGACATTTAACCTTCTCCTTTAATACCCCTCAGCCCTCTGGCCTCTCCTCAAAGTTATCTGGGCATTTTTCTACCTCCTGAGAGATTCTTAAGGACAGGAGAAGGTTTCAGTCCTCTCCGTGCCACCCACACACATGCATGCACACATGCGCACACATGCACATATATACCAACAGATACGTGCACCCATATGAGCATGTACATACACACAGCCTTGCAGAGGGTCTGCCTGGCCCCAGCGCCCGGTGAACATGTCCCAGGTGGGCAGGTGAATGCTGTTTTAGAGAAAAGGGCCTGTCGCTTGCAGTATGTTGTGCAGAATGAGTAAGTGCCAGGCCAGAGTGTGCTTGCAGCTCCCACTCTGAGTGCCCAGCGATGTCCTAGAGCAGAGGGGACCCTCAAATGAGAATAAAGATACAGGGAGCCTGATTACTTCTTTCCAGCACTGGCTCCCAGGGAAAGGAAGGTGTGACCTAAATCTACCTGTGAGGGGAGAGCAAAGCATCCTTCTCAGGAAACATTCCCACCTCTGCAGAGAGGCACCAGGTGGCACTGGGGCATGTGTCTCACTTTGCTGGAAGGTGTAGCATTTTTTTGTCCTTGCTCAGAGCCTGGTTTCAAGACACCCTGGCTCCTGTGTCAAGCCTGGGTCTTACATGACTATTCTAAGTCACCCCAGCCCCTCCCCTCAGAGCGCAAAGAGCCCTACGGAAGAAGGGTCCTGTTTGGCACCCACCTTTCATGACCTTCCCTGCATGCATCCCACCGGCCAGAAGCTGGTTATCTTGCACATATAGAACCTTCAATGCTGCATCCTTCATTCTGCAATATCAGGACAATGACACTCATTCAGGGAAGAGTGGGTGTCCAACTTGCCCGGCTCCAGAGTCCCCCAGTCCCAGGCATGGCCACCCTCTCTGTCCAGTGTGCCAAAGGAGTGGCACAACCTTCTCTCAGACCCACTGGGTTCACCGTGTGACTGGGGGATGACCCCACAGTCGTCTCCGGAGTCAAAGATGTTCTCTTTCACCCTATTTCATCTTCTGTACACTAAGCAGTCCCTCGTGTGTCATGTTGGAAAGTCAGAGTCCTGGGTCTCGTCCTGCTCTGCCCTCACTGCTGCTGGGTCACAGCAGACAAGCCACTCACCCCTCTGGGCTCAGGTCTGCCTATCACTAAGCTAAGACGGCGAGTTAGCCAATGCCCAGCCTCTTCCAGATGAGCATCTAATTCTTCAGTCACTACTGCAGACATCAAGGGGCTTTTACTTCTGCTGGGCCACATATTCCTGACTCAATTAAGAATTCCTTTAAATTTAAAATGGCTTCCTCTTACTTTTCAAATGTATTTCTCATCTGTGAGCTCAGTTGATTTTCTGGCCTCCTGTGAGGCGAAGGTGTATCCTGCAGTGGGTTTTCTCAGATGTTACATGGAAAAAAGTACGCTGTATACGAATTGGTTCAATGTTGGCTAAATATAGACAAATCTCTACTTCAAAGTTCCAAACTGCTTTCACATTAAAAGAGACATAAACAGTAGCATTTCCCACATTTACTTTATCAGGGAGCTCCATTGTGTAAGTAAAGCAGCTCGTAGGATTGAGATCCCCCAGAACAGACTTTGAGGAAAGCTGTCTAGGCTCTGAGTTCAGCGAGAGCAAGAATGAGTGTCGCGCATGGCTACGATGTCCAGAGCATAGCTGAGTGCCTGGTCAGCGCACACCGAAGGACAGACAAGCTGGTGACAGTAATTTTGATGCTGTTGTTTTGTCCCAAAGGGCATCAGGGAGCAGTGGCACAGAGGGGCCGGCCATGCTGAGGTTACTCACCTCAGTAGGTGTAACAGCAGGTCTCCTGACTTCCAATCTCAATATGGACACATGAGGCTGCAGCACCGCAGAGGTGGCTCACCTGTCCCTCTTCACATGGAGGATCCCCCATGAGGTGGCCCCCTAACTGAAGAAGCTGAAGGATTTCTCCTAGGGCAACTAAGGGCTGTTCACAATCGCCTACCTGCCCACCTCAGAGGGGGAGCTGCAGTTTGGCTGGTCCAGGTCCCTCCCTCCCAAGGGTGGAAAAAGGTTGGTGTTCACTCCCCCCAAGGACATGGACAACTCGGAGACGCAGATACTCACCGGAAGCACAGGGCCCCGCTCAGAACCATCCTGACCTTCAGTGTGTGGACAGTCCTGTTGTGAAAAAACAGGTGTTAGCTGGAGACAGAGTTGAGCTGTCAGGGGCCTGGGTAGCAGGCAGCCTCCCAACCCTCCCCCCACCACTTGAACAGCCCCCACAAAGCAGGGGATCCTAGGTCTGGGGTCAGGAGAGAACCCCAGTCTTTATGGGTAGAATGAAACCAGCTCCCCAAAACACCTGAGCACACTCCTTCCTCCTGGTGGAGCCTACGGTGACTGCCTGCTGCTCCTGCCAGGATGAGCGCAAGGACGCGTGGGCCCTTTAATAACCTGCTAGGGAGAGGCCTGAAACTGCCACAGACAGGAGGAGCAGAGTTTCCCACGGTAACCTCACACCGCCCTATCTCTCCCAGGGAAGGAAGGTCCTGGAAACCGTCTTCCTTCCAACAGCTCTGAAAACGTCCTGGGGTTTTCTACCTCTTCCTGAGCACTTGGTTCCTGGACCTCAGGCTCCTCCAAATCCAAAGGTGTCAGTGCAGACAGCAGCTCAGAAAGACCTTAGAACAACTGCCTTCCTTTCTTCCTCTCTCCATCCTTCTTCTTTCCTTCCCTCCCTCCCCAATCCCTCAGGCCTGTGGATGTTCCTAGAGGTGGGGCTCTTTTGCTTAGGGGATGTTTAGTCTGCATATTCATTGTCGAAAAACTTGAAAATCCAGATCAGCAAACAAGAAAACTTGTCTTCATGGCTATAGCACCATCGGAAAGCCCAGCTTTTCCTCTTCACATGGACACACTTACCTGGCTTTCCCAGGACTGTATTGTAGGACTACACCCTTTTCAACCTGCTGTGCATGTAACAAAATAGCACAATATCTTTCCATATCAAATATAGATAACGAGGTCATCACTTTCAATAACTATTCAGTATTTCATTGTATAGGTGCAACATCATTTATTTATAGTAATCAATTCTTAGTAGTCCTTTATACTGTTGTCATTTGTTGTTGAAAATGATGTTGTGACAGACATCCTTGTGTCAGCATCTTGGCTCATGTGTCTCATGACTTCCTTAGGAAGTAAAATCTAGCTCATGCTATCTATGATTGATCTTTCTTCAATCCATAATTGGTAAAATAATACGTGATTGTGTAATGGTTCAGGCAGTGTTAATACATCCATATACTCTCTGCGATCTATCTGAATGGAAGGTAAGGATCCTAGCATAATAATGAAATTTAATTATGTCTTGAGTGCCACTGATAACCATTTACCGTTAAGGCATGATTTTTTTTTTTGAAAATTTTGTTTAAGCTTTTGGCCTAAATGAGCCTTAAAGTGCTCAAGAGTAATTAAAATATCAGGTTGTTCAAAAGATAGAAAATAGCCCTGGCTGGTGTGGCTCAGTGGATTGAGCGTTGGCCTGCAAAGGGTCACTGGTTTGATTCCCAGTGTAGGGCACATGCCTGGGGTGTAGGCCAGGTCCTCAGCAGGGGACGCGTGAAATGCAACCACACGTTGATGTTTTTCTCCCTCTTTTTCTCCCTCTCTAAAAATAAATAAATAAAATCTTTTTTTTTAAAGTCTCTCTTTTAAAAAAAGAGATAGAATACAATCTTCTATTAGTCACATAATGCCACTAATGTGATTTTTCAGAAAAATAAAAGATGTGGGGTTTATCTTATTACAAAATTATTAAAATAATCATAAATTGATCAAATAAGCATGACACTGAAATAGTTGCAAAGCAAAAACAAAAACAGAAAGAAATTCCAGGAGGAGCTGGTTTATAAGCAAAGTGATTCTAAGCAAACAGGCTTTTATTTGCAAAGTGACTATGGAAAAGTAGATATTATTTCGCCTAAAAAAGGTAAAATGCCACCTGTCCAGGCTGCCTTCTCTGAGTCCCTGTCCCCGGTGAACCCGCAGCTTCACAAAACTCTTCTTCCTTCTGCTTATTAAGGAATGACCCCGGTGCATGCCTTAGCCCTCCCCGCCCTCAGACCAGTGCGCTCATTGAGGGTGCTGGGCAGGCCTCTGCCAGTGCTATATCTACATTGTGATGAGCCTCAGTGAGACAAATATGAACAAGTGGGTGAGCTAAGAAGGTGGAAATAAAAAAAGATAAACTCTTGTGAAGAAAAGTTCTCCAAACTTGCAAATACAACAAATGATGACTGCGTGTGCCCGCAGTGTCATAGGGGAGCGTCGCCAGACAGCCCCCCCAAGAATTATTCAGTTCTCTAAAGAATACACCTTCGTTTGACTTATTAGTACTCTGTATTAGATACCAGACCCTGTTAAGCTAGATTTGAACTAGAAGATTGGTAATTTGCAAATTAATTTCTGCCTTATAGAAAAAATAGCCCCAAAGGGGGCAGTTTTACTGCCTTGCAATTCATTAAGCAGTTTTTTTAACTCTAAGTTAGCCAAGCTATTCCACACTTTCTCCTCTGTTCCTGACTTATCTTTTAAATCAACTTTATCATCCTGCTGGTTCCTTCATTTATTAATAATCATAAACTTTTACATGTGCTCATTATGTGTTTGCATGAGAATCATGTTCTAAACTTTCTGAAAATTAAGCTGGCACTACCTAAGACAATATTATTTTGCCCCAAACTCACACATCCTGTGTGGTGATTTTAAAATATGTCCACAAATTCTTGGGTACTCGGCCTTCAAGAAGTGGAGCTTGAGTCCCTTCCCTTCAGTGTAGGCTGAACTTAGTGACTTGCTTCTGGAGAACATGCTGTGAGGTCTGTCGCCTCTTGCTTCATCTTTCCGGGATCACCCACTTGGAGGAAGCCGGCTGCCATGCCCTCAGGACACTCAGGCAGCCTGTGCAGAGGCACATGTGGATAGGAACTGCAGTCCCTTCTAACAGCATTTGAGGGAGCAACAGACACAGTACCTGTCCCTTGCCTTAGTCCAGGCAAGCCTTAGTTGGTGCTGCCGTGACTGACATCTGCAGCTTCAAGAGACACCCCAAGCCGGACCTCCAGCTGATATCCTTGCTCTGATGCCTGATTCGGAGAACCCATGAAACAATAAAGGTTTGCTGTTTTGAGCTGCTATGTTCTGGGATATTTGTTACACAGCACCTGGGAACTAGCACACCTGGTCACCACTATTGGCACTTTCTCCTCCTGTTGCTTCTTCGTCCCCAAGGTCTTCAGTGGGCACCCTTCCTTTTTGCAAGATATCTCAATTCTTCATGGGCTTCATGTGACTGTGGAGGTGCCCAGAAGCTGTCCCAGCCTGCAGAGGCTAGTTTCCCTGCAGGGGCCTCTCACCACCTTCTGAGAGTGCCAGGGCCTCGAGATAAGGTTGCACCTGCTCTCACAGCCATGTCCATACCTGTGTAGTGTGGAGGCACATGTTCACAAACAGCTCACTATAGTAAAATAGTCATTTTTATCAGGAAGGTAATTTTAACATACTTAGCATAACCAATATTCATGTGGTATTCACTATGTGCCTCGTACTGTGTTTAGGGTTTGCCTGAATGTTCTCATTTTATGCTTATAACTGCTCTTTGTGGTAAATACTATTATTACCTGTTCCGTGGATATAGAAACCCAACATAGAAAGATTAATTGCACTGCCTGTTATTAGTAAGACCAGTAATTAGTATTAGAGTCAGGACCAAATCCAGGAAACCTAAGTTTAAGCTACTGACCCCAAGATACAACATAGCAGTCAGAGCAATCCTTTTACAACCTGAGTCAGACAGCATCACCCTTTGTTCTGCATTTTTAGAGTAAAAGGCACATCTTCACCCTGATTTGAGGCCCCCAAATCAGGCTCTCGTTAGCTCTTGGCTTCATTCTTTCACCACCTCAGACCACAAAGGCTCCTTGCTCCCACCTCAGGGCCTTTGCACTGGCTGTTCCTTCTGCCTAGAAAGCTCTTCTCCAAGATACCCACAATGCTTCCTTCTTACCTCCTTAGAGCCTTGGCTAAAATGTCACCTTCTCAGTGAGACCTGCATTGCCATCCCATGCCTCTCTTCCTGCTCCCACATCCCTTATTGTGATCTACTTCTCTCCAGAGCTCTCAGCACTTATTAGCATATTGTATAACTCAGCTGTGTATTGCGTGCACGTGTGATCAACATTACTAACCAGCTCCCCCTCCTGGCCCCGCCAGAAGTTAAGCTCATGTGGAGGTGTGTCCTGTCTATTCTGTTCATTGGTGTATTCCAAGCGTGGAAGGTGCCTGGTGTACAGTCTGTCTTCCATAAATCATGTTCCATCAGCACTGAATGAACTGTGTGCCATATCACATCAACAAGGCCAGAGAATTGTCACCATTTTGTTCACAATTATGATTTTATTTCTGAGACAGCTTTGTTGCTTCTGGACCTTCATCCTCTTAATGTAGAATTAAGACCATGGGTGGACACACTGTGGCCTGTAGGCTAAGATGGGCGCACTGTCCCTTTTATTAATAAAGTTTCGCTGGAGTACAGCTGTGCCCATTTGCTTACACAGTCTATGGCTTCACTGTTGCAACAACAGCAGAGTTGATATTTGTGACAGAAACAGCCTTTTAAAGAAAATGTTTGCTGAACACTAGTCAAAACCGTTTTGATTCAAGTCCTAAATCTGTCACTTATTAGCATGTGTCTTCGGTCAAGTTATTTAGGCTTTCTACGTTTTGTAGTTATCCATAAAATGGGGATAAAAATAGTACTTCCTCAGGGGTCATTGTTAAGATGAAATGAGTCAATACATGTGAAGTGTCTAGAACCGTGCCTGGCACGTAGTAGGGGCTTAAAGTTCCACTATACCATCATTATTGTCACTATCAGTTGCATGGCCTTGGGAAACTTGCTTCATCTCTCTAATTTGATGATTTATCATGCCTCATTTTTGTTTCTCCGTAGAGAGGACAGTAGTCTCCCCCTCACTGGGCTGTCATGAGGGTGAGATGAGTCAGAGGCTGTAAAGGGCAGAGTCGACATTTAGCACAAACCGACACCTGCTCCCTGTCCTCTGTGTGTCTCCTCCTCCTGTACTCATCCCAGGTGTGTCAAGAGGACACTGAGAATGTGGCAGAGGCCAGGTTCACATTGACCTAAATCTGAGGCCGGTTCAAGACCAAGCACTTGCTAACATGCCTCACCTGACCCAGAGATGGAGGAGGCCAGCTCAGCCTGGCTGGATGGCTGCAGCCTATGCTCTGAAGGTTTCAAATTATTGTACTTACAAGAAAGGTTAACATGTGCTGCACATTCAGTCTCTTAAAAGTGATGCCAACCTTACAGCACAGTCCTGTGAGGTAAGTGCTATTCTCATCTCATTTCTCTGATGGGACAAAATGAGGCTTGGAGAGGGTAAGTCACTCAAGACACAAACTAATAAGGGATGGACTTGGTGTTGGGGTCCTGGCAGTTAAATTCCACACTGACTCCCCCATTCCCTGAGGTGAACAAATGCACGCCACATAAAGCTTACAGATTCCAGCAGTAGAGGGCTGGAGGGCAGAGGGGGCCAGCGATCTCCCTGCCAGAAGCCTGTGTGCCAGAAGGACCAATGGTTTCTTGAGAAGAACAGGCTTCAGGAAAGGCCATGGAAACCAACAGAGTTGGTCCAGAGACACAGGCTTCACCGAGACAGAGTATCGCACACCTCAGGACACAGAGAATTCCCCACCCTTGCAGTGACTGTGTTGGCGTAAAGCATCCAGCATGGGAGAGATGGCCATGATGCATGGACACATGGCCTCCAGGGAGCTGCGAGTGGACACTGACTTTCTACTCCAAGTCCAGCCACATCCTATGGTCGCTGTGGGGAGTGACAGAGTGCAGGTGCCGCTTCACTCATAGCACATTTGAGAAACATGGAGTCCTTGTGAAATTGCAGGGAATCTGTGGGTCAGCGCCCTGTGGCTGGGGGCTCAGCAGAGATGGGTTTGCTTAGTTCCATGGCATCTTCTGGGATGCAGAGCTGGGGGAGGGCCAGTTCTACAAGCTGGGATGGGGAGCTGTATGAGTAACACACAAGGTCGGGTGAGGCTCTGTATGTCACACCCACAGGCAGTTTCTCCAGATTGAGTCACCGAGGGCAAAGCCAGTGCCACTGGCAACCTCCTCACTTTAGGTCTAGGTGAAAGAGACCACCCTCCAGAAAAGGTCCAGGTGTTTCCTTCAGCTGTACCTCACAGGCGTCCAGAGCCCAAGGACTCACTCACCTCATGGGGTTATGTGGTTTGGCCATTGCTGGACCTCAAGTAGGACTTGGGCCAGATTCTGGACTGGGCATGAAATCCCAAACATCCATAATGAGAAGGTCAGAGGCTGGTCTGGCTCCCCTGCCCTTGCTGACTGGCCAGAGCGCAGGCTCTGTGTGCACAGCTATGAGCCCACCAGAGAGGGCTCTCTCAGCCAGGCTGGTTGGGGCAGGCACACTGTCTGCACATCTGACAAACATCTACCAGACCATCCATGAAGTCTTTCCTCCTGTTTGCCTGCCTCTTTCCACAAAGGACGTGGAGCAGTGAGCCCCCACAGCAGAACCACACAGGGCAAGGAAAGCTGCACAGGCTCCCCCAGAGGCGGCTCAAGCCTGCCTTCTTCTGTCAGCGACGCTGCTACCAAGCGGGTGGAATCTTCCCCTTCCATGAGCTCCTCAAGAACATGGACTGTTTTTTCCTTTTTAAATTAATATCTTGTGTATGTGTTTGATAATAATGATTACATAGATGTTTGTACCCATGTCTTTCTAATTTTTTATTATTACTATATTTAATTGTGATAACATACAATAGAGTTCAGTGGTGTTAAGTATTCACATTGCTGTGCAACCACCCGCACTATCCATCTCCAGAACCTTTATTTTGCAAAACAGAAATTCTGAGCTGAGCCCATTAAACAATAACCCCTCATCCCTTTCCCTCAGCCCCGGGCCCGCACCATTCTACATCTGTCTTTGAATTTGACTACCCGAAGTACTTATATAAGCAGAATAATACAGCATTTTTGTTTGGTTTTTTTTGTTACTGTCTTATTTCACTTAATAAAATGCCCTCATCCATGTTGTAGCATGTATGAGAATTTCCTGCCTTTATAAGGCTAAATAATTTTCCATTGTATGGATAGACCACACCTTATTTTTCCTTTTATCTATCAATTGATACTTCAGTTGCCTCCATGTTGTGGCTGTTGTGAATCATGCTGCTATAAACGTGGAGGTTTAAATATCTGTTTGAATCCCTGCTTTCAATGTTTGGGGGTGTATACCCAGAATTGGGATTTCTGAATTGTAGAATAATTCTCTTTCTAATATTTTGAAGAACTGTTATACTTGTTTTCCATAGTGGCTGTATTTTACAATCCAACTAACCATGCACAAAGGTCCCAATTTCTCCACATTCTCACCAACACATTTTTTGTTGTTGTTTTTAATCCTCATCCTGACAAGTGTGAGATGGTATCTCATTGTGGTTTTGATTTGTATTTCCCTAATGACTCGTATGTTGAGTACCTTTTCAAGTTCTTATTGGCCATTTGTATATTTTCTTTGGAGAAATTCAAAGGACTGTTCAAGTCCTTTATCTGTTTTTAAAACAGGTTATTTGTTTTGTTGTTGTTGATTTGTAAGAATTATTTATATATTCCGGATATTAACATCTTACCAGATATAGGATTCCCAATCAGTGGAAGCCTTTTCATTCTTTCACTTAAAGGACATTTAAGTGTCCTTTGATGCAGTCCCATTTATCTGTTTTCTCTTTTATTGTCCTTTTTTGTCAAATCCAGAAACCATTGCCAAATTTCATGACATGAAGCTCTTCCCTTAGGTCTTTTTCTAAGAGTTTTACTGGGTAGCTCTTACATTTTGGTCTTTGATCCATGTACACTTAATTTTTGTATATGGTGTTAGTTAGATGAAAGTCCAACTTTATTCTTTTGCATGTTGATAGCCAGTTTTCCCAACACCATCTATTGAAAAGGTTGTCCTTTTCCATTGAATGGTCATGGCGCTCTTATGAAAAATCATGAAACCATATGTGTGGGTTGATTTCTGGGCTCTACATTCCATTCCACTGGCCTATATGTCTCTCTTTGTGACAGTATCGCACCATTTTGATTACTTCATCTTTGTAGTAAGCTTCAAAATGTTATTGATTTCTAGTTAATTCAGTTATGGTCTGAGGATACACATTGTGTAATCTCCATTCTTTTAAATTTATTGAGATTAGTTCTATAGACAACAGTATAACTTACCTTGGTGACTATTCCATGTGCACTGAAAAAGAAAGTGTATTCAGCTGTTTTGGGGTAGACTGTCCTATAAATGTCAAATAGGTCTAGTTGGTTGACAGTGTTTTCCAGGTCTCTTATATCTGATTTTCTACTTGTTCTAGCAATGATGGAGAATGGAGTGTTGAACTCTCCAACTATCATCAGAATTAACCTCTTTTTTTTCAAACCCATTAGTTTTTGCTGCATCCTGAAGACCTGCAGTTAGGAGATACACATTAGGAGCATACACATTTGAGGTTATTATGTCTTTTTGGACAACTGACCTCTTTATCACACACACACACACACAATTTCTTTGTAATGTTATCACCCTATAGTTTTGTACAATCAACATGCAATCTAGAAACAGAACTATTCCATTGTTACACACCCCTTTATAGCCAAATCTGGCCTCCATCCCAACCCCAATACCTACCAACAACTTTCTGCTTTTTAATATGTCCCAGTTTGTTGGAAAAAGTTTAGTTTTACTCCTGTTATTTCAGCGTAAGTATTAAGAGTTTGTCTTTACATGTGCTTTTTAAAAGTGTCTCACTTTGAATAATAAACTGAATCAATTCTCTTTTATTTGGATTACTAACATATTTGGGCTTATTTTGTCATTTTAGTTTAGGTTTTCTGCCTCCCATAATTTTGGTTTTGCTCCATTTATGTTTTTTGTTTAATTGATTTATATTCTCTCTCTCTCTCTCTCTCTTTTGGGGGGTTCACTTAATTTTCTGCTCATGTGTTAGAGTCATACAGTTCTATTTTTATTCTTCTAATGGCTAACTTAAATTTCATATACATATGTAAAAATTTTAATTTATGTTTGTTATTCAGTATGCTATATTCTACATTACCTAACTTGAGACCAATTTTATGTGCTTTAGATAAATTAGACCAGAAGGCTATATTGTGCTATGAACATCAGTTGGAATTATTACTTGCATCTTAACTTTGCTCTGGTATTTCCAGCAAGAGCTTCATCTGCATGTGAAATATCTCTGCAGCTACACAGTCAAGTCCTGAGAAGACTGGTTCATCATGCACATTGAGAGCCTCGCTTTTATTGGATCACCCAGAAGCTAATCTGAGACTCCCGTATCTGCTTCCAGAAAGATGTGGTAACAAGAACCAATTTAACTTCCTACCTGAATCTACTAAAATAAAAAGATAAAACCTGTGAAACAATGGTTTTAAAACACTGGGCATCAGCCAGGAGAAAACAGTAATCCTTTAGAAGAGAAACCCAGGGAAGACCCAGCCTTCTTCCCAAGTAGGGGAGATGGAGCTGAGAGTCCACAGAGATAAAAGTTATTAAAGACCACAAGTCAGAGTGCAGAGAGGGGGCAGCTGCATGGAAGGCCTCTTGAGGAGGTAACATGAAGAAGTAACTTAAAGAATTCAGAAAGACAAGTAATTAAAAGAAACAATACAGGTAACAGGAATGTACATGAGCATGACATATGCAAAGTTTCTGGGGATATAAAGAACTTGGCACATTCAAGAAACTGATGGATTAGCCTGACTGAAGACAGAAATAGTGGGAAAGTACGAGCTGGAACAGGGTTTGGAGGCAGAGACAGGGAATTTGCATTTCCTTCTCAGTGTAAATGGAAGCATTGGAGGTATCTAAACATTAGAATTCCACAGTTGAATTTCCACTTATGGCAATAATCCTGGCTGACTGGTGGAGAATGGATTTAACAGGCAGTTGGAAGCGTGGATGGATGCACCAGCCGGGATGCTGACTTACAGACTGATGAGTGACGGTGGTTGTCCTACATTCAGTGGTGAGTGGCAGAGACATTGGAGAGAGATGGGTGGAGTTGAGGTATATTTTGAAGGTAAATTCCTTTGCAGATAGACTTGATGTGTTGGGTGTAGGGCTTCAGGGAAAGGAGGAATCAAAGATGAGCCCTAGGTCTCTGTATTGCATAACTGGGTGTGGGAATGAATATGTTGGGCAAGGGTCAAGGGCACTACTTAAGACATATTAAACTTGCGTACTCTGAGACAATACAAATTGGTGTTCCAACAAGAGCCTTGGGTCAGATCAAACTGTTACGATCCAAACTGTGTTCCATTTGTGAGATCAAGTAACATCATCCAGGGAGACAGCATAGAGGAGAAGAGGACTCGAAGATGAGCCCTGAGGAACTTCAACATTTGAAGTCACATGAGGAGGAAAAAGAAAAGAGGAATGAGAGGGAAAAGCCAGTGGGTTGGGGAAAATGAGAGGCAACTGGCCACAGAGCCCTGAAATGTGAGTATAAGAATAAGGCAGAGCGTCAGGCTGTGTCCAATGCCAATTAAGATGAGTGCAGCAGAATATCCATTGGATTTGGCAACAGAGACGTCACTGATGATGCTCAAAAGAAAGGTTTTGGTGGAGAAGTTAGACGCCAAGACTGGAATGTATCGAGTAGTGAATGGCATACTAGTAATCCGGGGCAAATAAATTAAAAGATATTATTCTTTACACACTGGATGAACAATGACTTTTAATTTAAAAGTAAGTTTTGGGCAGAGAAGGATAAACATATTGTTGGGAATATAAATTGGAAAAGCCACGTCGAAGGGTAAATTGTCAGTCTGTTGAAAATAAAGAATGTACTTACAATATTTTTTGAGAAACTGTTACATTAGATAATAGAGGCAATAATTGGCAACTAAGGGGATAAATAGACATAAAAGACACAATCTCTGTTCTTTATGTACTTAGAATTTGGTTGAGGAGGAGAGAGCAAGGGAGCCAAAACAAGGAGAAAAAACTCTAGCACCAAGTCTAGCAAAAGAAATGTCACATGTTAAAGTAAAATGCTATGGACTTCAAAGAAGATAAGATGTTGCATGTGATTGGGGAGATAAGGAGAGACCTCTAAACACTTCAGACAGGTGTAGGATGTTAGAAACATGGGCAGGTAAGATACACAGGAATGATAGTGTTTGAGATGTTTTCATGAGAGGAGGTGTGGAGGGAAGAAAGCCAATGTGCTGCAAGTAGCTAGTAGAGAAAAGAAGCTCACTTTGATTAAATCTGTCTCAGCCTAGATTTACACCAGAAAGCACAGCCTGAGACAAGGGCTTGCATGCAGGATGATGAGAAGTAACCCCAGGGAACAGGAATGGGGGCTGGGAGAATTGAAGCAGGGAAGCCAATGCAAGGATGTGTTTTTGGGCTTAACATGGCCATGGAAGACTATGATGCAGTCCTGCTGGGACCCTCTGAGGATAATGTAGATAGAATGCATCTCAGAATTATCCACCTGAGTGATCAAAGAAGTAGAATTTCCCCATGCACTCCCATCCCCCATTGGTGAAGGTTTTCTCCGGAGCAGCTCTTTCTTACTTCCAGGTTTGTGTACGCATGAGTACCAAGCAGGTCTCTGCAAGTATCCTTCCCCAGGTGTTCTAGGCACCCCAGAGCAGGGGGAGAGAGATATGGCTGGTGCAGCCTAGACAACATGCTATCAGGTTACAACTTCTCAAAGCACAGCAATGACTGAGGAAAACGCAGGCTAACAGGTGTAAGGTGAGGTTCCAGGGATTATCCCAAAGAGTCATGGGCAGTGACGCAACAGATGGTAGTGCCAGAAGGACAGGTCTTGAAACAGATTATGCCTGGCTGAGAAATTCAAACTTAGTTAGCATAGGTACCCATTGCAAAATCTGATAATCCCACTTTTCACGTGCGAAGAAGGGCAAGGTCTCCTGAGGAAAAAGCCCATCTGCTCACGTTCATGTTCATATGTGATTGGTGAAGTGCATCTGTAGATTTTATTACAGGCTTCAACTGAAGTAACGAAATGGACAATGGGCTTAAAAGCATCCCTATAATGATTGAAGGTTCTACTAAA
The DNA here is from genome assembly GCF_021234165.1 of Pteronotus mesoamericanus. Classification (NCBI taxonomy): domain Eukaryota; kingdom Metazoa; phylum Chordata; class Mammalia; order Chiroptera; family Mormoopidae; genus Pteronotus; species Pteronotus mesoamericanus. The sequence continues at coordinate 1,898,091 of NW_026555132.1, read as the reverse complement.
ATTCCAAAAAAAAAATGAATAACAAGAAAATCTTATAGGGGCCCTCCTACTTCCAGCCACTTTAGAAAGTAAAAACAATGAGGACAATACAATGAGTTCCAAGTTGTCTGAAAAAAAATTCAAACTGATGTAAGTGATTCTTTGAAACATGGATTGATTTGCATTCATATTGTTAAATAATTAATCTTAACTAAAGTATATACTATGTGTCAAATTATTAGCTAATGATATTAAAAATTCATCATGATTATCGACATGTAAAACTTTACTTTGCATTTATCTTATCCTTTAGATTTATTGTTGGGAGTACATATTACAATATTTATAATGACCATGCATAAAATTAATAAATAACATTTTTATTGAAAAAGTTGCATGAAATCTCATCTCTAGGCCATGGGTTGTCAGGAGGAGCATTTGAGATGCTGACTTAACGGACTTGGATGCTAAATGGATGGTGGGACAAGATTAGGGAAGAATAAAAAGTGACTCTCAGGTTCCATACTGGGATGACATTCAAGTGTCGGGCATGGTATGCCAGTGCATGTCTAGAGGAGGTGTTTTGGGTGCTGAGAGTGAGTTAGGCATCAGTGCTCAGTGGTCTCTTAGGATGACCTAGAAAGTTCCCTGATTGCTTGATCCTCTGTCGTAGAGTCGGCCACCCCGAACCCAGGCATGATTTACTCCTCAGGACTGAAAAAGAAGTTGGTGTTGTAAGTTTTGCCCCTCTCCTTGGTGAGGATGACAGGCTGTCCAGCCTCTGAGGAAGTGGCTATGAACCAGCCGGGGTAGGCAACCGACTGGAAGGTGGAGGTGGAACCCTCTATGCTGCGCAGAAAGAGAAAGGGCACCTGCGCTTCATTCTCCAGGTACAGGTCCATTATCCTTTTCTCCTAGGAGCAGGAAAGAAGCCTATTAGAGAGGATTACTGGGAGGAGGGAGCTAAACTCACTCAGCCTTGGGAGTGACTGCTTTCCCCAAAGGAGGGACAAGAGGATGCCAGGGGTCAGGATAGGCAGCACGCTGGTTTCCAACACCAGGTGCTTCTCATTCTTCAAGACAACACCATGTTCCCTGAGAACAGAGAGGGGTTAATTGTCTCATAGGTGCTCCTGTTAGGCACTCATCTGAGGGTTTGGGCCAGGCTCATAAGATTCCCAGTTCCCAGTGGGTTTGCACATTGCAGCAGCCCACATGACCCCAAATGCTGCTTTCAGTGCAAGGACCACAGATGTGAAATCCACAAGATCCAGACTAACAATCTCCCCTGTTTTCTCTGTGGGCAGTGCCCTTTGCTTATGTGGGAGCACCCCAACATCTCAGAGGATTTCTGGGAGGCAGTTAAAGAGAATGGGGAGTAGAGAAGCTGCCAGTCCTGGGCTTTCTGAAGCACCCATCTTGTGGGTGTCCTCTCTGGTCTTCAGAGGATACTCTGAGAGTAAAATAAGGGTTGCACCCATTCCAGAGGTAGCATGAATTGACTTGGGGATCAGCCAAGTCAGGCTTCCTTACACTGAATAATCTAGGATTGAAAAAAAAATGTTATTTTTATTCAGCAACATAGTTGATATAAATGTAATAAGTAGTAAATGAAATAAAAAGTTTGTCTCATAATACTTCTCTCATTAGCTGTACAACCACTCACCTTAAGCTGCAAAGTAGGCTGGCCCTCAATTTCTGCACAGAGCAGACAAAGATCTACGTCCTTGATTCCCAGGTATATCAGACTGCCTTTTCCTTCAACATGGATGTTTGTGTCTGTGCATGGTAGTGAGGAAATACTGACTGGAAATGGAAACAGACGTCAGGCCCCAGGCAGCAGAAAGACCAGGCCTACCTAACACTGGGTTACTCCTTGGGCCAGATCTGCCCCAGAATGCTCCTCCAATTAGCCATGTGGTAGAAGCCCTCTGTCATAATTAGAAACTCATTTCCCTTTTTCTTCCTTACTCTTAGAACCCAGCTGTCATCAGGGCGCCTGGCTTCCCAAAAATAAAAATAAAATTCCCCACCACACTTGGAGCTAACTTTGATCAAATGCTTAAGTTGTAACCCATGAGCTATAAGTGGTAGTGTTGTGTGGGATTTCCAGAATGCTCTTCCAGGGGAGCCAACCCAGCTGGGAGGAATTCCTTCTTTATACCCTGTGTCTTCCTACACTTTAGGTGAGAGTTGAGGTGGCCTTGAGGTTGATACGGCACTGTGGGCTCACCACATTGGCCTCAGCTTGCCTGCTTAGGCTCCTTTCACATAAGAAAGAAATCAACTTTATCTTATGTAAGCTGCAGTCACATGGTTGTTTGTCACTATCAGCTGAATTTATTCCTGGCTAATTGAGCCCAGGAGCCCAGGTGGGGAACTCCTTCCAGGTAGGGGCCAGGGAATTCATCCTCTCAACACTTTCTCAAAGGCCTGCTCAGGACAAGACAGGCTTTGTCATTGCCCCCACAGAAAATGAGATGAAAAGCTGTAAGCAGAGAAATGGCTAGAACCAAAATAAATTGCAATACCTGCTTCAGGGGAAGTGACCGAAGCCTGGGACAGTAGGAGAGAGACCAACTTTAGAGAGAAAAATCAGTAAAGACCTTTCTGCAGAGGTGAAGTCAACCTGGGATCTTAAAGCTAAGAGGAAGCTAGTAAATGAGGAAATGGGAATAGAGGGTGGTGGAGCGGGTTGAGGGGGAGAGTGTTACAGAGAAAGAAATGGTCAAGGCCACAGATGGAAAAGAACTTAAGTTCAAGGCTTCAAAGAATACTGGTGTGCCTGAGATCTCCCCACCTACTACCTACACCACATCTCCCATCCCCAAATCACAAACACACGGGAATGATACTCTTCAATGAACATAGCAAGAGGATCACTTGTGATACTTTGTGGGGGATGGATGAGAGCTGCATAAATGAGGTGGGAAGGAGGGCAGTGAGGAAGCCATGGCTGGGGTCCAGGCAAGAGATGATAATCATCTTATAAATAAGGCCTATTATGCACATAGACTCATCACTCCTTGCTGATGGATTGGATAGAGACTGAAGAAAGGGAGGACTCAAGTATTCCCCTGCTCTTGGTTCAAGCAAATAAGATCATGGTGGTAACAAGGATGGGGAAGAGTGACTTTGCCAGCATTCTGAGAAATCAGATCCATACTTTCACTTGGGATAGACAAAGTTAGAGGTGTCTGAAAAGACACTGAACAGGCATGAAATGGTTATTTGGGTTGAAAGCATAAATGCCAGAGTGATAGAGGTGGCTTACCAATCCAAGAGACCAGCTTGCAGTCCCTTCTCTGGTGACAAGAGTGATTGCATACTGAGCTTTAAGGATTTCCAGCACTGGGAATTTTACAGGAAAAGTGGAGTCAGAAAGGAGGATGTGGATCACAAGAGAATGTTCTTACAGAATGAGAAGATGGAGAGTGTTCAAGAAAGGAAGAGTTAGCAATTATGCTGACTGTGGCTGAAGAACCAAATGTGAGCACAGAAAATTGTATTGGGTGGCCTTGGAAAGAGGAATTCAAGGGGATTGGTCAAAGATCAATTTAGAAGTGAAAGTGGTTGAGGCAAGCATGAGCAGGAGGTGACGTGGAGATAGGTTGTGTAGTCAACTCTTCCATGGGATTTTGCTATAGTTGGTATATAGAATGGCACATTGTGTACAGGAAAACAGAATGACAGTAGGAAGAAATGTGGGCATCAAGAGAAGTTATTTGGTATTAAGCTTGGAAATACTATATCAGAGCGTGTTTTCCAGTGTCAGAAAGGACCCAATAGACAGAAAAAGCTGGGATATGCAGGGAACAGGGAGATGGGATATCAGACACTGAACTCCTAGGGAAAGGGAAAGGGTTGAGTTGTACTTTCACCCCCAGGTTTATTGAGGCATAATTGACATGAAATGAATTGACTTTTGATGGGAGAAAGAAATATTCTCTGATTTTCTAGAAGAGAGGACAGCAAGTTAGAAAAATGTGCAGGTCTGGTGGTGGCAGGTGAAGGAGTTCAATCTGGGGACATGGTAGCAAAGGTTGAAATTTAAAGAAGTTCCAAGGAGAACATCAGCTGCTGGCTGACTGGACAATCCCCTCTCACTGGAAGACATTTTCTTTAGTAAGGGGAGCTGCCCATCTCTCACACCTTATTTCTAGGCACAGAATTTCCTTTGTGGGAGGGAACCACCTTGCCCTTTCTTGCCCTTCTTGTGGACACTGAACTGGTGCCGAAAAGTAGGAGAGGCCACAACCGGGCTTATACAAACTCAGCCCCATCCCCACTGGAGCTGGTGTCCCTTTAAGAGGCAACAGTGGCCCTCGCTGTGTGGCTCAGTCAGTTGGAGCCTCATCCTGTGCATCAAAAGTGTGCAGGTTCGATACCCAGTTGATTCTCTCTCCCTCCCTTCCTCCCCGCCTCTCTAAAATCAATAAAACACATCCTTTGGTGAGGATTTTTTTTAAAGGTAACAGTGGCCTCATTGTCACTCACCAGGTTTGACATTGCTGCTAGAAGGAACTGCAATTAAAGAGTTTCCCTTCAGGACCCACACCATCTGGAAAGAATCACGAATACCATGGTATCCTGGAGAGCCCTGCCCTGCCGGGTGACAGAAAAAAGTGCACATAACAGAAAATACACATGAAGTTATAAACTTCAGGAGCTCTTCTGCACCCTCTAGTACAATGGTCCCTCTTATCCATTGTCTCATTTCCCACAATTTCAGTTACCCACAGTCAGCTGTGGTCCGAAAATATTAACTGGAAAATTACAAAAATAAACAGTTCATAAGTTTTAAATTACATGCCATTCTGAGTAGTGTGATGAAATCTGCACCATTCTTTCCACCCCACCTGTGATGGGAATCATCCCTTTGTCCAGCATGTCCACGCTGTATACTTTCCCCACCCACCCGTCACTCAGTAGCCCTCTGGGTTATCAAATCTGCTATTGTGATGTCGCAGTGCTTGTGTTCCAGTCACCCTTATTTTACTTAATAATGGCCCCACAGCACAAAAGTGGTGATGCTGGCACTTTGGATATGCCAAAGAGCAGCTGTAAAGTGTTTCCTAAGTGAAAAGGTGTCTATGTATAGGTAAAAACATGGTATGTCCAGGGTTCAGTACTTTCTGCAGTTTCAGGCATTTGCTGGGGATCTTGAAACATATCTCCCTCAGATTAGGGAGGCAACTGTACTGGCTTTGGAATTTCTAGGGTAGGCTTACTGTTCTGAGAAAACAGCTATAAGGAGAAAGGGAGGGGAACCAAGGCAGGGGCTAGTTTGTGGATCAAAGTGTTTGAAAGGATGTATATGCATGCACGATGCCCAGAGATTTTTCTAGGGGTATCAGTGACTTGTCCTTTTCTCATTGATAGTCTCTAGGTATGAAAAAAAAAATTAAATTGATCATCAGTACGTAGTTTGTTTTTTCCTTTGCCCTCTTTATCAAAATAAGTAAATAATTCTAAATATATATAATATATAATATGTAATAGGACAAGAACTAAAGTGCAGGTTTCATGACCTGAGTATTTTAGCAAATACACCTGTAACTGAGCAAATGAAAGGGGCCCATGTGCCCTGTTGTCCTTTGCAAGGCTGGATGCGGATTGCCAAGCTGGTTTGTAATTTTCCACTTACTTTGTGGAGTCTGCATGTTGGCTTCAGGACTTTCTGTAAAGAGGACAAGGTAGAATAGATGTTCACAAAGAGGTTGTCAGCAGCTGGTCTTGTGAAGAAAGGAGGGAAGAAAAACATGTTATTCACTGCTCTCCCATCCACCTGGAAATCTGTGTAAAAATTATTTGGAGGAAGATGCCCTGAGAATTTGTCCTATGCACATATTTGAGACTAAGGATAGGAAGAACATATTCCAAGGCCAGAAAAGCCCAAATGGAAGCTCCCTTCTCTGTTGTGACTATATGGTCCTGGCTCTCCAGGCTATGATGGCCTTGGGGTGCCCTCCACCCATCACATCTGGAATTGCTAGGAGATTCCAGAGCACCCCCCAGGCACCTTCTAGGCCAATGAGTTTCTGGGTTTAGAGGAGGAAGGAAGAGTGTGTTTTCATCTCTATTTAGGCCTCTATAGCCAGTAAGTCACCAATTATCCTGATTTCAAGCTTGAATATCCAAAATAACTGGCAGCAAGTCTGTCTATCTGACCCCCATCTCCCCCCATTTCCCATCAAACAGGCATCTCTAAGGATCCTGCCATGGATATCCACTGCCTCCATTAGATGTTTTGACTGTCAGACAGCATCTATCTCTGGGCTTTGGGTTGGGACACCAGGACAGCTCCCCCAAAACACCAAAGACTCCCCACAGTGAGAATCAGTTGTTCACCACCCTCCCTGACTCAGGATCCTTGGTGTCTGATTCTACAGTTGCTCCTAGGAGGGAGTAAGCAGCCAGCTATACTCATGGAAGCAACCCCAGGTCCTCTGATGCCCTATGTCTTAGACCCTGGACCCCTCAGCCCCAGAGATTCCTCAGCACAAGACACAGAGCAATGAAAGAAGCTGTCCAACACATGGCTTCTGAGCCGCAGAAGTTACCTTTGTTCCAAGAGATGCTCTTGTCCCCGGCCCGCGTCAGACTACACTGGCTGTCTAGGACTCCCAGGCCTTTTAATGAGTAAGAGGGTCATTTCCTGGTTCTGGGTGTGCCCACTTTGTTAAAAAATCTGGCCTGGCATAGAGATCCCGTGAGGTGTTAATGATTGACTGGGAGGCAACACAGGCGTGGCTGCTCTGGGGTCCTGGAGTAACCAAAGCAGTTCATATGCCAGGAAACAACCGTGAAGAAATACAGCCAAGGTCAGCGAAGAAGTTTCTTCTGGACTGCCTTGGGGACAGAGGTGTGACTGTCTTGATTCACTGACAACAGGAACCACACCTTGTTCTGATCTGATTTGGAACAATCCACCATCCCCCTGTCAGGAGTTTTACATAACAAATATTGAAAGCTTATTCTATGTCTGGTAAAGTCGTAAGACAGGTACCTTACTAATCTTTTAATCCTCACAGCAACACTTAACGGCCATTAATTTTTATTTCTTATGCAAAAAAAAAAGAGGCCCTGAGAAATGATAGAACTTAGGTAAAATCGCATCTCTACTAAGAAATTTAGCCAAGTTAAAAACCAGATCTCTCTCTTCTTAACCACTGTGAAGTGTGTTTCCAGCAGCTGAGACACAGGCCTGTGTCTCATGGTAGGTACTGAAACCTGCACTGTGTCCAACAGCTGGGACTCATGAGATAGGAGGGACCTGGGAGGCCTGTGGCTTCCTCTCTCTGAGCTGGGGATCACACTCAGTCTCAGCAAAGGCATGGAAGGGAATCACTACCCTTGAAGCCCAATATTGTCAGTCAGCCCTGAGTGTTAAAAAATCCTAGTCATTCTATGCCAAAATTTGCCTCCATGTAAACTCATAACCCCTGGCTTCAGTTCTATTCTCTGAAATCCACTGTTAGCTCTCTCCCCTAGAGTGCTGCAATAACCCTTAACTGATCACCTTGACCCTGTTCTCATCCCCTTCAGTGAAATGTCCACTCAGCCATGAGCGGGGGTCAAAGATGCAGTGTGTCATATCAGGCCCCGTTGGGACTCTCTAATGGCTTCACATCACACCCAGAATAATAGCAAGAGCTCTCACCACAGCCCAGCTGAGCCCACATGAGCCCACGTGATTAGGTCTCTGATTGCCTTTCCACATTCCTCTGTCCTTGCCCCATCAACTCCCCTCCTCTAGTTGCACTAGCTCCAGCTGATTCTTTCACCAAGAGAGCTCAGCCTCCTGGGAGCCTTTCCTGTTTCTCTGCAAAAAAGGGTTTCCCCCGACCATTTCGAGGTTCAATTCACTTCCATGCATTTGCAAAAACCCACTCTCTAAGTGAGATCTCCCCTGATCACCCTCTCTATAAGAGCCCCTTACTCATGCTCTAATCCATAATTCTTCTCTATTATTTTCTTCATAAAATGTATGTCTCCACAGTGGATGTGTATGGATGCACATATTCATATATGATGGGGTTTTTTGCAATCAATCTTTTTTTATATGCTATCTTTTTTTAATTGAATTTCTTGAGGTAACATTGGTTAATAAAGCCATGCAGGTCTCAAGTGTACTACCCAATAAAACATAATCTGCAAACTGCATTGTGTACTCATCACCCAAAGTCAAGTCTCTTTTTGCCCCCATTTTCCCCTCTTTGCCCACTTCCACCTCCCCACACCTCCCTTTCCCTCTGGCTAGCACCATACTGTTGTCTGTGTCTATGTGACATATTGTGTGTGTGTGTGTGTGTGTGTGTGTGTGTGTGTGTGTGTGTGAGAGAGAGAGAGAGAGAGAGACAGTATCCTGCCATGTAATATGAAAAACAGAGACATTTGTTGAAGAAGACACCAGAAACATTGTACATAGGACAATGATGCCTCAGTTCCCTTCAAAGTAGGCAACTTGGGACCTCACACAGTTCTCCCAATCATCATCAGCTGCCCCATCATATTTTCCTGAATCTCATCAATGGTCTGAAATCTCTTCCCTTTCAAAAGTGATTCTAGTTCTGGGAAAAGCCAGAAGTCACAGGCCACCAAATCTGGGTTGAAGAGGGGCTGAGTCACCTGGGTGATTTGATGTTTTGCCAAAAAACTCTGCATTAGAAGTGATGCATGAGCAGGCATATTGTCATGATGAAGTTGTCAATCACCAGCTGCCCATAGCCATGGTCTCCCGAATCATGAATATTTTCCATAGAGGAATGTTCAAGTTTAATGCAAAATTTAATGCAAATTCATTACTCCACTTACTCAGTCATTTTGAATGTGACAGCCACATAGTACACAAGCTCCCTCACTAGTGTTTACCACCCCTACCAACTAGAGCAATGAAATTGTTATTGTTCAAGCATGCACATTCCAGTCCACTCTCCTTGGCAGACAGGTTACATCGATGTCACACAAACCATTCTCATGATATTAACAATGGCTGGACTTTTTCCAGAGAGACCACACACACACGTTGTTGTTTAATCCCTTCACTTTCCTCACCCAGCCCCCCAAATTCCCTCCCCTCTGATAGCTGTCCATCTATTCTATGTATCTATGAGCCTGTTTCTATTTTGTTTGTTAAATTATTTTGTTGATTAGATTTCACATATGAGTGAAATAATATGCTATTGATCTTTCTCTGACTTGTTTATTTCACTTAACATAATAACCTCCAGCTCTATCCATGCTATGGCCAAAGGTAAGATTTTTTCTTTTTATGGCTGTGTAGCATTCCATTGTGTAAATGTACCACAGCTTTTTTATCCACTCATCTACTGACGGTCACTTGGGCTGTTTCCAGATCTTGGCTGTTGTAAATAATGCTGCAACAAAGACAGGAATGTATATATTCCTTTGAATTAATGTTTTGGGTTTCTTCAGGTATATCCCTGTCATGGGGAGCGCCACCCGGGGCACTCCTGGGTCTGAGGGTTACTGTCCAGAGCCAGCTGAAGAGGAAGCGGGGCTTTGAATCCCACAGAACCCGTCTTGGGGTTGTCACAGATAGGGGGACTATACACGAGTTGTCGCAAATACTTTGTTTGCCAGGAGAGGGAGCACAGCTCTTCCCTCTGGTAGAGAAGGCCCCAAGCCCCTTTGTCCAAAGGCTTTTACTGAGAACCGTAAGTGCAGGGGTACAGAGCAAAGCTCATCAGTCAATGTCAAAAGGCTGTGTTTACAGAAAACAAATAGAGATCATAGATAACAATTGAAGGAACACAAGAGATCTGCCTCAGGTCAGGGTCTATGAATAATGTAAATCTCCTTCCCAGTATGGGTCAGTTATCATAGCTTTTGAGGGAAGAACAAAGCATGCTTCAGGAAACTTACCTCTAAGCCTGCTTTCCCCCTGGGAACTGCCCGATCCATTTAGAGCTGTACCTGCCTTTAGTATTGTTTCAAGCCTGAGCCAGGTGAGCAGGGCAGAGCCACTAAGAGATGAGGAGATTTCTTTAAGACAAGATGAGGACCCCAGCCGTGTCCAAGCCAAGCCAAGGGGTGCGGCCTTTTTGCCCTTTCTCCGTGTCCCCCAAGTTCTTGTCTGCTGCCCATACTGGCTGTGTCTGTCTTAGGTCATCCCTCCTTGTGAGGACTCTTACCCATCTCTGACTAACTGACCATCACAGGGCCAAGCTGGGTGATGTGAGGGAGGCAGGGGCTGTGCCCCTGCCAGGACAGGTTTAATCTCCTCAGTGGCCTGTTTTCCAAAGGCCTCCTTGATTAGCTCCAGCCTTGGGGCCCTCCTGTCTGTCGGCAGGGCTACAGTCCCTGAAACCAGACAGGGCATTTCCCAACATATTCCCAAGAGTAGAATCACTGGGTCAAAAGGTAGTTCCATTGTCAATTTTTTGAGGAAACTCCATTCTGTTTTCCATAGTGGCTGCCCTAGTCTGCATTTCCACCAACAATGCATGAGGGTTCCCTTTTCTCCACATCCTTGCCAGTACTTGTTGTTTGCTGATTTATTGATGATAGCTGTTCTGACAGGCAAGAGGTGATATAAGCTTTTGTACAGCAAAAAAAAAAAAAAAAAAAAACCCCATCAACAAAATCAAAAGGCAACTTACTTCATGAGGGAACATATTCATTAATGATACATTTGGTAAGAGATTAATTTCAAAAATACATAAAGAATTTATACAACTCAATACCAGGAAAATAAACAGCCATTTTTAAAAATAGGCAAAGGATCTAAATAGACACTTCTCCAAAGAGCACATACAGATGGCCAATAGACACATGAAAAGATGCTTAACATAACTAATCATCAGAGAGATGCAAATTAAAATGCATGTGTGTTCTTACCTACGTGCCACCTCCATCAGGCCAAGACACTTGACTGTCTTGTTAAGTATGTCCTTAGTGTCAAGAATGTTGTGTGGTCCTTTATTGGAATTCATCAATATTAGCTGAATACACAAAAGAATGAATGAATGAAGTGTTCTCATGAAGAGGAAAACTGGGAGGAGGAAAAGGAAGTGTGTTATCTGTAGGAAAGGCATGATTTGTGGTAAGGGACCAGAGGACATCTCCCTTCCCATACCAGGACTGAAGTGTCCTGAGAGAACCTCTGAAACAAGTCAGAAAGACTAGGAGCTTTGCTTCCAACTGGAGACACCCCTGGGCTCACCTTAACTCCTCAGCCAAGGCCAGCTGTGGGGAGGGAGTCCTGAGGAGAGCCTGACAAGGGTTCTAGCATTGCGCCCAAGAGGACATGTACTCCAGTTGATCCAAGAACACCCAAGTCTATGCCCATCACTCCAGTGTACTTATTAATAGAGCCCCCTCCACTCTATGTGTCCACAACTCTAGGGAAATTACCAAAAATGGAAAGACAGAAGAGACACAGTTCTACATTTTTGTAGGAACCATGAGAAATGAAAAGCTCAGGGGGCACCATGCTGTTGCCAGAAAGAAATGTAATTTCTGTCACCAACAAGGTCACTCAGGTGCTCACGGCAGATCTCAGGAGGAGAGGTGGAGATTGGGACAAAGCCTGTGAGGCCCTGGGAGTCATCATTGAGTTTGGAAAAATAGTATCCCATCTTTCTTTACATATTGCGGACAAGTAAAAATGTGATAGAAAGACTACATGGGTTACATGTCTGAGGAACTACATTGCAGAAAACAAAGTTCACTGATATTGGGAAGAAACCATTTTTCATAAAAAGGTAGAAGAGCTGAGTCTTCAACATAAATATGCTCTCTATGGCTGGGAGGCATATCTGATTATGGTTTGTGGATTCATGGAAAACCCATGAGAGATGCTCAGACCCCCACACCGGGATGGGACGGTAACTTTTCAGTGAGCTGTGTACCAGCATCATGCATGGAAGTATGGAGTGTGAATTCTAGTCACAAGGTCCAATTTGTTCCACCCCATCCAGTAGTGAGGCCTGAAGAAACCCAAGTTTAGGAAGCTACCACCTTCCCAGTAATCCTACTAGGTTCTTCCTAGAAATGAGAGACTTACTTAGAACCTGCTTCACAATCTGTGAAATTCCTTTCTTTTTTTATTTTTAAGTATATTTTATTGATTATGCTATTACAGTTGTCCCATTTTCACTCCCCTTTATCACCCTCCACTTTGCACCCCCATTCTCTCCAGCATTCCCCCCACCTTAGTTCATGACCGTGGGTCGTACATATAAGTTCTTTTGTTTCTCCATTTCCTTTACCATTCTTAACCTCCCCCCATCTATTTTGTACCCACCATTTATGCTTCTTATTCCCTGTACCTTTCCCCCATTCTCCTCCCTCAGATGAAGAATACGATTTCTTATTTTTATGTATATATATATATATATATCCAGACACTGATAAATTCCCAATGGGCAGAATTGCCCCTGGTTAAAAACCACTGTTTTATATCCTGTCATCAAATTGAGTGTCAACCTGTGCTTGCTGGCTGACGGTCACCAGATTTCCTTTAACACACAGAGGCCTGGTTTGTGATCCTCCTATAACTTTTTTTTAATAATAAAGTCTAGCAATTATTAAAATGTTTGTTACAAAGGATAATGTTTTACACACACGAGGAAAGAAGGAGGTTCTTCCTCAAGGAGGCGGGACTGCTCGACATGCTGGGTGCTTGCTGGCTTCCAATGCCAGAGGCTTCAGTGAGCCTTTATGTGAAGAAATGTCAGCTGCAGTAGGCTCGTGACTTCTGTGTGCAACCTGTGCAACCTGGAACCAGAGGGCCGCTAAGCCTTTAAGAGGAAAACCAGGAAATTAATCATCAGCATTGAGCCTGAGGAAAGAAACATTATGCGATGGCTCCAGGGCCGATGACTGGATTCCGATGCTGAAAAATGACACACGACGATATTCCTTAGAGTAGAAGCCCTCAGTAGGTGCAAGGTAGACTGAGGAAGGGATGGGCCTCCTAAGACCTGGGTAGCTTCTGCCACTCCTGGTCCAGAGTCAGCATGTCCTCGGCCAATCTCACACCAGGAAAAACACCCCAGGGTGCAATCCTCCAGCTTCTCAGAGACAGTATGTAAGCTGCTTCTTCACTCAGGGACACCTCACCTGGGCAAGGCCAGCTCCTGGCACCCTGCCCCATGGACCCTAGGTCACTACTCTGGATTAGCAGTGAAGGGAGCCTGGCTCGCAGATGCCCCCATGCTCTGAGCCAGCAGGCGTGCACTGGGCCTTCCACACAGGAAGCCGAGGCAGTGCTGTCAGTGCCCCACCCCATGCCCTCAGCCCACCTGAGTTCACTGCCCCGTGGCAGCACCCAGCACCTGTCAGCCTCACACCTCCGTGGCTTGCTGAACCAAGCAGAGAAAGGACGGGTGCATGAATGTCCCAGCCTCCCCCTTCTCTAGAGGGACCATGCTAGGATTTCTCAGAGGGCTCCCAGCCCCAGCTATTCACAGCCCTGACCAGCTCACTAGAATTTGCTTTATTGGCTTTGTTGGGATTATTTCCTAAATGAGTACCCTAGGCCTATCATGGGGAGAACCCACACTAGAATGGCAGTTCAGCATCAAAAGCAAGAAATTTATATTCAAATGATGTGTGTTCAAAATTAGGTTTTGCTACTTTCAGACTTGTGTCTTTGGCAAAGTGCTTTCACATCTCTGATCTTCAGGTGACAGGACTGTGCCTTTCTGGACTGTGCAGGGTAAAGAGCTCCCGTACATGATAGCTTCCTTGAGCAGCTGGTCTAGTGAAGCTTCTGTGTCTGTCACCAGACCCCTCCCTGCCTCTACCAGCCTTTTTGCTATGACCACCAGTAGGTCACCCTAGTCTTCACCTTTGTGCTCTTCATTTGCCTACCTGGCCACACAAAAAAATGCTCATATTCACATCCTATGACCTCCCCAGCATTCTTACTGCACAGCGGGATATAAAAATGGCCATTACATTCTCATCCTAGGTAGCCTCACAGCCACCTCCTCAGGAGTGTAAAATTATACAGCACCCACAAGTAAATGTGTAGCAGGTATCCCTGAGTCAAAACTAGGGTTCAGAATGAAGAGGAGCTGACCCAGGTGTCTATTAGCATGAGCTGACTTTCATGTTCTAAGAAGAAAGTCCAGAAAGACATTGCCCCTGTGTTCCTTCTACAGGACTGGACCCACTTGCGTATCTTGAGGGGAGGGGTTCGATGTCCTGCCATAGGATAAAAAGAAGCAAACATCCAGGACACATAGGTATTAATGCAAACTCACTCACAACAATACTCACAATAATAGTGGGGTCTTTCAGGTTCCTTATTCCATCCTATAAACACACAGAGCACTTTGTGGCCAGAGCACTTAGTCCAGAGTGAAGAGGTTGGAAGGAGGTGATAAGGGTGATACCCAGTAGCCCATGGCCAATGCTTATCTCTCCCTAGTATGAGGATGACATTCTTTATAGTCAAGGGATAGAATCTCCTGAAAAGGGACACTGTGTCAAATATGATGAGGAAAACTCTCTCTGCAAGATAAAGACTCCATAGGGATACAGTCTATAGAGAAAGTCTCCCTTCTTTCTTTAGGGAGCCAAAACTACATCTGCCTTGGGATTTCATTCCTTAGTCCAGCAATTTGTAACTGATGTGCTACAATTTTTAAAACATGCAATACCTACTATTTAGTTAAGGGCATTGACCTCTTTTCCCTTAGACTGTCAAATTAAAAAAATGGCAACAGCCATCTGGTGTGAATGAATCAAAATTATACCTATTTTTTGTCAGATCATAAAAAATTAATATATTTTTGATGTGCACCCGAATTTTAATACTTAGTTTATGTATGTCATGAGATGAAAAATGTTTAAAAGTCACCACCTTAGTCCATTCACATCTATCCTTTAGTACTCAGGTCAAGGTCCAACATGGTCACTTCAACACTACAAATCTTTCCCAACTCCTGTAGCATAATTTTCACCATTCAATTAGCTAGTGTTCACATAGTGGCAAATTGTTAGATGGAATGTCCTTTTTAACGATATAAGTATAAATCCCACCCCAGACTTATAGAATCAGGGGCTGAAATAAAGGAACATTAAAACCAAGATATGTTCTGTGATGGCACAGCACATCTCATACCAGTACTCTAGTCACACCAGCACAAAAAGAAAGATATCTGCCTGGGGCTGGGGAGGGCACAAGTAAACCAGATCTAGACCAGTCCTCACCTTTCTCCAATTTCTGGGGCCCATGAAGTGGCCTGTCTTGGCATTGAGCAAAGGGGAAGAGGGAATGATGTCGAAAAAAGCACTCATTCCTTGAAGGCTGGGGACATAACAGGGCCTTACAAAGATTTTTACTCTGCATTATTACAGGTTGATTTAGCCAGGAATTCTCAAAATGTATTTGGTTTAATGTAAACCAAACATTTGCTATCAAAAGCAAAAAAAACAAAAAACAAAAAAACACCCAACCTCTCTAGAGGGAGGCACAACCACTCAAACAATTTTACAAAGACAACAAGCCACAATAGGTGGAGATTACTAGGCATACAAATAACTAAGATCATAAGAACAAGAACCAAAAAGAGCAACACAAGCAAACAAAGCAAATAGAAGAAACATACACAGACTTCAGATTCTGTAAAAATTATGCATAGAACTTAAAACTATGTTAATCATATTTAAGAAATAAATGACAAACACAAAAATGTTTTTTAGAATATCAAACTATAAAAAGTGACAGATTTTAAAGAGTTAAACATCAACTCTAGAACTATATAATACAATAATAAGTGAAATAAAATAGCCAATAATTTGCATTTGGCAACAGACAGCTCACAGCAGAAGAGAGAATTAGAGAGTGATATCAGCAGGATAGAGTTATAGAAATTTCTAGAACTTGTATCCTCCCAGAAATATTAATTGGAACAACTATGCATATATTAAAATATCTTCACAAGAGCTAAAGATTTTAGGGAGGGATTATAGGACCTGGGTGGAGTGCAGAATAAAAAAAATGCACTGAAGAATTTAGGAAAGACAGTTTCACAAAACCCCCTTCTTCCTCTCCCAAACCAGGGCAGCCCAGTATACAAAAGGACATCCTCTCTGTGAGGAAAAACGGGTAAAGTTAGCACCCAATTTCACCACCGACCCCAGCACCAGGTCTGCACCAACCCCAGGCACACCCCTAAGACCCCAGGCTCTTAGCCCACCCCAGTACCTAACCAGCTTTCATTGCCTCAGTTTCCTGCAAATCCAGACTCCTCCCTATCCCAAGTGCCTGGCTGACTCCTGGAGCCCAGGCTCCTAACAGGTTCCCATGGACCTGGGCTCTCAACCAGTCTAGTGCCAGGCCTGCATAGATTTAAGCTCTAAACTGTCTCCCGTAGACCCAGGCTCATGCCTTGCCCTAACACTAGGACAGCCTCAATGACCTCAGGCTCCAGACAGACTCCCACAGACATAGGCTCCCAAACTACCATAGCTCCAGGTCAACCCCCACAGCCTCAACCTTTAGGCCAGCCTCCATGAACCCAACTTCAGGTTGGTCTCCCATGCCTTCAGGGCTTCAGGTTCCAGGTGGGCCTCCAAGGCCCCAGGGCTTCAGGCTCACTCCAGTGTCATGATGGCCCCCTTGGCCCTAGACTCCATGCCAACTCCCACAAACCCAGGTTCCCAGCCTGGCCCAGGACCAGGCCAGTCTTTGTAGACCCAGATGCCAAGATCTCCCCAGTGGTCCTCAGCACCAGATTGATGCCTGCAGACCTAGGATCCAGGCCTGCGACTATATACTCAGGCACCAAACCTATCCCAGTGAACCCAGGCATCAGCCAGCCCCTGTGGACCCAAGCATCAGGCCTGCCTACCTGGTGACCCAGGGACCATACCTGCCCATCTGACAACTCTAGCAGCAAGCCCTCCCACAGATTCCACCAGTCAGTCCTCCCATAATATCTGTACAGGCTGACTGTTGAAGGGCTTCTTCTGCTGGAGCAATTCTGTAAAGACTGAAAGAGGCGTCTACTTCTTCAGAAGTGCAGACACCACTGGACACAAAGATCATGAATAATAAAGAAAACCTAAAACTACCAAAGGAAATGAATAAAATTACAATAAATGACCTTAAGAAATGAAGATCAATGAGTTGCTTGAAAAAGAATTCAGAATAATCCTCTTAAATAAATTTAGTTACAGACAACTAAACAAATTAGGAAAGCAATACATGAACAAAGAAATAGAAACCATTAAGAAGAAAACAACAGAAGTCCTTCAGTTGAAGAATGCAATGAGTAAACTGAAGAATCCAATAGAGAGCTTCAATAACAGACTGAGTTAAACAGAAAAACTTAATGGACTAAGAAGACAGATCATTGGAACTTATTCAGTCAGATGAACAACAAAAAAAAAGAATGAAAAAGAGTGATGAAAGCCTATGTGAATTATGAAATTCTATTAAGAGACAATCTATATGCTATTGAAGTCCTAGAATTTCAAGAAAGGGAGAAAGGAGCAGGAAGCTTATTTTAAAATATAATGGCTGAGAACTAAATTTCAACCCCAAATTATCTTTTCCAGGACACATTAGAATAAAACTGTCTAAAATCAAAGGCAAATAGAAAATTGTAAAAATGAAGAGAAGAAATCTCACATACAAGGAAACCCTCACAAAAACATCAGTGGATTTGTCTGCAGAAATTTGAAGGCCAGGTGAGAGTGGGGTGATAGATTTTTTAAAATCATATTTTATTGATTATGCTATTATAGTTGTCCTGACTTTCTCTCCTTAGTCCCCCTCAACTCACTGTCCCCTACTCCCTTGGACAATTCCCCTACCGTTGTTCATGTCCATGGGTCATGCGTATAAGTTCTTTGGCTACTCATTTCCTATACTGTACTTTACATCCTCTTGGCTATTCTGTAACTACCAATTTGTACTTCTTAATCCCCTCACCTCTTCACCTATTTTTCCCCTCACCCCTCCCATCTGGGAACCTTCCAGTAACTAACTTCTTTTCTTTTGCTTTTAAGAGTCCCTCTTTATCTTTAACTATTGGCCTTTTAATAATGATGTGCCTCGAAGTGGGCCTCTTTGCATAATTGGAGTTTGCTGCACTTCTTGGACTTGCATGTCTGTTTCCTTCACCAAATTGGGGAAGTTTTCTTTCACTATTTTTTCAGATGGATTTCCAAGTTCTTGCTCTTCCTCTTCTCCTTCTGGCACCCCTATGAGGCAAATGTTGGACCGCTTGAAGTTGTCCCAGGGACTGTTTATACTGCCCTCATTTTTTAAATTCTTTTCCTTATTGTTTTTCTGCATGGTTGTTTTCTACTTTTTTATGTTCCAAATCACTGATTTGATTCTTGGCTTCATCCATTCTACTGTTGGTTCCCTGCAAATTGTTCTTTATTTCAATTAGTGTGTCCTTCATTTCTGACTGGGTCTTTTTTATGCTGCTGAGGTCCTCAGTAAGTTCTTTGAGCATCCTTATAACCATTGTTTTGAACTCTGCATCTGATAGATTGCTCATCTCCATTTCATTTAGCTCTTTTTCTGGAGTTTTGTTCTGTTCTTTCATTTGGGCCATGTTTCTTTGTCTTCTTATTTTGGCAGCCTCTCTGTGTTTGTTTCTATATATTCGGTAGAGCTTCTGTGACTTGGTGTCTTGTCAGTGTGGCCTAATGTAGTTATGTGTCCTGTAGGGGCCAGTGGCACAGCCTCCCCGTCACCAAAGCTGGGTACTCGAGGTGTGCCCTTCATGTTAGCTGAGTATACACTACTCTTGTAGTTGAGCCTCGGTTGCTGTTGGCATGTCAATGAGAAGAATTTGCCCAGGCCAGTCAGCTGCAAGGACTGGCTATGACCATTGACCACAAACCTCCACCCTCTGTGGAGGATCAGCTATGTAGGGGCAGGGTGGTGGTGCTCCAACATGGTCTGTAGCTGTCCACTGGTGTGTTGGCCCTGGGGTTTCCCAGGTGGTGCTGGGCAAGGTCAGCCCCCACCTGTGTTTTGCCTGGGGCCACCCTGCTTGCGCTATACAGCAACCTGAGATGGCTGCTTCTTTTGCTGGGCTTGGAGATTCCAAGGCAAAGCTAAACTGTGACTCTAATCTGGCTGCTGCTAGGGCTCACTAAAGTCAGCTGTTTTTTGTTTGATAGGATTTAGGAGTCGAGACAAGCCATTCTTATGGAAAAGAAGCTTGAGTGATCCTGTAAGTTGGGTGGGGTAGAGCCTCTCTGATGTTCAACATGGGTCACACAGGGTTAACCAGGTTGATGGAGTCTCAGATATGGCACCAGCCTACTGGCTCTGGAGGGGGGTTCAACAAAGGGACAATGGCATCTGCTCATCCTAATACCAGACACTTCAGTCTCTCCCTGTATACCACTGGGGCCCTTCAAACTGCCACGCAAGTGCTGGAGCTCAGAGGGGACAAGTCTGAGCATGTGTGGGTTCCCCAAGAGGAACTGCTTAGAGCTCCAGCCACCTCCTACACTGACTCAATCCCCACTGGTTTTCCAGCCACAAGTTATGGGGACTTATCTTCCTGGCACTGAAATTTTGGACTAGGGGTCCTTGTGTGGGTCTGGGACTCCTCATTCCCAAGATATCCCTCTTGAATTTTTATCCACATGGATGTGGCACTGGCCCATTCCACATCCATGCCTCTCTGCCAGTCTGGATGGATGTGGTATCCTCAACTCCGTAATTTTCAGAATTCCATTCAACTCAATTTTATGACATTCCTGAGTGATGGTTGTTCTATATTTTATTTGTAATTTTGATGTGATTGTGCAAAGAGGCAAGTCACATCTGCCTACATCACCATCTTGATTGGAAGCAGAGAGTGAGGTGTTATATTAAAGGGTAGAGAAAAAAGAATTTTAAAACCCTCACAACCAAGAATACTTAATAGAGCACAGTTGTCCTTAGGAAATAAAGGAAAGATAAAGACTTACCTAAACAAACAAAAGCTGGAGTTCATCACTAGTTCTATCTTACAAGAAATGCTAAAAGGAGGTCTTCAAGCTAAAATGAAAGAATGCTAATTGCTGTTAACTTGAAAATAAAAGAGCCGCATGGTCTTCATGCTGATCAGTGTTGGACATTTTCAGAGCAACCGAACCACAGCTTGTGTGCCTCACACTGTCTCCTGTGAAAAGACTAACCAGCTGTGTAGCTATCTCCCTTTGTCTCATAACCATGTCCACCAGCAAGAATGCTAATTCACCAGCTGCCCGCCTTAACAGATTTAAGAAAAAGGGGAAGGACAGTACAGAAATGAGGCGTTGCCAAATAGAAGTTAACATGGAGCTGAGAAAAGCTAAAAAAGATGAACAAATGCTGAAAAGGAGAAATGTAAGCTCGTTTCCTAATGATGCTACTTCTCCACTGCAGGAAAGCTGCAACAACCAGGGCACTATAAATTGGTCTGTTGAAGACATCGTCAAAGGCATAAATAGCAACAATTTGGAAAGCCTGCTCCAAGCTACCCACGCTGCAAGGAAACTGCTTTCTAGGGAAAAACAGCCACCAGTAGACAACATAATCCGAGCTGGTTTGATTCCAAAATTTGGGTCCTTCTTGGGTAGAACTGATTGCAGTCCCATTCAGTTAGAATCTGGCTAGGTCCTCACTAACATTGCTTCTGTAACATCAGAACAGAACAAGGCTGTAGTAGATGGAGGTGCTATCCCAACATCCATTTCTTTGTTGGGATCTCCCCATGCTCACATCAGTGAACAAGCTATATGGGCTCTAGGAAACATCACAGGTGGATGGTTTGATTTTCTCAGACTTGGTTATCAAGTATGGCGCAGTTGATCTACTCTTAGCTCATCTTGCAGTTCCTGATATCTCACCTTTAGCATGTGGTTACATATGTAATCTTACCTGGACACTTTCAAACCTTTGTCACAACAAGAATCCTGCACCTCCATTAGATGCCGTTGAGCAGATTCTTCCTACTTAATTTGTCTGCTGCATCATGATGACCCAGAAGTATTAGCAGATAGTTTCTGGGCCATCTCCTCTTACTGATGGTCCAAATGAATGGATTGAAATGGTTGTGAAAACAGGAGTTGTGCCCCAACTTGTGAAGCTCCTGGGAGCTAATTGCCAGTTGTAACTCCTGCACTAAGAGCCATAGAAAATATTGCCACTGGGACAGATGAGCAGACTCAAGTCGTAATACATGAGGGAGCACTTGACATCTTTCCCACCCTGTTAATTAGCTCTAAGACTAATATTCATAAGGAAGCTACATGGACAATGTCAAACATCACAGCTGGCCAGGACCGATACAGCAAGTTGTGAACCATGGATTAGTCCCATTCCGCGTTGTTGTTCTGTCTAAGGCAGACTTTGAGACACAAAAGGAAGCTGTATAGGCTGTGACCAACTATACAAGTGGTGGAACAGTTGAACGAATTGTATGCCTTGTTCACTGTGGCATAATATAACCATTGGCGAACCTCTTAACTGTGGAAGATACCAAAATTATTCTGGTTATTCTGGGTGCGATTTCAAATATCTTCCAGGCTGCTGAGAAACTAGGTGAAACTGAGAAACTTAGTATAATGATTGAAGAATGTGGAGGTTTGGACAAAACTGAAGCTCTACAAAACCATGAAAATGAATCTGTATACAAAGTTTCATTGAACTTGAGAAGTATTTCTCTGTAGAGGAAGAGCAAGATCAAAATGTTGTGCTAGAAACTACCTCTGATGGCTATACGTTCCAAGTTCAGGATGGCACTCCGAGAAACTTTAACTTTTAGATTGTACAGCTGAGGCATAAAATGTTGTTTGCTGTGTACTATGTTTGATAAAATTTGTCTTAACTGTTTCTCTACCAAGAATTGTTTTTAAATGTGGTTTATTATTGCAGCACTTTTTACAATGAAACTATACTAGAACAGTTCCAAACTCTACATACTGTATGAAACTTCTCCTCTCAATGGGTTTCTTATTTCTATGTGAAATTTCCTATCTTACAGTGCCCTGTATATAAAGATTAAGTCCCGCCATTAAAAAAAATAAGAAAATAAAAGAGATCAATTTATTTGAGATCAATAAGAATAGTTATTTGGAAATCTTTAAGCAGAAGCTCAAATAATGTTCTGATTAGGAGACAAAAGCAAAAGATACAATATTTATGACAAATGGAAAAGGAATAATTACATCAATAGAAGGAAGATATTTCTATTGGTGCAGATAAAATAACATAGTGATGTTGATTATAAACAATGTTTTTAATTTTTCAATCTAGTACTCTTCAGTTCAGTAGTCATAACTGCTTTCTTTTTATCTTTGCAGTTATTTGGACACAATACTACTTAGGCCAAGTCCAAAGGTTATCTTGTGATGTTTTAACATTTCAAAGACTTGAGACATAAGATGTTCAAAGCAGGTCTTTCGGCATGGAAGGTCTGGATCCATTTTAAGTGATTTCACCTCTGGAAATTTATTTGGAAAAACCAAAAACACTAAATCAACAGAATATAAGCACCCCCATGTTCATTGCAGCATTATTTACAACAGCCAAGATTTGGAAGCAGCCCAAGTGTCCATCAGTAGATGAATGGATAAAACAACAATAGTACATATACACAATGGAATACTACTTGGCCATAAAAAAGAAGAAAATTTTATCCTTTGCAACAGTATGGATGGACCTGGAGAACATTATCCTAAGTGAAATAAGCCAGTCAGAGAAAGACAAATACCATATGATTTCACTCATGTGGAATCTGATGAACAAACTGAACTAACATGCATAACAGAGACAAACATAGAGAGCATGACGATAGTTCTGGGGTAGGGGGTTGAAGCGTAGGGGGATTGAGCAAGAAAGAAAAAGAACTTACAGACATGGACAACAACGTGGTGATTGCAGGGAAGAAGGGGATGGGTGGAAGTGGAAGGGGGTATAAAGGAGATAAATGATAGTGGAAAAAATACAATAAAAACATACTATTAAATTTTTAAATAGTTAATATTAAAAATTAAAAATAAACAGAGTGGTTTCATTTATATTATTATTTAAAGTACCACAAAAATATGCAACACAGTAGTAAAGGTAAACAGTCAAATCTAGAATTCTCTAATACTATAATATAGGGGTGTGTTAATCCCTTAACTCTATTATAAAGATTAAAGAACAAAAGTATTAAAAATAACTATAGCCACAATAATTTGTTAATCTATACACTATATAAAAAGAGGTAAGTTGTGAGATTAAAAATATAAAATGTTGGTCGATGAGGGTAGAGTTTTTCTATGTGATTAAAGTTAAGTTTTTATCAGCTTAAAATAGACAGTTATAGCTTTAAGATGTTTTATGTAAACCTCATTGTTACCACAAAGCAAAATGGAAAATGTGAAAAAAAGGAAATCAAAGTATAGCACTGCGGAAAATCATCAATTCACAAAGGCAGATAGCAAGAGATGATGAAAGGAACAGGGAACTAAAAAAAAAATTCCATCCAGAAATAATTAATAGGATGATATTAGTAAGTACTTACCTATCAATAATTATTTTAAATGTAAATGAATCAATTTCTCCAATCAAAGGCATAGAATGGATGAATGGATAAGACACAACTATATGATATCTACAAGAGGCTCAATCTTTATGGATACCATAGGTTAAAAGTGAAGTATAGAAAAAGATATTTCATGCAAATTGAAACCAAAAAAAAGGAGGGCAGAGTAGCTATACTTATATCAGACAAAACAGATGTTAAGTAAAAAAAACTGTAAACAACAGGCAAAGAAGGTCATTATATAATGAGAAAGGTGTTAATTCATCAAAAAATTATAACAATTATAAATATATATATGCACCCAACATTGGAGCACCTAAATATGTTAAGCAAATATTAAAAGATCTCAAGGGAGAAATAGACAACAATATAATAACAGTAAGGGACTTCAATTCCCCACTTTCAACAATGGATAGATCATCCAGACAGAAAATTAGTAGGGAAGAATTGGAATCAAACTATACCAGGGGCCCAACATTTTGGCATCTCTTGGCCACAATGGAAGAAGAAAAGTTATCTTAGGCTGTATATTAAATATGCAAACATTAACAGAAACAAAAAGATCTTATAATGTTTTAAGTAAAATTATAGTTTTGTATTGGGCTGCATTCATAGCCATCCTGGGCTATGTGCAGCCCATGGGCTGCTGGTTGGACACCCCTGCATGGAACTAACAGATTTATACAGAGCATTCCATTCCATGGCAGCAGAATATATGAGGTCTGTCTGGAAGGTGTCCAGCCAGGAAATATGAAAATAGAGACATTTACTGAAGAAAATACAAGATACAAGAAACATTATACATAGGATAATGGCGCCTCAGTCCCCTTCAAAGTAGATACCATGGGACTTGACACAATTCTCCCAGTCACCATCAGCTTCCCCATCATATTTTCCTGAATTGCATTGATAGTCTAAAATCTCTTCCCTTTCAAAGGTGATTTTAGTTTTGGGAAAAGTCAGAAGTCACAGGTTGCCAAATCAGGGCTGTAGGGGGACTGAGTCACTTGGGTGATTTGATGTTTTGCAAAAGACTGCATGAGACGTCATCCATGAGTAGGCACATTGTCGTGATGAAGATGCCAATCACCAGTTGCGCATAGCTGCAGCCTTCTGAATCATCCAAATATATTCCATGGAGGAATGTTCAAGATTAATGCAAAATTTGATTCAGATTCATTGCTCTACTCCTTCAATCATTTTGAATGCAATGGCCGCCCAGTATACATGCTCACTCAACAGTGTCTAAATTAATATTGTTAAAGTACCCATTCTACTTAAAGCTATCTATAAATTCACTGTAATCTCTATCTAAATTACAAAGACATTTTCACAGAAATAAAAAAAATAATTCTAAAATTCATGTGGGAACACAAAAGACCTCATGTAAACAAATAAATCTTGAGGAAAAAAAAAAGAATAAAGCTGGAGGCATCACACATCCTGATTTCCAACTAAGTACAGGCTTTAATAGTCCAACAGCATGGTGCTGGCATAATAATAAACATACAGATCAATGGAACAAAATAAAGATCCCAGAAATAAGCTCATGCCTATAAAATAAACTAATATTTGACAAGGAAGCAAGAATACTCAATGGAGAATGATAGTCTCTTTACTAAGCAGTGTTGTGAAAACTGTATTTACATGTAAGAGTGGGATTGGACCCCTATCTTACACCACTCACAAAAATAAACTCAACATGTGTTAAAAACTTAAAAGTAAGACCTGAAATCATGAAACTCCTAGAAGAAAACATAGAAAAAAATCTCTTTGATATTGTTTTTGGCAATAATTCTTAATATGATATCAAAAACACAGCAACGAAAACAAAATTAACAAGTGGGACATCATACTAAAAATCTTCTGCGCCACAAAAGAAACAATCAACAGAATTAAGAGGCGACCTACATAATGGTACCAAATATTTGAAACCATCCACCAGATAAGGGATTAATACCCAAAATATAAGGAACTCATACAACTCAAGAGCAAAAATCAAAATAACTCAGTTTTTTAAAAATGGGCAAAAGACCTGAATAGACTTTTTCTAAAGAAGACATACAAATAGCCAACAAGTATATGATCATGTGCTCAATCATCAGGGAAATGCAAATCAAATCACAATGAGATACTATCTCACACCTAAAATTGGTGCATCCTCTATGGAAAATTGTACAGAGGCTCCTCAGAAAATTAAAAGTAGAGTTACCATATGACTCAGTAATCCCACTTCTGGACATTTATCTGAAAGGAATGAAATCACTGTCTTGGAGAGCTATCTGCTCTCTGTGTTTATTGCAGCATTATTTGCAATAGCTAAAACATAGAAACAATCTAAGTGTCTGTTGAGAAATAAATGAATAAAAAATGGGGTATGCATACATACAATGGAATATTATTCAGCCATAAGAAGAAGAAAATCCTGCCATTTGAACAAACATGGATGGACCTTGGGGACATTATGCCAAGTTAAATGTCAGACAGAGAAAACAAATATATGTACAACATATTTGCGTATATGTGGAATCTAAAACAGTTGATCTCATAGAAACAGAGTTGAATGGTGATTGCCAGAAGTTGATTGGGGAAATGAAGGGATGTTGGTAAAATGGTACAAATTACCAGTTAAATGTGAGTAAGTTCAGGGGATCTAATGTACAGCATGGTGACTATGGTAAACAATACCATAATATAAATGAAAGTTACTAATAGAGTAGATCTTAAATGTTCTCAACACACACACATACCAATGATATTCATGTGAGATGATGCAGGTGTCAACTAACCTTATTGTGGTAATAACTTTGTGTCAAATCATAACATTGCTTACCTTAAACTTACACAATGGTGTATGTCAGTTGTATCTCAGGAAAGCTGGAAAAAACAGGAGTGAATTAGATCTTCCTTGAAGAGAACCTACTACCAGAGGAAGAGTGGGCAGACAGCCTCAGGCTGCCGTGACTGGACCACCCCGACCACCCTGGCCACCAACACTGCAGTCAGTGCTTCTGCCAACGCTGCTCGCTCCCTGGGCTGCTCCAGGCCGTGACTGAGCACAGAGGTCCTACAGCCTTCCTGTGCCTGGGGAGCCTCCGCAGGTAAGCTTTGCCTGGGGCTCCCCATCAGTCTGGTCTAGAATTTCTCAGAGTTGTCACAGCCACAGTGCAGCCTGAGGTGCTTCCTACCCACTCCTCTATCCCTCTACCTTATCGTTGATGTCAGACTTGCATTATGGACTGAAGGCCAACACACTCACTGCATGTCAGAGCACCCATATGGACATGACATAACCATGAGTGAACCCAAGGACATGAAGCAAGCTGTGAAGGAATGCAAACAGCATGATTTCACTGATATAAAATTTAAAAACATGCAAAACTGAACTATTTGGCAGATATGTATATGTATAAAATTATAACAAAATGCAAGGGAATAATAACCATGAAATTTAGGATGACAAGTGTGTCTGAAGGAGGGGAGGGAAAGGACAGGGAAGAAGATGAACATACAGGGGTTCCAACAGACCTAGTTCTGTATCTTTGGCTAGGCGATAAGTTCATGCAGGTACCTTTAATTTACATCTAGGATATAATTGTTATTAATAGTCCCTCAAACCTACTCAACATTTTTTTTAAAACATAGATAATGAGTCCAGAGATTTCCTGAATTTTCTAAAATAATGAGAATAATATAACAACAATAGCTATCATATATTGAGTGTTCACCACAATTTAATTCCTTCATTAATTCTTATAACAATTCTTTCAAAAGCCAAATGCAACAATTATTTTAAAAACTTCTTGTAAAACAAAGCAAAATAAGCTAAAATATTAATTATTTTAAAGGTAGATCCCTGGTTGGTATGGCTCAGTGGATTGAGTGCCGGCCTGTGAACCAAAGGGTCACTGGGTCGATTTCCAGTCAGGGCACATGCCTGGGTTGTGGGCCAGGTCCCCACTAGGGGGAATGTGAGAAGCAATCACACATTGATGTTTCTCTCTGTCTCTTTCTCCCTTCCTTCTCCTCTCTCTTAAAAAAAATAAAATGAATAAAATCTTTTTTTTTAAGTAAAAATAAATCAGATATCAGTAAAAAAGAGAGAGAAAAATAAATTCAGTTATATGAGAGAGCCAGAAATTCTTGTATCTAAACTTTACAAATAAAATAAAGTCATTTATGAAAGTCTGAAGTATAAATACCCAAATATTACAATCCAAAGACATGGACCGATGAAAAATGAAAATACTTAGTCCCTCTCCACAGACTTGAGCCCAGTCTCAGCAACCTCAGGACAAGGCCCTACCGACAGGGCTATGGTACATCCTTCTGGAGGAAGGACTTCTTCCCCAATCTACATCCTCTATCTAACCTATCTAAATGCAAATAGCAAGGGTTAGACCACTGATGATGTACTTGAAAATATTTTTTGAGACCATGGACACAACTTGAATTTTCATATAGAAAAACAAAATTTTTCATCAGTCCTCCTAGCTCTGATCTTTGCATTTCCAAAAACAAAAAAGTTTCACCTACTACTATATGTAGTCAGTGTTTTTTCAGGCCTTGTCAGCTTCTAGGAGGGGGTTATACCAGCAGTGATGACCTGCTTCTATAAGCTGGCCCACACAAAAGTACAAGTGGGGCACGGTTCGCAGCTGTAATGCTGAAGAGAGCTGGCTGCTGCTTCTCTGCTCCCCGCCCCAACACACAAATGTCCAGTCTATAGCCAGTCAGAAGCACAGGTGACAACCTGGACTTTGACTGTTGTGTAAAATTGAGGAGACAGTCTTGGAGAACTGCGTTCTTAACCTGTGGATCCTGATGCTGTCTGTCTCCAGGCAGATCATGGCAGAACTGAGTTGAATCATTAGACACCCAGCTGGTGTCCAAGGTGCTTGGCGTTGGGAAAACAAAAGCCCACACACATATTGTGTGGTACCAGGATCATTAGGAACCATAGACTTTTTAAATGAAGTTTTATCAAAATTATATTTGCACACAATTTTAAAAGTCAATGAGTAGTACTAATCTTACTATAAAACAGAACACTGTAAACTGCAACCCAGAGACAACGTCTAACTCTATTAACAGATTCTTTCTAATCTTTACCTCCTATCTCTAAATACCATTATTATGTTGGTACTTTCTGACTTTTCAGTTTAACTCTTTCATGTACATATCACTTTGCCCCTTGTCTCACACACACACTTAGACACACACACACAGAGACCCCGAAGTATTTATGCCACACCTTTGGACAGATCACCACACAGTTTATGTTATTATTTCAATGTTAACACTATTCTGAGTGGAGCCAAACAGTAAATTATTATATTTCCTCTCCTGAATAAGTTAATTTTTTACCTGAAATTAAGAACGATCTCATTTTTGTTTTTGATTTGGGGGGGTTGTTTGTTTTTTGCTTGTTTTTCTATGTAAGTTAGCATCCCCTAATTTTCCCACACTGTTGAAATTTCCTCCCAATTCATTCAAATACATAGAGCATGTTACAACTTGACTGTATTGGTCCTTCGAACCATGAGCAGCTTCACTCTGCCTGCCAGTCTCCTGGGATCTCTCCACCGCCACCTTGCCAGCCTCCACTGCTTTCCCTGGGCCAGGTCCCTGCTTCCAGGAGCCCATGTCTTTGTCTTTCCCTAGCCTAATTCTTCGTTTGGTAAGAGCACATTCCCTAGTAGCTTTCTGTACAAGCACACAGGAAACAAATCCTGCTTGTTTGAAAAGAGGCATATTCCACTCTTACATTTGATAGAATGACTGGGTGTGGAATTCTACAATGGAGAGTAGTTAACTTTGGAAGGTGGAGAGCATTGCCCCTGACCTGTGGCATATGCGTTGCTGCAGGGGTGTTCAGGCACGGTGTGTTTTTTTATTCTTTGGGTGCGATCAGTTTTAGCTCTATGGCAACTTTTAGAATCTTCTATTTGCCCTCGCCCTTGCCAAAGCAACCACTGTTCTGATTTCTATCATCACAGATTGTTTGCCTGTTCTTGAACTTCTTATAAACAAAATTTCTTATAAATGAAATGATTTCTTATCAACAAAACCATACAATATGAACCTTTGTGTCTGGCGTAATGTTTCTGACATTCACCTAGTTAAATGTCTACCAGTAGTTCATCTTCTTTTATTGCAGAGTAATATTTCTTTGTATGAATATACCACCACTGGTTAACGGAAATTTGAGTTCTTTCCATCTTAAGGATATAGGAATTTTTTTTTGAGAGTTTGAGCATTTTTATACAAGTCATTTTGTTCAATTCATTTCTAAGTCACTCAAGTGAGAACAATCTTAGGGAAGTAAATGTCAACAAAATCAGCAATGAATATACATTTTATGTATCTCTTTGTTTTTGTGGAAGCACATAAGCTATCACAAGCATGAGTATTCTGAGTCCTTCTGTAAGTGTGACTCCCTTGGGACATCCAGAAGAATGTCCCAAATGTGGTTAACCATCAGCACCCCATAGGATCCTTAGTCAAATGTTTATTCTTAGGCTCTGCTTTAAACCTGTAAGTTACAAGTTTGAAGGGCATGGGTTTTAATTTACTAGGTCTAGAGGAGTCCCAAACATGTGGTTTTCCATTTGCACCCCAGCAGATTCAGACGTTGAGAAATGCAGGCACACAATACGGTTGGCTGGGAGTGCCCCGCCTGGTGCGGACAGCCCAGTAACAGCACTGGGTGGCTCACGCTTCGCTTTGCTTTGCTGTCCTGCCCTGGATAATCGTTGCTGATTTCAAACACTGTGTTTCATCACATCCCCATTCCAGGATACCAAGATTGAAAAACCAAAAATGAAGAGAATCACTATTTCCAGCCCTACCACTGAATGCCAGTGCCACTCTCAGCAACCGACGTGCAGTGCAGGTACCGCACTGCTCTCCTCACCCACAGAATGCAAAGGCTGGGGGGAGGATGGCAGTAAAAAATGATCCCAATCCTGAAAACGGGGGCCAAAACGTGGTTGTGTGCCTTTCAGTGTCACACTAGAGCACTGCCTGACAGGCCCAGCCACACAAGGGTCATCTCACTCTGGAACTACAACTGTGTCACTACCTGCTACTAACGTGTAGGAAACAGATGAAGGGCATATCATTTTTATCCAGTAGAGATGCAAATGACATCTGCCTGGTAGAAAAGATGATGTCTACAGTTGGGAATTCAAGAAATAGAAGTAAAAGCACAAGTCGAGACACACGGAGGAAGACGGAAGAGAGTGGGAGAAGAGTAGCTGCCTGGTGGAAGTAGGATCGGGACAGGAGAGTACTATTTTTGACTATAGACATGTGTCATTTTGGTAAGAATTTTCTTTTAAACAACATTTTAAAGTCTAAGAAATGAAAGTTAATGTTTTACTGACATTGTCAGCAGTAAACAAAAGCCGACTAGGAATTCCATCACCAACAAGAATTTATTCAGGAGACGAAAAGATTACAATGCAGGGCAAGCAAACCAGGGAACCACGTGCACAGACAGAGCTAGAAGCAGTCAGAGCTCCTCTTACCAAGGGCAAAAGGGAGGTCAGGGGAGGGACTGTTACAACACTGCCTCTGTGTCGTAATCCCGCAGTTCTTCCTCCAGGGCTTTTGAACCACAAGAGGTAAGAGAGAGCCTCCCACAGGCCCTCCAGATTCCTGTCTAGGTTAAAGTCTGTCATAAATTTTGACAGCATGAAGATATTAATTACAACTGTTGCTCTCAGGGCTCTGGGAGCAGCATCTTCAGCCCCACATCCAACTGTGCATGAGCTGAAGGACAGTGTCTTTAGCCCCAGCTTCAGGAAGTCCTGATGCCAAAAGATCAGCCCCAAAGCAGCTCCACCGGAAAACATCCCACAGGCTCTTAATCCCATCTAGAATCCAAGAGCTCTTCTCCAATGCGTCAGGCCCTTTTCAGCACCCACTCGCCTAAGTAAGATCCAAAGAAAGCAAATCCTCCAACGAATGTTGGCCTGGACCTCATATAGCTCTAATGCAAAACATTTGATACAACAAATGTGTACCAACCAGGTGTGCCCCAGGCAATCGCCTGAAAACAAGAGCGTTGTTATTCAGGGGACTTCCATGGTTCCATATGCTGTGCCATAGTGTGGTATTTCTCAGAAGTGATGAGGAAGCCAGGGGCTCATGGAAATTGGTTCTGTGGTTCCGCAAGGTATAAGATTTTTGTGTCTTTATTTTGATTAGACTCTGAATGTGTTATCAGAAGTTCTTCTGGACTCTCAGGATGACCAACTTAGTTTGGAGCCACATGACACCAGGACTCATTTTTCAGCTCTTGTTTGGGCTCATATCTGTGCCAGGTGGCAATCCACAGTGTCACGGCACCTGCAAGAACCGAGTTTTCACAGGAGAGAAAGGAAGTGGAGACACTGATTCAGCTCACGGCCTGTGGCAGGATGGAGATGTTGCAGCTCACAAGCAAATGTGTTACGGTTTCCAGTTGTCACATGCAACAATTGGCAATGGAACATTGCAAACTGACAGGTGTACAAAACTGCCACCACTTATCAGCAGTTAGTATACATAGTAGTAAATATCCAGTATTAATTCTTCTATCTGATACTCCAGAACTAAATAGCTTAGTACCCATTTTAATGTTAATTTGTATGAAACTAAAATGCTAAAGTTATATTTAATTGAAAGAAGAAAACCTTCCAGAATAGAGAGACATTTCGTTAAATTGGTGCTTACTGACTGCTTGTGTGCCTTGTAGAGTTTTCAGTCTGATTGTCCAGAAGTACAAAAAAAGAATTTAATTACCTGTGCTGTTTTAAAGACTTTCTTTAAGCAAACAGAATTTTTCTGCATTTGTAATACCAGAGTGAAAATAAGAAATCAGAAATAAGAAAATAAGAACCAGATCTGAACTACGTTTTTCTACAATTATACCCACCATCAGTTATTTAATTTTATCAGAAAACATTACCTGAAGTGTGGCTGCTAGGAAAGCAAGGCTCTCTGCTCCCAAAAGAGGGCCCCTCACCTGCAGTTTTAAAGGGAGCGTGTGGACAGAGAAAGCTAGAGGAAGAAGAGAGAGAGCAAGGCTGTGAGGCTGCACACAAAGTGGTCACACAGCAGCGCCCTCCTGCACGCTTACTCCCCCGCACACCCTGTCACCACGGACGGCTCTTCGCCCACAGGCACGCCCCAGTCCCAGCGTACCCGCTGGGATTCTTCTTCAATCATTCTTGCTGATTTCTGTCTCCTCTTTGTTTTCTATTGCACTTTATATCTATTCTAGATTTTTACTGTAAAAACACTTGAAGGTTATATTTAGCTTTATGTTTACACATTAAAATTAGGACAAAAATAATTTAATTTAATTTAATAATTTATTAAGAATTAGTTTTCTTTAAAAGTTTCTCACCCTTAAAAAGACATTACACACCTGGAGGTATACTAGCAACATAAAGAGTGCTGGAAATGTAATTCAAATAGAAAAAAAAACAAAGCAAAACACAAATGAAGATCGGCTCCAGCTTGCCATGCCATTCGTGATCTTGGGTGAGAGTCACAAACGCTGAAGCTTCTTCATTTCCAGCCCCAGAAGGAAACCCTACTATCTTTAGGTCCCAGAGTTCTTGCACAGATAGCACGTGGGAAGGAGAGCTTCTGTTTGTGGCGGGAGGTGGGGGTAGGGGGTGTTGGTTGGAGCCTGACATCACCCTCCCTCCTGCTGCCAGGCCCTCGTTTTTTTCCTCAACAGCCATGAAGTCATCGCTTCTTCTTCAGTCACAAAATGAGATGGCAACAGGGCCCCGCTCACCTCTCAACACTGATGTGAAATGACACTGAGATAAAATAGATGAAAACACGCTGGGAACTAGAAAATTTAAGGCAAAGATTTCTGACCAAACTACCACCTCCAGCCTGAGTTCAAGCTTTGATATATAAGTTGAAGGCAGTATGGACTCCCCTCTCCCCGAAGTGGGGAAGGTGGGCTGGCCTCTGCAGAAGCAGATAGAGAACCAGCTGGGGAGGCCACACCCTTGAAGATGGAGGTTGTGGCCCTCCTGACGTGGTAGGAGAAGAGGGATTTCACAGGCTCTCTTTGGTTGTGTAGATCCAGTATCTTCCCCTGAAACAAGAGGGAATACACAAAAGGAGGGGCAGGGGTTCTCGGGCAGGAGTAGGTCAGTTACTTGTACACAACCAATAAATGTTCCAAAGTTCAAGAAAGCCCAACCATCTATTAGAGAAGGCCTAGAAACACCTTTCAAAGGAGCAGCAGTGAGCACGCATGAAATCTTACCTCCCAGCCCCAGACTCAAATCCAGAGCTGGGGTAGGAAGGATGCAGAGACAGGTCGATGAACAAGTGGTCACACTTGAACAATGAATTGGGACTCTCCTCACACAAGAGGCCGAGGGAATCCCCAGAAAAAGGATGGAGATGCAGACTTGAAGCAAGAAAGCAAGAACCCCTTTACCAAAGCTAACAATTAAAGCCCCCACCTGCAAGGACCCCAACTCTGATGAAGACAAGTAGGTTGGGGGTCTGGTCTCCTGACCCACAGCCAACATATGAGAAAGGTCATTGCCACTGAAAGACACAAGAGGGTCTAACAAACCAAAAGATTTGCATCCAAAGGAACAAAGTGAATAAAGCAGTCAGAAAATTTCTTCTATAGTGTGAGTAGAGTATATTGTGTATGTATATGTGTATGTGTGTGTGTATATATATTTTTATATATATAAAATATGTGTATACTGTATATTTTGGTAAAATAAGTACTTCTAAGTAAATTACATGCAAGATCTCCAGAGAGACATAGGAATGATCCATAATTCGGCCACATCCCACCTGAGTGGAGGGGTTTTCCCCCAGGATCCCTTTACTCAGTTAATGGCTTTCAATTATTCTGTCCAGTTCTCTGGGCAGCCAGAAACCTAGGCAGCATCTTTGATACTGCTTTCTCTTTTACCCTTCACCATACAACCTAGTAGCAAGGCCTATGAAGTCCATTTCCAAAATATTTCCTGAATCCTACTTCCCATCCCCACCCTGCACCCTCCAAACGTCTAGACCATCACCAGCTCCATATCCTACCACAATTCTCCACAAAGCAGTGAGTGAACTTGAAACTGAAATAAATGAATAAGTAAGATTATGTTACTTTCTGGCTTAAATATCTTGCATGACTTTCTATTACAATTACAATAAAATCCAAACCTTGTAACAAGGACTGCTGGTCTGCACCACCCCGCTCTCCCTCGCAGCCCTCACCTCCCAACCCTCCCCTGCCTCTCACTCCCTTGCAGCCACACCTGCATTTGCTCAGTGCACCAGCATTTCTGCCCCAGGGCCTGGCGCTTACTCTCACTCCACCTGGACTCTCTGCCCCAAGACTTCCCAAGACTGGCTCCTCCCATGACTCAGGTCTCGGCTCAGCCCCCATGGTTCAGGTCTTGAAGAAGACCTCACTGAACATCATAGCCAAAGCCAGTCTCAAAACCGTCTTTTTTTTTTTCCCCCCCGTAGGGGTTGGGGGGTGGTTAAAACTATTTTTTAATTGTTCAAATACGCTTGTCTCCATTTTCCGGTCAAGACTTTCCCCTGCCCCACCCACCTCCACCTCCCACCCTCAATCCTTCTCCACTTTGGCTTTGTTCATGGGTCCTTTATACATGTTCCTTGACTTGACTCTTCCCCTTCTTTTCCCTGTTACCCTCCACCCATTACTGTTGGTTTGTTTTTTCTTTCAATGTTGCTGGTTATATTTTTCTTGCTTGTTTTTTTTTGTCAATTAGGTTCCACTTGTAGGTGAGATCATATGGTATTTGTCTTTCACCCCCTGGCTTATTTCACTTAGCATAATGCTCAGTTCCATCCATGCTGTCCCAAAGGGTAGTAGCTCTTTCTTTCTTTCTGCTGAGTAGTATTCCACTGTGTAAATGTATCATAGTTTTTTGATCCACTCATTTATTAGGTTGATTCCAGCACTTAGCTGCTATGAACATTGCGCTGCATAGGTTCTTTTGAATTGGTCTTCCACGACTCTGAGGGTACAATCCCAGCAGTGGAATTGCTGTGTCAAAAGGCCATTCCATTTCTAGCTTTTTGAGGGAATTCCAAACTATTTTCCGCAGTGGTTGCACCAGTTTGCATTCCCACCAACAGTGCACTAGGGTTCCCTTTTCTCCACAACTTCACCAACACTTGTTGTTGGTTAATTTTTTTATGAAGGCTATTCTGACTGGTGTGAAGTGATATCGCATTGTGGTTTTAATTTGTATTTCTCTGATGGCTAGTGATGATGGGCATCCTTTCTTATGTCTCTGGGCCCTGTGTATGTCCTCCTTGGAGAAGTGTCTGTTCAGGTCCTTTGCCCATTTTTTAATTGGATTGTTTGTCTTCCTGGAGTGGAGTCATGTGAGTTCTTTATATATTTTGGAGATCAAACTCCTGCCAGAGGTATCATTGACAAATGTATTTTCCCATACAGTTAGTTCCCTTTTCATTTTGCTAATGTTTTCTTTAGCCTTGTCGAAGCTTCTTATTTTGATAAAATCTCATTTGTTTAATCTTTCTTCTATGTCCCTTGCTCTACTGGACATATTGGTGAAAATATTGCTGTGTGGGATATCTGAGAGTTTCCTGCCTATGCTCTCCTCTAGGACTTTTATGGTGTCTCAACTTATATTTAAGTCTTTTATCCATCTTGAGTTTATTTTTGTGCATGACGTAAGTTGGTAGCTGAATTTCAATTTTTTGCATGCAGCTGTCCAGATCTCCCAACACCATTTGTTGAAGAGGCTATTTTTATTCCATTTTAGGCTTCTGCCCCTGTTTTTGAATATTAACTGACCCTAGAGACATCGGTTTATTTCTGGGCACTCTATTCTGTTCCATTGATCTATACATCTGCTCTTATGCCAGTACCAGACTCTTTTGATTATAGTGGCCTTGTAATATAGTTTGATGTCAGGTATTGTGATCCCTCCTACTTTGTTCTTCTTTCTCAAAATTGCTGCAGCTATTCAGGGTTGTTTATGGTTCCATATAAATTTTTGAAATGTTTGTTCTATATCTGTGAAATACGTCATTGGTATTTTAATAGGGATTGCGTTGAATCTATAAATTGCTTTGGGTAGTATGGACATTTTGATGATATTAATTCTTCCAGTCCATGAACATAGTATGTGCCTCTATTTATTTGTGTTTTCCTTAATTTCTTTCTTCAGTGTTGTGTAGTTTTCTGAGTACAGGTCTTTTACCTCCTTGGTTAAGTTTATTCCTACATACTTTATTTTTCTTGTTGCTATAGCAAATGGGATTTTTTACCTGATTTCTGATTCTGATATTTCATTGTTAGTGTACAAAAATGCCTTTGATTTCTGAATATTGATTTTGTATCCCTCTGCTTTGCCAAATTCATTTATTAGGTCTAATAGTTTTTTGGTGGAGTCTATGGGGTTTTCTATGTACATTATCATGTCATCTGCAAACAGTGATAGTTTTACTTCCTCCTTTCCAATTTGGATGCCTTTTATTTCTCTGTCGTGTCTGATTGCTGTGGCTAGGACTTCCAATACAATGTTGAATAGAAGTGGTGAAAGTGGACAACCTTGTCTTGTTCCCCTTCTTGGTAAGAAAGCTTTTAGTTTTTGCCCGTTGAGTATGATGTTGGATATAGGTTTCTCATATATGACCTTTATTATGTTGAAGTATGCCCCCTTGACTCCCACTTTCCTGAGTGTTTGTACATTAAATGGATGCTGTACCTTATCAAATGCTTTTTCTGCATCTATTGATATGATCATGTGGTTTTTGTCTTTCCTTTTGTTTAGGTAATGTATTATGTATATTGATTTGCAAATATTGAACCAACCTTGCATCCCTGGGATAAATCCCACTTGATCATGGTGGATGATCTTTTTAATGTATTGCTGGATGCAGTTTGCCAATATTTTGTTGAGGATTTTAGCATCTATGTTCATCAGCAACATTGGCCTGTAGTTTTCTTTCTTTGTTGTATCTTTATCTGGTTTTGGGATTAGGATGATGCTGGCCTCATAAAAAGAGTGTGGGAGTCATCCCTCTTCATAGATTTGTTGGAATAGTCTGAAGAGGGTAGGAGTTATCTCTTCCTTATATGTTTTGTAAAATTCTCCTGTGAAACCAGACAGTCCAGGGCTTTTGTGTGCCAGGAGTTTCTTGATTACCACTTGAGTTTTACCAGCTGCTATTAGTCTGTTCATGTTTTCTGCTTCTTCTTCATTCAGTGTTGGAAGGTTTTCTAGATTTAGTACATTTTTCTAGATTTTATCCATTTCATTAAGATTTTCAAATTTCTTGGCATGTCACTGCTCACAGTTATTTCTTAAAATCCTTTGTATTTCTGTGGTATCCGTTGTAATTTCTCCTCTTTCATTTCTGATATTATTTATTTGGGTCCTCTCCCTTTTTTTCTTGATGAGTCTGCTTAAAGGCTTGTCAATTTTGTTTATCTTTTCAAAGAACCAGCTCCTAGATTTATTGACCCTTTGAATTGTTCTTTTCACCTCTGTGTCATTCAGTTCTGCTCTGATCCAGATTATTTCCTTCCTTGTACTAGCTCTGGGCTTCGTTTGTTTTTGCTTCTCCAGTTCTAGAAGCTATAGGGTTAGGTCATTTATTTGAAATGTTTCTATCTTTTTTAGGTAGACCTGTATTGGTAAGAACCTCCCTCTCAGGACTGCCTTCACTGTGTCACAGAGGTTTTGGACTGTTGTTTGTTCATTTTCATTTGTTTCCAGAGACTTTTTGATTTTTCTTTGATCTCATTATTGACCCATTCATTGTGCAATAGCATGCTATTCAGTCCCATGAGTTGGGATATTTCTGAGTTTTTTCCTTGAGGTCAGTTTCTAGTTTCAAGGCCTTGTGGTCTGAGAAAACGCTTGCTATGATTTCAATTTTCTTGAATTTGTTGAGGCTTGTTTTGTGTCCCAACATGTGGTCTATCTTTGAAAATGTATAAATATATGTGTCAGTTAAGTCCATTTGGTCTAATGCATTGTTCAGTTCCATAATATCCTTGTTGATACTTTGTTTGGAAGATCTATCCATTGGTGACAGCAGGGTGTTAAACCCCTATTATCAATGTGTTGCTGTCTATATCTTTCTTGACATCCTCCAAAATTTTCCTTATATATTTGGGTGCTCCTATGTTGGGTGCATATAGGTTTACAATGTTTATGTCTAATTGATGGATTCTTCCTTTGAGTATTATGTAGTGTCCTTCTGTGTCTCTTTTTATGGCTTTTGTTTTGAAATCTATTTTGTCTGATATAAGTATCGCTACCCTACTTTTTTGTCCTGTCCGTTTGCTTGGAAAATTTTTGTCCATCCCTTTACTTTCAGTTTGTGTAGGTTCTTTGTTCTGAGGTGTGTCTCTTGTAGGCAGTATATGTGCGGGTCATGTTTTATAATCCATTCATCTTTTGATTGGAGCATTTAGTCCATTTACATTTACCATTATTGTTGATAGGTACTTATTCATTTTTTCCCTTTGTACCTATGATCCTCTCTTTCTCACTCCTTTTCTTCATCTTCTTTAAGCAGTCCTTGTAGCACATCTTGCAGTGCTGGTTTGGTGGAGGTGTATTCTTTTAGCCTTCTTTTTTCTGAGAAACTCCTTATTTAGCCTTCCATTTTCATTGAGAGCCTTGCTGGGTAGAGCAGTCTTGGTTGCAGGCATTGCTTTTCATTGCTTGGAATATTTCTTGCCATTCCCTTCTTGTTTGTAGTGTTTCCTTTGAGAAGTCAACTGCTAGCCATATCGGGGCTTCCTTGTATGTTACCACCTGTTTCCCCTTTTCTGCCTTAAGATTCTCTCTTTGTCTTTGATATTAGTCATTTTAATTATGATGTGTCTTGGAGTGGGCCTTATTGGGTTCCTT
Organism: Pteronotus mesoamericanus; assembly: GCF_021234165.1. Taxonomy (NCBI): domain Eukaryota; kingdom Metazoa; phylum Chordata; class Mammalia; order Chiroptera; family Mormoopidae; genus Pteronotus; species Pteronotus mesoamericanus. Next base: position 1,858,685 of record NW_026555132.1, on the reverse strand, counting down.
TTGAATGGGATCCTTTGTGTTTCCTGGACTTGTGTGACTTTTTCTCTCCTCATATTAGGAAAGTTTTCCATCATTACTTTTTCAAACAGGTTCTCTATCCCTTCCTCCTCTTCTTCTTCTGGTATCCCTATTATGCAGATATTATTATGTTTCATGTTGTCCTGCATTTCTCTAAATGCCTTTTCATTCTTTTTGAGCCTTTTTTCATTTTCTTGCTCTTTCTGGGAGCTTTTTCCTAGCTTGCCCTCCATCTCTCTGATTTGATCCTCTGCTTCATCTAGCCTGCTTTTAATTCCTTCTACTGTGTTCCTCAATTCAGAATTTGCATTCTTCATTTCCTCTTGCCTCTTGTTGATAGTTTCTATGTCCTTTTTCATGCGGATATAGTTTTCAGTAAGTTCCTTGTAGTTTCCCTGTAGTGTTTTGTAATTCTCTCTGAGCTCACTGAGCTCATTGAGCTTCCTTATAACTATTGTTTTGAAGTCAATATCTAATAGCTTACTTACCTCTGTTTCATTTAGTTTTCTTTCTGCGGATTCCTTTTCCCTTCGTTAGCGGGGGGAGGGGGGAATGTTTCTTTGTCTTCCTATTATTTGCGAGACTCTTCTTTTTTTGCTCCTGCTTCTTAAATTGGTATATCTTGGCTTCCTGACTTTGCAGCATGAACTTTTTTGGTAGGAGACCTGTGAGATTCAGTGGTGCAGTCTCCTTGATCTGCTGAACTTGCTGCTCTTTGGATGCCCTTTATGCCGCTTATGTTGGCTCTCACTGTTTTTTCTTTCTATATCTGCCTTTGATGATGTCAGATGTTGACCCCATCTGACCTTAGACAGTCTGTTCGAGACTTCCAGGAATCTACTGTCTGTGGCTGTCTCCTTCAGTTGTCAATCTAGTCACTCTGCACTCAGAAGTCAGGCTTAGGCACTGCAAGGAAGGGCAAAGTCCTTACTGGGGGCAGGGCTATTGTGTCCTCTCATGCTTCTGCTGCTCAGGGGAGTGGTCTGCCTGAGCAAGATGGCTGCTGCCATATGGAGGAGGAGTCAGCACCAGACTCCCACTGGCTACTCTTTCAGTTCTCTCCCCAAAGCCTCCATCTCCACTCTCTCTTCAAGTATCTCTAGACCACTCTGCATCCCCTTTAGCCAGGGAGCTAGTATCTGTAGCTGCCACTCTGTCCTCAGCAGTCAGGCTTAAGCACCACCAGGCCAGGGCAGAATCCCTCCTGGCAGCAAGGCTATTGGGTCCTCTCAAGCTGTTGCCACTCCAGGGAGTGGTCTGCCTGAGCAAGATGGCTGCTGCAATATGAGGGAAGCCTCAGCACTGGGATCCCACCGGGCATTCCCTCAGTTCTCTCCCCAAAGTCTCCTTCCCCAGTCTCTCCACAGGCATCTCTAGTCCACTCTGCCTCTGCTTTTGCCAGAGCCCAGGGTAAGTGGCTGCAAGCAAAAATCTATGCATTGACCCTTTAAAAGGTTCTTTGCATTTCCAGGCATCTGTCTCTGGCAGAGAGCAAGCCTGCTGCTTTTTGTAGCTGGTTGTTATCTGTGTACTTTTTGGGCTTTTGTGCTGAGGATCCCCACTTATGGTTTAGAGCCCACTCTTTCCAGGGGGAATCCAACTGACCATTTAAACATCCCTCAGGCGCTGCTGCCCGTAGACACCCAGCCAGCCTTCTCAAGCTTCCACCACATTCCTTACCAGTCAGGCAGTGCTAAAACTGATTCTTCTGTCTGTCCAAGGTTATAAAGCTTCTGTCTCGCTGTTTTCAGATGTTTGTTCTGGGTGATTTCTCCACAGTTTAGTTGTAATTGCAGATTGGTCTTGAGAGGAGGTCACTGTGACTTCCATTCACTCCTCTGCCATCTTGCCACATCCTTAAAACCCTCTTGTCTACCTACCATCATCTCATTATCAGTTACTTTCTTCATCAGTGCCAACAACCATCTGAACTTAGCATATTTTTACCCATCAATTGTATAATTATTGTTCATTATTACTGAATCCCCCAGCACTGGAAACTCTGTTTAATAAGTAAAAGGATACTTTTTCCTTTCAACCTCCAACATACCCTCCTCCACCTCCCCTGACTGGGAAGGGCTGGGCAACAGGCCCACCTGCACTGCCAACTTCAGGGTGCTCCTCCTCCATCCTCCCTGTGCTCAGGTTTGGCTTTCTCTACTCAGTCAGTCCCATCACCATATTTGCTTTTATTCTACCATCTTATAGAGTAACTGTCTTTGATTTCCCTCCACCATTCCTGCTCCCCTTTGCAGAAAACTCCTTGTAATAGTCTGTTGCCGTCTCTACTTTCCCTCTTCGGATTCCTCCCTTAAACTTCATCCATCCTGTTTCTGCCTCCATCACTGCATCAATCCTGCTCTCCTCAAGGTCCCCAGGGGCCCATAATTGCTGAAGAACAGTCCATTCTCAGTCCACCTTAGGGAGAAAAACACAATAGATGGGTGGCATAGCAGACAGGACATAGCTAAAAAATGTTTATCACACTCCACATACACTGTTACTGCCTCAATTTAAAATATTTCCAGAATCTAACAGGCTTCTCTCCACCTCTGTTGCTATCCCCTCATCTGTCAGATTGTGCCTAGATGACCTCAAAGTCTCCCACAGGACTTCCACCCTTAATCCCACAGTCCACCCTCAAAATAACCAGAATAATCCTTTTTAAACTTCTATCTATTCATGTCACTCTTCTACTCAAAACATTTGAATATTTTCCCATTTCCCTCAGATTCAAAGGCAAAGTTCTTACCCAAGCCAGCAAGCCCAATGTGATCTGTCTTTATCTCTCTGACCCCCTGCCTCCTTAGCTCACTCTCACCACACAGGTTTCTTTACCTGTCCTTGAACTTGCTCACACTGGACACCCTGCTGGCTGCCCCCTGGCCTCCTCTCCTGTCTGCTGAAGTCTCTCCTTTGCAATGTAGTTTACTACACCATTCTCCATGCAGCCTCTCCCACCGTTTCTTTGCACCTCCAGTTTCTTTATTCTGTTCTCATTGTTCTTTTCAGGGGACACCCTTTAACATATCACAGATTAACCTATTATTGTACTTACTGTTTACCATTTTTCTCCTCCCACTAGAACCCAAGCCCCATGAGAGCAGAGCTCTTTGCTATTCTCTGCACTGATGATCAGTAAGAACCCACACATTTGCTGAATCAAAATGGATTGGGTTGAATTAAATTGCATTGAATTAAACGGAAGCTTATGGAACTAGAGTTTAAGGAATGGGGTTTTTATAACAAGCAGTTATAAAAAGAGCACCAACAAGAGAGTTTGAGAATTAACATAATAAAGATTGAAATTTCAGAAAACAAAATAGAAAGGTGATTTAGCAGACAGGACAAGACCTCAAACACTTAAAATGTAATTATAACCTGGAATATTGAATGAAGAAACTCTCCCAGAATGGATGGAACAGCAAAAAACAAACTAGGGCACAATGAATGGATGGAAAGGATGAAACATTAAAAAAGATATTGAAGTGAGGTCTAGAAGTTCCAATGACTGGTGAATAGGAATTCCAAGATGAGGGAAAGGCAGAATGAAGGTGAGAAGATGCTTGAAAGAAGAATGGCTGAGATTCTCAATATTTAAGAAAGACAAAAGTCTGCAGTCAAAGCAGTACCCACTGCATGCAAAGAAACCCAAAGTTGTGAGGAATGAATACACTTAAGAACAGGCAAATAGTTCTTTTTTCTAATTCTAAAGTTAGATATTTTTTTTTTACCAAATAAACTTCTTATTGAAAAATGATGTTTTTCACATTATTTTTCTTAGTCGCTGACCTTCAACTGCAGTGTGGGCTGCCCTCCAATGTCCTCACAAGACGGACACATTTCTGGATCTGGATTCCCAAGTAAATTGGAGTCCCTTTGCCTCGCTCAAGAGACTCTTGAAATAGTGACAGTACCTGAAAAGATGTGAGGGGAGACGGTGTCAATATTCTTTAATAAATCAGGAAAAGACCAGTGTCTTCTGGGTGGGGCAGGAAGAGACATTCAGAGTATAGTCCCTCCTACCCTAGGCTGGCCAACCTGTCCAAATGGCCAACCACCATATTCATCCATCCCATTCTTTCATTATTTCATTCATTCACAGCATGTGCCAATCACTGTCCTAGGAAAGAGAGCAAACACAAGGGTTAAGCAGAGGGAAGACATTGTCCCTGAGATTTTCAGACCTCAGTTAAAAGAGCTGGAGGTGGAAATCTCCAAACCCAGGCTGTCCTTCTGGTCTTTGGAGAGCTCTGTCCCTCAACAAGTTTTGCCTAATGTGATGAAATCTGCTTTCCTCTGCTGTCCACCCATTTAGTCCTGTTCACTTACTTTGAAGTCAGGCCGACCAAGCTTCCCCTCTTCCACAGGACAGGCTTTCAGGTCATAGAGAGCAGCCCTTCTGCTCCACCTTTTCCACTTTCTCTGCCCTGGTCCAAGACGAACTTCTCCCCGATGAGCCTTCCCAGCTGGTGTGACATCCTCCTCCTTCCATGTGGGCCCCATTGTAAAGCCACACTTTGTGGGAGCACCCAAAAGATGACCACTCACTGGCAACCACACTGTCAGTAGGTGGAACTGTCACAAGGGTGGCCCTGAAGAATCCACACCTGCTGACTCAAGTCAGAGACCTCCCTAAATGGACATCCATTCACTGTGGCGTAAATAGAAATGAATGAAAAGGAGACATTATCCTTAGGCTTCTTTAGGAGATGCTAGAGAAAAGATCATTTAATCTGGGCCCTTGAAGAAGGAAGGTCTGGGATTCACGCACCCCTACTGGCAGCATTCACGAGACCCAGCAGCCCAGCATTTCTTTCCAGTACAGCTGTGGGCTCTGGTAAGGAAGGCAAGTGGCCTAAGAGGCTAAACCGTCAGTCAGTCCATGATACACATGTGTTGAGGCCCAGCCACTCTCTTGACACCCACCCTGTGCTTGGCTCAGGGCTGGGTCTGACGCTACAGCCTTGAATGGCACTGGTCCAGTGGGAGATGGACAACACTGGGTGGTGGGGTCAACCACAGAGCGGGACAGAGAATGCCAGGGTGTCCAGAAGAGCCAGGTATAAGTGCAGGCATCCCAGCCCCCCCCCCCCCAGAGCCCATCCCAACATCACTTGCTTCAGGGGATAATCCAAAGACAGGATCTCCCCAGATGACTATCAATCATAGTGGGTTTCTCTCAGCACCTGTGTGGGCAGTGATAAGAGACAGGAGCCTCAGGAGATGTTTTCAAGACCGACTCAGGACACTGTTTCCTAAGGTCCTCATCCTGGATGGGAACTGGGAAGCCTGGTCTGACGGGAGGCCCTGGTCAGAAAACCTGAGCCACTTCCTGAGAAAAACTTCAAGGCAGGCCAGTGACAGTATCTCCCTAGAAGCCCCAAGGGCAGGCATGACATTTGACCTAATCACCCACAGCCCCCTGAGGCCGAAGTCTCCTCACAGCATCTCCCTCCCATTGGATTTTGCCTGGGAGCAGAGGAGGGCCCTGTGTCACGGCAGCTCTGCCAGGGTCCCAGCAGCTCCCCAGTGAGACGTAGTTAGCCCGGCACAGGTCACAAAGCAGAGCCAGCCTGGCATGGCCCCATCCTCCCCTGTCCACTGAAGCACTGAAAACAGGGAGGCTCCTGAGTCAGGACTTTCCAGCCGCCCACTGGCAAGGAAAGAAGCACCTCTATTGAAAGTCCTATGGGGCTGAATCACGGCTCCTGCAACTCCCAGGAGCAGTGGCAGGCTCTGACCAAGCCTGAGTCACTTATCTGATGAATGCAGGGAGGCTCCAGCTTCCGGTGCTGGGGTGTGACAACTGTCTGACGGACGGAAAGCCAGTTCCTCCTTTGGGAAGGTCCCATAAGGCTCAGATGAAGAAATCTCACCTGAGCTCTCTGAGAAGTGAGCACCAAGCCAAGCCCCAGGAGGAAATAGAGTTGATGACAGATGCTGGGACAACTGAGCAACTTTGCCCGAGAGCAGTCCTCTCGCCATGTCAGTGTGGGGCTAGGACTGGCATTGCCAGGCCTTTGACAAGGGTAGTCCATCTCCTGGCTCCAGGAAGCTTGCCCTCTGCTTAGGGAGTCTTGTGATTGCAAAATTTGCTGCGTGTGTCAGGCAGGATCCAAATGGCATTCCTGGCCACCCAGCCACTCCACTCCGGGCCACCCGTGAGTGGAGGGTAAGGCCGAAAGCTCCCTATTTACACTCTTTCAAAGTCCCTCAAAGATGAAACTTCATCCATGTGGGGAGCCACAGGCACTGAGAATCGCATTTTTAACTGAGGGCGGCCTGGTCCTGGTGTCCTCAAAATACAGTGGACTCCAGAACTGACTAAATTCTTAAAGAAGTAGACAATGATTTCTCCAAAAACAGAGCCCCAGATCCACACTTATCTTCCCCCTTACCACCCCCGCCCCCGCTCCCCAACCCGCCCCCCCCATTAGTAATGCAGGACCTTTGTAGGGTCTCAATAAACTGGTAACAGTTTATATTTGTATCATGTTTGTTACAATCCGCCCTGCAGGGGGCTGCCCTCTACCATCCCACCTGCTGAGATCAAGCATAGAAATTTCCTGAGGCATAAGTTAACTAAACTTATAGTTGACTAAAGCGAATTTCAGGAGATGGACTAGAAGTACATACAACTTAATATACACCTGTCTAGATGGGGAGAAAAATGCTGAGAATAAGAACTTCCAGGTAAGCCCCTCCACAAACCCCTCTTCCCAGCTCTGGAAAGAGCCTCCTTGCTCAACCCCTCATACTTTGCACTCCATCTCCTTTTTGGCCTTGGCAGGACATGGTCCTTTCTTGTTGAGTCCCCAGTCCCATCATTTTTGGCTTCTAGCTTATCTGTTGCCCTAGGAGAGAGAATAATAATGCATTCAGATACATTCTATTCAAAGCCAGGCTCAGCCAGTGTCCCCTCACCTGAGTCCCCTCTGCCCAGCTGACGAGCCTCTCCATTATGCATCAGTCAACATATCTCCTTTCTTGGGATGCTCCCCACAAAATAGCATCTCAATGGCCCCACATTCCTTCTGCCCTGTTTCAGTCAGGATTCAGCCTGGAGAACAGAACCCACACGAGGAGTTGCAAACAAAGAGATCTGAGCATAAGGACTTGGTTGCACATATGTGAGAAGACTAAGAAGTAAAACAGTGTTGTTTGTTGATAAATTCCAGATAATAACAGCTGCAGGAAGAAACCAAGAGGGAACAAAAGAACCTAGGAGCTGAAAGGAGGGACCTTGTAGGACTGATGCCCAGACCACAAGAGGGACCCTTGGCCAAACTGATGCTCAGGTCTCTGAAAATAGAGTGTACGGTGGCAGGTACATGCGCCACAGAGGTGGAGAGGAAGAGCCAGCCCAGCAGGTGCTCAGAGGGCCCAAGAGATGCAATCCAGCGACCCATACCTTCACTAATTCAAAAGTCTGTGGGTATAGCTTGAATTTTTCATGCTCAGATGAAGATTGCAGAAATCCATGCGTTATGATGATGTGTGTCGTCTTTTGCCTCAGTGCTAGTCTCACTGGATCCTGACCTTGCCCTAGCTTCCCAGCTCTCAGAGAGTGCAGCCTTCCCAGATTCATAGCAGTCAGCATTCATTCTGAGTCCCCAGTTTAAATGTTAGTATGAATAAGTACCAGAGAAATTAGAGGAAGTGGAGGTGATGGTGATAAGAGGGAAGAATTGAACATTGGGGTGGATAATTGAGGAGCAGAGAGCCCACCAAAGAAATGGACCACAGCTTTGGTCTTAGGGTAGAAGGGGTACCATAGCTGTGTTTGAGAAGACCATCAATATTTATGCTGATTGTATTGTAAAAAGGAAAAAAACATGGTTCTGCTGTATAAACATCCCCTAGTTTGCCAGATTCTTTCTATTAATGTTTTGTTGTCATACAGAACAATTAAAGTTATACGCATCATTAAGTGTGGCGTGAATTGAATTAAAGTAAGTACTCATAAAGCCAAAGATCCTAGACATGGAAATAATTTTCAAGAGCTTGCTAAGTCCAGATTCTAATATTCAAGCTCTATAATATTACCGCCCATGCTTTCTTGGTAACATGCACTGCTAGTTCACTCCCCTCATCTGCCCATGATCTCAATGAATTGAGGGACCATCAGTGGGAACCAGGTGGAGTGAGAGAGTGTGATCATTCACCACTAGCATCTCCAGAATCTGTTCATGGACACACAATCTCTTTAATAACTTATTCCTGTAACCAAGCTGACAGTCACAACTAATAAAGTAGAAGGGGCTGTGAAGTAGGAGAGGTTATCTGGCCCCTACAGTTGACAAATACACGGAGTCAAATTTACAGTAGAACCAGGCTTAGAATCTGCAACTCCCAAGCCGCAATCCAGGGCTCCCTGTTACAGGGTTCACCAGCTCCCTTAGGCTCCTGAGGGGACCAAAGCCACTGTAGCTTAAGTCCTACCCAGGGCAAACTACAAGCAGGGCTGGAGGGCTGGCCTGGGCATGGCTGCTGGGAAAGAACTGGCACTAACTTGGTTCAAATATAGAGCAACATGATGTGTACCACAAACCACAGAGAAGGGCATGGGGCCCCTTGTACTCCAGAAGCTTGGGAAAATGTCAAGGAAATCCCCAGACAGCCTATGCAGTGCAGCCTTTAGCAGTGCATGCTGTTACGCAGTGCAAGGGTAAAGCAGCTGCAGCAAACCTCTGTCACCGGCCCCCCATCCTCAGGCATCGCCAGCCTATCATGTAAGACTCAGTTCCCATGGTCTGCACCATTGCGTCTTGCTGAAGCCAGTTTCTCCATGAAACCCCAGACTGCAGGATGTGAGTCAACATGTTATTTGACCTCCTCTCCCCCATGTGAAAATTAAGGACAAATCAACAAACTACTCACCAAAATGGCAGAAATAAATAGAAGCATTTAAAATCATTAAGACAAAAGAACCCAAACATACAGGACCACCATAAAGATAGATTGCCATAAATTTAAAACAGCTATTGACCAAACTGCACACTTATGTGAAATCAAAAACCAAACAAAAACTATTAAAGCTTTAATTGCTGAGCTCATGGTACAAAATTTAAGGAAGGGTTGTAGACTTAATGTCTAGAGTTTAAAATTCCTGGACAAAGAGCCAAAATGACAGACAACTTTTCAGCCTTCACACAATGATCCACTGCACTCAAAATGCGCATGCTGTGGAAAAGAAGATGCTAAACTGAAAGTCATCAAAATGTTAGATATTTGGACAAGACATGTCATGTAATAGAGTTAAAATATAAAGTAACCTGAAGAAAAAGAATTGCAATATGTCTAACAAGCTAATGATTACTAGCCAAAGTTTTAAGTAGTTTCTACTAATCAATAAAGCAAATGAAAATAATTCTATGGAAAAATGAGGAGTAAATGTAAAAACATTCTATCAAGAAGAAAAATACAAATATCCAGTAAATAGGAGTGATTACACTTAACTGTACTAGTAATTAGCAAAATGCAGATCAAAGCAATTGTGAGAATGGGTTTCTGGCCATCAGGAAGGCACACAGTAAAAAGATGATAGGCACATGGCTGGTGTGGCTCAGTGGGTTGAGAGCTGGCCTAAGAACCAAAGGAATGCAGGTTCAATTCCAAGTCAGGAATTGGGTTGTGACAACATGTTGTGACCCAACAACATGCCTGGGTTGTGAGCCAGGTCCCCAGTCAGGGGAGGGCGGGGGGCGAGGAGGCAACCACACATTGATTTTTCTCTCCCTCTGTTCCTCTCTAAATACATACATACATACATACATACATAAAATCTTTTTAAAAAACAGATGGTAGGCAATGTTGTGAGAAAACGGGCTCATGGTGGACATGTAAATCAGCACAGGCTTTTTAGAAAGCAATTTCGCAAGAGCTATGAAAAACCTAAATCTGTGACCCATCAATTCTACCTATGAGAATCTATCAGTTAAGTAACTTTCCATTTCAAAAGCTGGAAAAATCCAATTTAAAGTGTATAAAACAATAAAAATATTTTTTATACTATATCATATCATTGGAAGCCCAGAAGCATAGAGGATCAGGGTTGCTGATTTGATGATTCCATGATGTTAGCAGGGATCAGCATCCTTTTCATTCTCTAAACTGACATTCATAGCTCAAGACCAGGTTCCTTCAAGCCGGTAAGACAGCTGCCTGTGATGATGAGAACTGCACACCCATATACATCTTGCAAGAAAATGAATGTCTCTCCCCCATCAAAGACTCCCAAGTGTGTTCGGGCCAACTTGGGGGGCATGCTGTGTCAATCAAGCGCTAGCAAGAAACATGTGACATTTAAACTTAGCAATTTAAGGTAAATGTAATACAGGAGTTATTTATAAAAATGTGGGCAAAGTATAGAAAAATCTCAAGACACAGTGCGGAACCCCAGGGTTAGTGACAATAGGATACGCCCCTTAGCATCAGTAGGCATGAGGGGACAAGAAGAGGAAATGCTTACCAGGGCAGAGAGAGAGCTTTGTGGAAAGGACCACTAGAAAGAAAACAAGACCTTCAAGAAAAACAGTCATCCCGGGGCAACCCGATAGGGGAAGAACCAGGATAAAAACCCTAACCTTACTCTCCCCACTTTCCAATGTCCTTCCTGTGAATCTTGAAGGGATATTGGAAACATCCAGCAGAGCCTAGGCCTTTACCCCTCAGGTCCATGTTCTTCCTCCATGGGTAAGGAATCTATGTTCCCCACTCCAAGTGAAATATAAACGGACATAGTTTGTATATTCATTCACCTATTGATGGTTTTCAGGGTTGGGATTCCAGATCTGGACAATAATGAATAAAGTTACTATAAAGATTCATGTGCAAGTTTTTATGTGGAGTGCCATTGCTGGATCACGGAGTAAGACTATGTTTAGCTTTGTTTTAAAAAAATGTTGCCAGACCATGTCCAAAGTGGCTGTAACATGTTGCGATCCCACCAGCAATAGTTAAAGGTTCCTGTTGTTTCCGAAACTCAGCAGTGTTTGGTATTGTCAATATTCCAGATTTTGGCCATTCTAAAGGTAGAGGGCTATCTCCTTATTTTTTAATTTGCATTTTCTAATGACATGTGATGTGGAACATATTTCATATGCATATCTTCTTTGATAAAGTGTCTTGTTCAAATTTTTTGTCCATTTTGAATTCGGTTGTCTTCATATTATTAAGTTTTAAGAGATCTTTGTATACTTTAAGTTCCATCTATCTCGTTTCACTTTTCTTAATATGCCTACTAGAAAATTGAAAATTCCCCACATTTGCACGTCACATTATATTCACAAGGGACACTAGTCTAAGGATGAACTGCGGCGCCAGGAAGACCCAGGCCCAGCGTGTGCTGAAGGGGCCAGTGCTTACCCAGCCTGTGGGGAAAGGGCAGCGGCTGAGAGGGCAGAACACAACTTCTTGGTGGGACACTTTTAACACACTCCCTTTTGCAACCCAAAAAACCAAAACATTAAATTTCCAGCTTTTTAAAGTTCATTACCAAGTAATATGTGCAGCTGGCGTGTTCATCTGGTGGCTTGACTTTCCTCCCCCACCCCAGATCCAACACTGCGCGGCTCAGGCCTCTGTGTGCCGCCTGGGCTCCGCTGCTGTTAGTTGATGATTCACATGCCTCCAGCCCTCACTGATTCAGGCCATCCTGCCCACTTCATTCAGACAGAGTTTTCCAGAATACATATCTGCTCTTGCCACTGTCTTCTAAAACCTTTAATGTTGCTGAGACAATAAAATTCAAGATCTTGGCATGTGTCCCGACTAGGGACAGAGGCGCACTCGCAGGCGGCACATGGGGAGATGTAAGCGAGGGAGCGCTCACAAAAGGGCGGGCAGGTCCAGAGGAAGCACAGGAGATGGAGAAGCACCAGGGCCGCAGCAGCTGGAGTTCATCGCCTCCTCCGAGGAGAACGGGTGGGGACAGTGGCAACTAGTGTAGGAGAGGGCGGGAGCTGGGGAGGGGGTCACTCTGACTCAATCTCCCCCTCTCTCTGGTTTCCCATGGCCTGAGCACAACCAGGAGACAGGACAAGAGACCTTGGAAGCTGCCCACGGGGTCAGTCTCACAGGTGTAGAGCAGGAGGATACAGGATTACCCCACATCACCCACCTGCCCTGCTCCAGGATGTTCACCTTTCTCTGGCCAAGAAACCCCTCTAAAACGCACTCTCCTTCACACCACGTCCCTGAGTACAGCCCTCCGTGCAAGCTCTCTAGTCAGACCCCGATACCTGGTAGGGGCTGATGCTGTGCATCTCCTTGCTCACCTTAGGTTCACGAATGCAAACATTTGGCTCATCACAAACCCCTTAAAGAGCCATCTTCACCTCTGCTCCTATTGGGTCCTGCTGCAGAGAGGGCCCAGCTGCCAGCGCATCCAGAGACCCTGAATCACTTTACTACCTGCCCCTTGGTCAACTGCATGGCTGTCAGCTGTGTTTTCCTTGGCCAGCAGAGGGTGCGATGACACCGAGAGACAGCGAGTGATAGCAAGTGACAGAGGGGCCTCCGGAGCTCACATCTGGGCCGAGCTGCTGGAGCTAAGCTGTCAGTTCCCACAGGTAGGACCTCTTTTATAACCATGGAATTGTGCTTTTCAAACTGTTTGTTTTTGTTTTTTTTACTACAATCCACTCTTTGAAATGCATTTTACCTTGCAGTCCAGTTCACGTGTACCTGTCTAATTATTATAGACTTCTAATATTAACCTACTAAAATCTAATTGCTGAAGGCATTTCACAGTGAAGTAAATTTGAAACATAAATAATTTAACAAAATTAAATTTTGTTGATCAATTAAAGTATACTTTTGGTCTTTGTACCTTCAGCAAATTAGCTTTTTAAATAGTTTGGCCCTGGCTGGTGTGGCTCAGGAGGTTGGAGCATTGTGCAATAGCCAGAGTTGTGGGTTTGATTCTCAGTCAGGGCACATGCCTAGGTTGCTCGTTCAATCTCCACTCCAAGTGTATGTAATCCCCGGTCCAGGCACATAAGGGAGGCAACTAACTGATCAATGCTTTATTCTTGCATCGATGTTTCTCTCTCCCTTCCTCTCTCCCTCCCTCCCTCTTTAAAAGCATTGAAAAAAAATGTCTTCGGGTGAGGATAAAAAAAATTTTTTTAAGTAGTTTGTTTTTATATCACTGACATATTTATTTTTTAACATATTCAGATTTTTAGTTATTGACTACATGGAGGTGTTTAGTAGTGAATACATGAAATGTGTATCAGTACATATTTTTTACCATATGCTTAATTTTTTTGGATTTTTCAGTGCAACTTTGAAATGTCCTGTCAAATGCAGATAACAAAAATTATGATTTGATTGTGTAAAGTAATAAAGGCCTATGATCTCCTTAAAATGAAACATTTAATTTTCATGTATTATTTATTTTCTGGGCAGCAGAATACATAACATTTTAATTAACACTAGAAAGTTATCAGGTTTACAAGTTATACACAGTTTTGGGGGGGAAATATTTTGTCATCAACTTTGTTAACATGTTAAAAGATAGACTGTGGCATACAAAAATTTTTGAGTTTATTTGAGCAGAACACCATTTGAATTGAGCAGCCTCCCATCTAGCACAAAGAAAGGAGCTCCAAGGGGCAGGACAAAATGAAAGATTTTCATAGGCAGAAGGGAGTGGGGACAAGAAAGTTATCCTGGGCAGAAAAGCAGGTCGGTTATGGCCAGGTCACTTTCCTTCAGGGGACGGCAGGGGCAGGTTACCTACCTAGAACTGATCAGAGGATTCCTGATGAGAAGGTTTGAGATTCCATTTGGTGACAGTGGATGTGAGGTGGGGGTTTAGCCTAATCAACTACATTCTGGGCCTGTTGTGTTGTGTGTTTTTTTTTAACAAACATAACGATAATTATCTCATATGTAGATTCATGCTCCAAATAATTCTTCTCCTTAGTTTAAATGTCTTGTTTGCATACAAAAGTTATCATAGGACACAAGAGTAGGAAACAAATTGCAGGGATGCCTTGTGAGATGAATGGAACTTCCTTAGGTATCTACAAATGCAAAACAAGAAACACTGCATTTTATGAGTCTGGATGCAACAGTGTCAGATGGAGCTGCTCAGGAGCTATTCACAAAGTGATGCAATTCACTGTGAAAAGGCAAAATGCTTTAAAAGACAAATTACTGGGGACGAAACATTCAATGAGTAAGGAAAACTTCCTATGCGCTAATCTCACTGGGGCTCATTTCAACATCCTAGACTGGCTCAAATGAAAATTCAATGTATTCCTTTTGGCCAGCCTTGTTTGTCATTCCAACAGGTTCAGCCAAATTGTTGGAGGTGCAAATATACCACCCAGAGTGGGCAGCCGACTCTAGTGTGTTCCGGGAGTACACCTCTGCCCTATAGAAGGTGAAGGGCTTCGATTCTTCTTTGTTCCAGGTACTAAGCTTGCCAAGATTCTGTTCCTGTGAGGTAAAAGGGATCGATTAGCCAGCATAGCCTCTGAAGGGGAGAAAATGCAGCCTGTGCACTCTTGGAGCCCAGAGGTAAGTAGGAGAGCAAGTTCTTCTGCCTACAGCTTCCTGGAGGTGGTGCACCTGTTGTATGGGCCAAGGTGAGAATTTGTGGAGAGCGGGAGGTATGGCGAGTCTTGGCCTTTCCTTTAGGGATGGCTTAGGGGACAGGAATTGGATGGGAATGCTCACCTTCAGCTGGAGGGTTGGCTGGCTTCTTTCCATGTCCATCTCGCAGCAGAGACAGAGCTCTCCTTCGGAGACCGCCATGAAAATTGGACTTCCCTCGTGCTCCCAGTCTGAGCTGAAGCGACAGGGTAAGACAAAGATGGTCTCTGGGAAAAAGACAGTCACAAAAGAGGGATTGGGTCTCAGAGCAGGGAAGAGGCCTTCTGTCTGCTGGGGCTTCAGGCTCCTTCACTCTGGTCCCAGCCTCCTCCTCCCCCACAGTCCAGAAAGACTTCCCTCAGATCTGCTCACCAGCAAAGACACTCATTCCATTCCTAGGGGTTTCTGGACTCCTCAGCCCCACTGCTCAGCCCCTGCTGGAGCTGGAGGTGTCCTATAGCCTGAGCTGAGCCCTAGTGGGAAGGCCTTCCCCTGGCTGTGGGGGGACAGAAAACGGCCAAGAGAGAGTCACCTGGGTGTATGTTGAATTTATCTGGAACTGCTTGGAGGGTCCCAGAGCACAGCACCAATACTTTGTGGTCCCAGTCGCGAATGATGAATTTCTCTGGGACTTGGGTCACCACTTTTAGACCTAGATCGATATAAGCAAATGTCAGCACTTCACACTGAAAATGGAAAACCTAGTCCTTCCGAGCCCACAGGGAGGGTCCCCACCCAGCCTGCCTCCTGCCTAAAGGCTTGAACTTTGGCCCACTGAACACTTCTCCCACCCCAGGCTTCCTGCCTTGCTCCAAACCAGCAATGCAGCACAAATGTGAGCACATGGGTTCCCAAGTTTGATACATGGGTTCAAATCCAAACTCTATGACTTACTGCTTTAGGACATAAGAGAAGTCACTAAATCTCTCCATACCTCAATGTCCTCATGTATAAAGTGGGGTGATAATGACTCCTACCTTGCAGGGGCATTGGGATGATTAAAATACTTACTCAAATGAATGGCTCTTAGCAAAGTGTCTGAGTATGGAAAGAACTCCATACATGCTAATCATTCTTCTTCATAACCCTATTTCCTGCACCCCCTCCCAGGGGCACCGTGCTCCTAGCAATCAACGCATGGGGTGAAACCGATCCTTGCACTGGCTGGGCCAAGGGAGGAACAGTGGGGCATGGGGTGAGGTGGAGGCACGAAACACCCAGGCTGCCAGCATCGTGAAGACCAGCTGGTGCTCCAGGCCCATCAGAAAGCTACAGGGCTCGTGCCCGGCCCTGAGGAACCTCTCTGAAATCACAGGACCAGCCACAGCGGTGGCCAGGGCGTTTCCCCAGGGCAGGCTCCTGGGAGAACATTCAGGCCAGCCCTGCCCACAGGTGGGGTCTCGCACAGAAACCCTCCCTACCGGGCCTCTGAATGGGTGGGGGGTCCGGCCCCCTATTGATGGAGGCAGGAGCCCACGAGTGGGCCAATGACATTCATGGATGGTGTTTATAAAATGTGAAATATGATAATACAGTAACCACCGCACCAAGCGATGCTATCATGTAATCTGTGATGGGTAATTACAACGTAGAGAGGAAATCTAAGACCTCGTTCTTGTCCCATGCAATAAGCACATGTCTCTGGATAGTCTTCTCCTGCCCTGGGAATGGGAACTCTCCCTGAAACACTGACTCTTTGTCTCCTCCTCCAGGAAGCCCTCCTCAGCCCCCTCTGTGTGGAAGGGCTCCCTGCCTGGGCTGCCACAGTACTCTGCACACACACCTGCAGCACAGGTGTTGGCGTCCCCGTCTCGGCTCCCTATGGCACTGGAAGCTTCTGAGTGCAGGTCCCCTGTGTGACTTGGTAAATCCTCCTCAATCCCAGCCCAGTGCCCCAAGCATCATGGACACTCAGCATTTATGGCAGGGATGAGTAGCCCAGGTGAGATTCTAAGTAACTCTGCAATGACACGGGGTCAGGTGAGATTGGTGGGTCATAGCCCTGGGTAACACTAAAATCTCCTCAGGAACCTCTCGGGGCCCACCCCAGACACTTTGAGTTCATGGGACTGACTGATGCAGATTGATTGAGAATCATGAAACCAAATTAACTCTAAACCTTCCAACTTCTCAAACATTAACTACACACGCAACTCCGCCTTTCTGTCAGCCCCAGTGCTGGCAGTGCTGCTGCTCTGAGGGCCACCCTCTGAGTGGCCCGGCCTGAGGCTGTGGTTTTCCTGCTTGGCTGCACATTGGACCACCTGGTGGGTGACACTCTAAGACTATGGATGCCTGGGCCTCTTACCCCCAAGATTCTGATTCAACTGGTCCAGGGTGAGACCCAGACATGCTATATAAGTTGCATTTCTAGCACTACCATTGTGCTTTTTAACTCTTAAATATTTATTAAATCATATACTATGTTCATGGATTGGAAAAATTAGCATCATTCAAATGTCCATACTAGCCAAAGCAATCTATAGATTTAATGCAATTTCTATTAAAATAACAATGGCATATTTTACAGATCTAGAACAAATATTCCAAAAATGTATATGGAATCAAAGAAGACTCTGAATAGCTTCAGCAGTCTTAAGAAAGAAGAACAAAGTTGGAGAGATCACAAAACTGAATTTCAAACTATACTACAAAGCCATTGTAATAAAAAACAGCTTGGTACTGGCACAAGAACAGGCATACAGATCAATGGAACAGAGCAGAGAGCCCAGAAATCAACTGATGGCTTTATGATCAATTAATATTTAACAAAGGAGGTAAGAACATATGACAGGGTAAAAACAGTCCCTTCAATAAATGGTGTTGGGAATATTGGACTGGCATATGCAAAAAAGTGAAAATAGACCACCAACTTACACCATACACAAGAATAAACTCAGAATGAATAAAAGACTCAAATGTAAGGCACAAAACCATAAAAATCCTAGAAGAAAACATAGGCAGTAAAATCTCAGGCATAGTAATATTTTTGCCAATATATCTCCTGGGGCGAGGGAAACAAACAAAAAAGTAAACAAATGGAACTACATCAAACTATATTTAAAAAGCTTCTGCACAGCAAAAGAACCCATCCACAAAATGAAAAGAGAACCCACTGTACGGGAGAGCATATTCACCAATGACACACCTGCTAACTTGTTAATTTCCCAAATATATAAAGAACTTACACAACTCAAGGCCAAGAAGACAAAAAATCCAATTTAAAAATAAGCAAAGGACCTGAATAGACACTCCTCCAAAGAGGACATACAAATAGCCAATGGACATGTGAGAAAATGCCCAACATCACTAAACATCAGAGAAATGCAAGTTAAAACCACAATGAGATATCACCTAACACCTGTCAGAATGCCCATCATCAATAAATTAACAAACAACAAGTGCTGGCCAGAATGTGAAGAAAAAGGAACCTTCGTGCATTGTTGGTAGGAATGCAGACTGGTGCAGCCACTATGAAAAACAGTATGGAATTTCCTCAAGATACTAAAAATGGGACTGCTGTTTGGCACAGTGATCCCACTTCTGGGAATATATCCTAAGGATCCTGAAACAACAATCAGAAAGAATATATGCATCCTATGTTCATAGCAGCCAAGATCTGGAAACAACCCAAGTGTCCATTAGTAGATTAGGGGATAAAAAGGCAGTGGTACATTTACTCAATGGAACACTACACAGCTATAAAAAAAAAAAAAAAAAAAAGAAGGAAATCTTATCCTTTGGAACAGCATGGGTGATCCCAGATAAAATTATGTTAAGTGAAATAAGCCAGTCAGAGAAAGACAAATACCATATGATTTTACTAATATGTGGAATCTAATGAACAAAATATACTGACAAACAAAATAAAACCAGAGGCATGGACCCATAGAACAGACTGACAGACGTCAGAGGGGAGAGGGTGGGGGCAATTGGAAGAAATTAGCCAGAGAACATATACGCATATACACATAGCCCATGGACACACACAACAATGTGGTAAAGGAGGCGGGGGGGACTGGGGAATAAAGACAGGAAAATTGGGGGACACCTATAACGGTGTTAACAATAAAATTATATACATATGTGATGAAGGATCCTCAAAAATTGAATTTATTTATAAAAAATGTGTATTTGTTCTTACATGTTTAAACTTCAGTCACCTTCAAAGTGCTCTCCATTTGCTACAATACACCTATCGAGATGTTTTCCCACCGCTCAGAACAGTTTTTGAACCCGTCAATTTTGATGTCTTTTAGTGCTTCTGCAGTTTATTTCATCTCTTCCACATCGGCAAAATGTTTCCCTTTGAGGAATTTTTTCATCCAGCAAAACAATAAAAAGTCACTTGGGGCAAGATCAGTTAACAGGGAGGATGGGTCAGGGGAGTCATGCCAGTTTTGGTCAAAAACTGATGAACACTCAGCACAGTGTGGGCAGGTGGACTCATACATCACCCATCATGAAATGGGCAAACACATTGAAAACAGACTTCAAAAAATTCACTGAAGTCAAACGCAGCCTCTCACAACACCCCCAGCTGGTACACTGATACAGATGGGTTCCAAGAACACTCACCTAGTGGAGGAAGGCTGTACTACAAAGAGCCCACCCTCCAGAATAATTCCAGGTTTCTTGGGGGCCCCCTTTCATATTTCCTAAATCTGTTCTTTTATTCCTGTTTCCTTCCTAACGCACCCTGACTTGGGGCCCCACCATCTCACACTCAGGCTTGTTCATGTCGTCTCTTGCATTACTCCTGATCCCAAATCTGTTCTTCAAATGTCCTGCTCAAGGGCCTCAGTGGACCTGTCAACGGTTTTATGGGGCTGGTAGTCTTTTCTGTAGGGCGAATTCCTGTATATCACAACAACCTTGGAGCCTGCACAAAAGACCTCTGAGCCCCACACCCCGAGTTTCTAACACAAAAGTCTATGGTGGAGCAAAGAATTTCCATTTCCAACAAATTCCCATGAGCTGATGCTACTTCTGGTCCAAGGCCCAAACAGTGAGCACCCTGCTCCCTGGTTGGGGTGGGCTACAGCCCTGATGAGAAGTCAAACTAGGCCCAACAGACAGGCCTGTTTGGGGTCCCACCAGATGGGGCCCACGGCAGATCCGGGGCAGACACCTCCCACCCACGACCAGACCAGAAACAGCTGAGCCACCTGAGGCAGCAGCGGCGGTGGCTCCCAGGCACGTGGGAACCGGGCCAGCACTGTGTGCACCTCCTCTCGCTGGGGGCTCACTGCCCTCTTCCTCTGGGGGAAATCGAGGCTCAGTGTTCACACATGGCCTACAGTGGAGCTGGGACTCAGGCCAAGGTCTCCTGCCCTGTGCAGAGGGTGGTGATGGAGCCTTACACCTGACTTGGGCTGACAAATGTTGTAGTTTCGTAAATCTCAGCATGTCACCAACTACCTGCACACCTGGGGCAGGCAGCCCCCTTCTCTTCCTTGGTTTCTGCACCGTGAAAGTGGCAATGTTAACCTTTCCTCCTGGGGTTATTGTGAGCTTCACATGCAGCCTGTGGGAAGGGTTCTAGCTCAGTGCGCACAGGGCATTCAGCGGTATGGATCCCTGCGTGGCCCTCCTGCCAAGTTCCTGATTTCCATAGGCACTAGGAGGAGGTCATGGCAGCCAGCAATGGTCCTAAGAAAAACCTGGATGGTTTCCAGGCTCAAACCATTTCTTCTCCTGAGCCACCCAGCAGGTATACGTGACCTTCTCTCTGTGGGCCCCTCTTTCTTATTGACCCTTCCAAGATTTGAAAGAAGAAGCCTCAGCCCCAAGCCGGCACCCTTAGGTGTCCCTCATCTCTGGTTCTCCCACTCCCCTGAGAGAGCCCAGTGGCACCATCCCCACCCCACCCTCACCAGGCCACCCAGGGGCCTTACCTGCATGTGCAGAGCCCAGGGAGGTGAGGCTCGGGTCTGGCTCCAGGGGGCCTCTGGCTGGATCTGGAATCAGAGACAGTGAGGTTGGCCCACACACTGGGAATTTTCAGGGGATTAGGAGCCCCAGGAGGCCATGTATTGCCTTACTTGTTTTTTGTGTGTTTTCAGAAACACTAAGAACAGAGACAGTAATGACATTAAAAACAGCTTTTCTGGTCAAAAATGGTGGGAATGGAGACGATATGGAGCTGAGTGCAGAATTTCCTTCAAACATCTGCATTAACTCAGGGGCAGAGCAAGCATTGCCCACAACTGTGAGATTAACCAGGGGTCCTGCCTGATAAGACATTAAGTCTTATAAGAGAAATGCTGGGATGAAATCAGACACCAGACTTTTTCTCTAAAAGCACACAGAGCTTGTGGAAAAGGAAACCCCCACCTGTGCTCTGCTTGAAGGCCCTACCAGCCGGGGCTCTGGGAAACTGCAGCATGTGTGCCTGAGACAGCGTGTGCATGTGGTAGCCGCCTCGTAACTCCTGTTCTAGGAGCAGGGCTGGCTGGGTCCAGGCCTCTCTGTTGTTACTGTTACTGGATCCACGGTTATCAAACCAATGTCCTGATTTTTAGTTTCATACTGTGATGGCCACATGCAAGTTGAAAGCTCAGGGATGTGGCCTCTGGCATGTTACAGGCTTCTCCCTTCACACCCGTGCATTGGACAGTCATGGAGGTCAAAATTTTGCTTTTAATGTCTCCCTTGAGCTGACACCCAAGTACCTTCCTCCAGGGGGCACTCAGAAGCACTGGGTCACTGCCCAGCCCAGAATCAGAGACACTGCCCCCCACTGCAAGCCCCTCCTCTGCTGAGCAGTCAGTGGGGACAGAGGTGCATTTGCAGGATTCAAAACCATCCCGTTGGTGAGTCAGGACTTCAAACCCTGCGTCTCTGATAACATTGACCCATTTACCTACCACCTCCTGCCCCTGGGCTCCTGTCACTAATCTTCATTTTCTCGAGAATTTCTGTTGTGTAATTCACCTACCCAGGAAATTCTCAAAGCTCACTCTCCATATAGGTGCCCAAGGAGGCCAGGGTCTGTGCACGGCTCCTCACGGGATCCTGCTTCAGGAGTTACAGGTGCATTTTCACAAGAACCTCACCTTCTGAGCTGCACTGGGGTTCAGCTCTTTCCAGGTCTCCAGAGTCCATCTTCACACCTGTGTTCTCCTCCAGGAAGGACATTTTTGTGGGATGGAATAACTCAACAGGAGCCTGGGATGAAGGGCAGGGGCAGAGGGGACAGGAAGGACACTGGGTACAGCACCTCTGAGATACAATGATACAGATACAATGTAGGATACTATGTCACACTGCCTTGCAGAGATGACTTCTCTCTCAGTTCCGTGCCTGTCTGGAGCCCTGGACAGGGTCTCTACAAATCTCTTTCCTTGGGCTGACAGATGTTGTAGTTTCGTTAATCTCAGCATGTCACTAACTACCTGTGCACCTGGGGCAGGCAGCCTCCCTCTCTTCCTCGGTTTCTGCACCCTGAAAGTGGCAATGTTAACCTTTCCTCCTGGGGTTATTGTGAGGTTCACATGTGGCCCGTGGGAAGGGTTGCAGGAGACCTTGCTGGCCTCCTTCTCTGCTCTGAAATGTTTACTCCGTCCATTGAGGACCCGCAGGGCCTGCTGTGCTCTTCCCTGCAGCCCTCCTTCTTTGATTTTTGCCCTGCCAAAGCGACGTTTTCCAACCTGTAGGTCACAATATCATTTTTATGGATCTAGTTCAAACTGGATTGCTCTAATCCCAGGGCTGGCAAATTATAGCCCACAGGCCAAATCTGTCCCATCCTTGTTTTTTAAATAAAGTTTTATTGGAACATGGCCATACACTTGCTTGCCTGTCGTCTACGGCTGCTTTCCAGCTAAACGGCACAGATAAATATTGAAGAAGAGTCATCTGGCCAGCAACGCTTATAATGCTGACTTTCCCAGCCTTTACAGAAGTTGCCAACACCCTGCTGTAGTCTAGTCTTTGCAAAGAAAGGCAGTTTCTGTGTAGTCTCTGGTCATGGAAAATGAAGTCTCCCAAAGGTCCCAGGGGACTCAACTCCTGATGTGTTAAGGCAGGGCTGACACGGGATCCCCCACCCCACTCCCAGTGTTGTGTGTCACTTCTCACTCAGTCCACACAGAATTTTCCCCAGCGTCAGTTCAGGATAACACAGTGAGGGAGGGGCAAGCCTTCTTGTTCCCATCCTACAGATGAAAACTTCAAACTAAGTGACTTCTCAAGGGTCACACCATTTTAACATTACAGACAGGCGATTTATATAGAAAACCAATCTTCGAAGAATGGTGTAAGAGTGTGACAAAAGGAGCTAAATGGTTTTGCAAAAAATAAAAATGGGAAGAAAGGGCTCCAGGGCCAGGCAGCAAAGACAGTGAGGAGAAGGAGAGAATGGTCTCCTGTGGCCCTGGAGGAAAGGGGACATGGTGGCACTTTAATGGATGGCCAGATATCCGCTGTTTGGTTTTACATTGTTGGGTTTTTGTCTGCATCCCCTGAACACACAAAGCACAACTGCCTTTGCAGTTTTGGAGGTAAACGAAGAGACAGAGAATTGGTGACAATGGAGAAGGCAGAGAATTTGGCAGCCACGGCACATCAGAACAAGAGGTGTCTAGCAGAAATGTAGGTGCCCAAATATATGAAGATACGGGTGGTGCTGCTGAAGCACAGAGTGACACCCACAGGCGGGAGGACTGCTGATGTCCCCGTGAGCTCCTTACAGATCAGGTCACCTAGATCAAGATAAATGCAAGTGGAGTCCACAGGGCTCCCTGCATTTGGCCATCTGAGATCCATCTCTTCCCACTTAAGAACACTCAAAGTACGGCATCCTGATATCTCTTTCTGAAGACCAGTACTTTCCAGACTCTGAAATCGGACTGTTCGGCCTTCAGAAAAGGTGCTTGCATCTTCCTAAGGTTTCCTAAGCTCAGTGTGTGCCTGGCCCTGCAGCAAGGCCCTGCTTATTGGCGTAGCCATCCTAGAAGACTGTGGGCTGCTGCTGGGTGGGCTGAGAGCAAGGTGGCCTAGGGGGCAATATTTAGACATTTGGGGGGTCCATAGAGAGGCTTCTAGTAGGGAAACTGCAGGGTAGAGGCAAAGCTCTCCCGCTTCCCCATTGTATCTGTTGACCCCTTGAGCAGGGATTGAGGACCACTTACCTGGGCCAGGGATCCTGAGGTCCGTCTGTGGCTCTGTCCTGGGCTCCCGCAGCTCTGATTTTCTGCCCCAGGATCTCGCCCTCATTATGAACAATCGGTTTGGGAGTGTACATGTGAACATGACGGCAGCATTCCTTTAGCCAATAATAATAGCATCCCAGGTTATCTGTCATCACTCATCATCTGCCATGTTTCACCCTGTGGCCATTAACAAATTCTTATGGGGTAGTGTCACTCCGCCAAGGATGTGCCATATCTGTTCAACAACGCATTTTAAGGTGCTCGAGATGGACAGTGTGGCTGCCCATCTATACCAACCACAAAGGTGTGAGGAAGAGACAAGAGGGGAATAAGGGAGATGCAAGGTCTAGGTCAGGCAGTGAGCCTGAAGGTGCAGGAAAGTCCCTCTCCTCACATGGGTTCTTGCCCCAGTCCCAGGAACCATGTCCACCCACATCCCAGAGAAAAATGTTCTCTTATCATCTGTACTCCGAGACGTTACTGAACCTCCCTCCACCTCTTCCTCAACAGGGACATGCAAGCTCCCTTGGATGAGCAAGGCGGTGTTTCCTTGCATATTGCATTGCATTTGTTCCTGTCCGTTCATAAGTATGGCTGTGCCCTACAACACCAAAAACTGCCAGTCGATTCAAATGAAAATCCATACAACCCAGTAAGATCACAACTTCTGGGCACCACCAACACCACAAAACACGGGAACAAAGCAACAGTCACCATCATGCCCATGCATGTTGTCACCTGCCAGGCTTGGGATGACCCCGTGGCCTTCCATCTTTATCTCCCTGAGCCTGAGATGATCCTGCTGAGAGGTGCCGTCATCGCTGCTTTCCAGACAGAGCAGTCTCAGGGCTTAAGCAGTTGACCCCTGATCACACACGTGGTTACGGGCAGCACAGGACTATAGCACAGTCCTTTCTGAGTGTGTGGCAGCTCCGCCCCTTACACGGTCTCTCCTGGTCCTTTTCCATGCACACATCTACCTAACATACCGACACAGGGGTGTGTCCAACCGCTTATTTTATAACATGTCTCTCCAATTTCTTCATAAACCAGGGAACGGGTAAGATGGCAAAGGAAAAGGTGAAATAAAAGCAAAGTCAAAACAGTCACTACCTCACAGGCAGTGACTTCTGTTCTCAGGGCTCAGGAGGAGAGATGGGGGTGGGAGGTGCCCTGTAGGGGTAAGTAGGAAAGAGACTTGTAGAGACCCTGTCCAGGGCTCCAGACAGGCACGGAACCGAGAGAGAAATCATCTCTGCAAGGCAGTGTGACGTAGTGGGTGGAGCACTCACTGCAATCTCTCTGATACTGCCCCCCGCCCCGGCACACAGCCTCAGTAAATTTAATAATCTTTACTAATGTGGGTGCACCATGGGATGCCATCTGTTTACTCATTTGTGTTTTCATTTGTGGGAGGTTGAGGAAGAGAACAAGAGTCAGCTCATTTGTGCATCGCAGATGGATAAAACTTATTAAACTAATTCCCAACGTCGCATATTTGGGTTTTCATTTTTACATTGTTATCTACAACGTCATGCTAAATATGCTTAGACTTAAACCTTCACAGATACCATTTATTATGTTGCTGGGATAAATTCCCAGAAGTGTAATTTCTGGGTCAAAACATATTCATATTTTACTTTATATACTTTTTAAAATTTTGCATCTTACAGTGATTTTTAAGGAATCTAATTTATTAGATATGTTTTTCACTTATCTAATACACTTCTTACAGAGCAATCATCATTCAGGCTTTTTGACAGGTTTTATATTCCTGCATGTGTGTGTATTTGGTGAATTTGTTTTCTGTGTGTATATGGAGAAATATATGTGCTTTATGTGTATATACTTTGCATGCATCTATGTTTTCTTGCAGTGTGTATGTCTTTCATGTGTATGTTTGTGTGTCATATTTATTATTGTATATATGATTCTGTGCTGTGTGTTTTGTGGCTGTATATGTTTTGTGTGCATGTTATGTGTGTTGTATATGTCTTGGGTATCTTTGTGTGGCTTTGTGTGTGTTGTGTGTGTATATTTTATTGGAGTGTGTATATTTTTATATGTATGTTTTAGGGGGAAGCCTTCCCTTCTCTGATGTCAGCACGGCACCAGGCAGGGCTCAGTGTAAAGCTGGGTTGACCTGGTCTCCTCTGTTTTAGGCCAAACACAAAGTGCGGCGGCATTAGAAGGCTGCATTTTGACCCAGCCTCCATGATCAGGGTGCCAGAGGTGCTGAGACATCCTGCTGTCATTTCACGGGAATTGTGAAGTAGGTCCACTGCGCAGCTGATGACCAAGGGAACCGAGCCATCCTAGCTGCCACTCTGGCATTTTGAGACCATCAGACCCAATGAAGGGTTCCACCTGCAAACAGGTCAAGAGGCCACATGGCAAGATGTGCCCATAACTCAATGGGTACAAAGAGGCAGCACATGCTCCTAACCAGACGCTGACTTGACTGGTGAGGGAGGCCAGCAACCTAGTCACTGAGGGGCAAAGGCTGTTCCTCAGGTGACACAGAAAAGATGTCTATCCTTTCTGAGACCAGACACTTTGGTATTTGGGCCCCTCACCTGTGGTATATGGCAATGGGTCTTCGTTCACAGGTAGGTTTGAGACTAGTTACTAATTTTTTGTTATTTGTGCCATAGGATATAAATATTGATAGAGATGGGGGAAATGCTCTGAAGATAATGTTTACAAACTTCTTTCCTTGGATTTTCTAAGAGCACCTCACCCCTTGGCTGCAGTCACATTTTTAAAATGCTGCCACTCTAAAGTTACTTAGGACCTCATCCCTGCCATAAACACCAAGTGTCCATGATGCTTGGGGCACTGGGCTGGGATTGAGGAGGATTTACCAAGTCACACAGGGGACCTGCACTCAGAAGCTTCCAGTGCCATAGGGAGCCGAGACGGGGACGCCAACACCTGTGCTGCAGGTGTGTGTGCAGAGTACTGTGGCAGCCCAGGCAGGGAGCCCTTCCACACAGAGGGGGCTGAGGAGGGCTTCCTGGAGGAGGAGACAAAGAGTCAGTGTTTCAGGGAGAGTTCCCACTCCCAGGGCAGGAGAAGACTATCCAGAGACATGTGCTTATTGCATGGGACAAGAACGAGGTCTTAGATTTCCTCTCTACGTTGTAATTGCCCATCACAGATTACATGATAGCATCGCTTGGTGCGGTGGTTACTGTATTATCATATTTCACATTTTATAAACACCATCCATGAATGTCATTGGCCCACTCGTGGGCTCCTGCCTCCATCAATAGGGGGGCCGGACCCCCCACCCATTCAGAGGCCCGGTAGGGAGGGTTTCTGTGCGAGACCCCACCTGTGGGCAGGGCTGGCCTGAATGTTCTCCCAGGAGCCTGCCCTGGGGAAACGCCCTGGCCACCGCTGTGGCTGGTCCTGTGATTTCAGAGAGGTTCCTCAGGGCCGGGCACGAGCCCTGTAGCTTTCTGATGGGCCTGGAGCACCAGCTGGTCTTCACGATGCTGGCAGCCTGGGTGTTTCGTGCCTCCACCTCTCACCCCGTGCCCCACTGTTCCTCCCTTGGCCCAGCCAGTGCAAGGATCGGTTTCACCCCATGCTTTGATTGCTAGGAGCACGGTGCCCCTGGGAGGGGGTGCAGGCAATAGGGTTATGAAGAAGAATAACTGCAACCACAATAATAAATAATTTACTGATATTTTCTCCATAGTTCAGGCATCTTGCTAAATACTTTCCACTGGATGACTTTTTAAATTTTTTGAACAACCCTATTTGGTCCCTATGATGACTCTCATTTCATGAAGGAGAAAACTGAGGTTGGAAGAATTTAGAAAGTTGTTCTAGGCCCACAACTAATATAGGCAGACCCTGGAGATTCTGCAGGTTTGGTAACAAAGCATCACAATAAAGTTAGTATCATAAGAAAGCCAGTCATAATCTTTTGCTGGTGGAAGGTCTTGCCTTCAATCTGTAAAAATATAGCATCTGTGAAGCGCAATGAAATGAGGTCTGCCTTGTGTGAGAGAGTTCAGATTTGATTCCAGGTGCATAATTCCAGAGCCCAGGTGCTGAGAAGACAGGCCATTTGTCTTTCATTCAACTTGGAGATGACAGAGAGAGTGAGAGCCCTGAGCCTGTCAGAGGCAGCTAGAGCTGGGGCTGGAGAGGCTCAGTACTCCACTCTCAAGGTGAAATGCTACTACAATACATTATATTCATAATGATCCTGGTTGTGATGAAAACCAAAGACCCATGAAATTCAGTTATTATATCATGTACCAGAAGTTTTGGCCCTGGGCAGTGGGACATTTCAAAGCCATGAGAAGAGCCCAACAGTCTGCAAAGAGCCATGAGAAGCCCAGGCAACCATCTGCCCTACCCTGCTCTGTGGAAGGTCCCGCCCTCCACACACATACAGTGGGGCTGCCTGTCCCCTGCTCCTCCCTGCAGGTTGAGTGCCTTCTCCAGGCCTCCAGAACCCACTGGTGTGAGCAACATGAGGGAATGCCAAAAACCAGAAGTATGATGGAAGGGCTGGAAAGATTTCTGCTTCTGAGAAGAGCCTTTCTAGAAGGACCGGAAATGAGAAAGATCCAGACCTTCAGAAGGAGAATAATAAGAGTACAATCAGAGGTGTGGACCAGTGAGGTAGGGGTGGAAAAGGGGACTTGGAACTTAGGGCCCCGGGGTGAGGATTTGGGCCACACCTAAAGCCCCACCGAGGTGAGGGAGGCTTCCCCTACCCTGAGGATTGGCCTTTTTAACTGACAGTTGTTTTCCAGAGACAACTCTGCATTTAATCTCACACATGGGTTCATTCTGGGCAGAGAAAGGGAGTCTGTGGTATCTAAGGAGCAGACCCATCTGCACTATGATGAGGAGGAAAGACAAACCCAACACTGGGGCTGAAGGGGTAATTCAGGAAATAGATGTTTTCAGTGTCCCAGCCTGCGGCTGCCCACCCACACCCAACCCAGCATGAAGGGGAGTTCCCCCAGGGACCTGGCAAAATGCAAAGGGAGGAGAATTGTCTTTTCCTTTCACCACTTTCCTCCCTTGACCCAGAAGACAGAAAGTCTGCCATTTGGGCCTATTGGGGGCAACTTCTGAGCCTGTGGCTCTTTCCTCCTTGATGACTGGGGGTCACACAGCCTCCTGTCTGGGTGTTTCCTCCTCCCAGAAGGACTCTAAAGCTCTCCACAGAGTGTTGGCCAACAGTTCCGGACAGATCACAGTGCTCAGCTGGGCAGCTGGTCCCAAAGCCTGGTCTCAGAGGGGTGAGTAATGGGGAACCTAAAGGAGTGTAAATTCTGTGGCCCAACAGTCAAAGGACTGGAGTTTGACTACTGCATCCTGCATCACATGGAGGTTGTCACCTCTCATGATTTGTCCAGACATGTATAGCAGGAGGGGTAGCAAGGCTCACTCTCTGCTTTAGAACTAGCCATGCCCAAGGACCTGGACAGTGCTGGGAAACTGCACCCACTGCGGACACCCAGGAGAGACATTCAGTGTTGTGCCCAGAGCACAGTGCTAGGGGAGCAGGAGAATGCACTGTGCTTGTGAGCATTTGGCAGGAAAGATGGGAGTGGGTCCCACACAGACAGCAACAAGTCCCAGCAGGTGGGAGGACCACAGGACAAGGAATCTGAGTCAGGTGGTGTCACACATCCAGCTGAGCATTCAGCGAAACATTGAGGAAACATCCAGCCAGAATCTGAGAGGTCCTCAGCAGGTAGCAGGGGCCCGATTGCTGGCAGGAACTTCAGAAGACCAGCAGCTTCTCAGGGGCCACAGAGTAGTGAGCCTGACAGAATCTAGATCAGGACACAGAGTAAGAAGGTGGAGAAAATTATAGGATGTCACGTTTGCTTCTAAAAGCTTTAGAAGTCAGTGAAGAGATGGCTGCAATCCCATTGTTGTTACTATTAACTAACATCTCCTGACTGTCTGTCTCTCCTTCCAACCGCACATTTCCCACCACTGTCTGTATGTAAATGTTCAACACATACTCTGCTGACTTTATGTGCATGTCCTTGAAGGCTGATGTATTTTAATCTCATTGGCAGATGGTTTTTATAAAATTTGTATGTCTTTTTACAGTTTGGGGTTTGGATCATGTGACTGTATTAACTATTCTTTTTTTTTTTTTTTTTTAACAGTAACAACAACAAATTCTCCAGCCTTATGCTTAGAGATTGGGATTGAGCAGTCCAAGGTTAAGCCCAGAAATATGCATTTTTACAAAGCGCCCCAAGCAATTCTGGTGCAGGCTCTTCCAGATCATACTTTGAGAAACATCACCTACTCCTAATGTGTTTTATTTGAAAACACAGTAAAATGCATGGCACAGCTGAGGGCCATTTGGGGTGATTGGGCCCCATCAACCACATTAAGAGTGTGTATTGGAGCCTCAAATACAGACCATGCTCAGCATTCCACTACCATTAAGAAAAGCAGTGGGGCCCAAAACATGGATAAGAGCAGAAATAGGGAGGAAGTCAGCACTTAAAAAGCTCCGGAGTTGTTTTCTCAGCGCTGCTAACTCATTCTTTCATTCCATTTTTAAGGACTTGTTTGCACGAGGCACTGTGCTGAGTGCTGGGAACAGAAACAGTGAGCAAAAGCAGACACCACCCCTTCCTCCGAGGGCCAGTCTAGTGGGAGACACAGACATCCATCAAAGTTTCCACCAAGCAAATGCAAAGAGTTCCTAGGACAAGGGCTGTGCAGGAGAGGGGACAGCCTGGAGGGCTTGTGATATGGCTGTTAAGTCAGGGGTCAGGGAGGACTTTCCTGGGGATGTGACTCTTGAATTAAGATATGCGGAGAACATTGTTTTTAACTAGCCCCAAGGGGAAAGGGAGCCTTTGGGGGGATCATAATTACTTCTGTTATTAATGTTAGAATAAGCAATAGCAGAGTAAAGGTAGAGCAACGATGACCCCTTGGGGACCTGGCACGTCACCATATCTCAAGTACTTCATCTGGAGGCCTTTAATCTTCACACTTTCCTTCCATGGGAGAGGAAAAGGGCCACTGCTCAAGAGGCCCAGAGAGATCATGGCACCCACCTCCTTTCATTCTCCACCCCATCCTCAGGCATCCACAAAGCCCATTTCCTGACAACATATGATACAAATTGTGCATGAAGATCTATGTACAAGATGAAGCTTTGGGCATACCCAGGACACTCTACGACTCTGAACTCCTTCCTGGGAAATTTTCGATTTTGAGCTGACTTATAATCCTTAAACAGCCCAGAGCATCCCTGAGCCCCTGTCTGCTTCCCATACAATGGCCATCTCATCCCCATCTCCATACGATTCTTACCTGAGAAGAACAGTAAAAAAAAAAAAAAAAAAAAAAAAAGTTTATCTTATTCTTTCCCTCATTCATCCTTGAGTTGTGCTGGAACTAAAATGCACCAATGCAGGAGCTATGAGGTTGGGGAGTCACGAGGTCTTCTCAGTATTTAAAAGTTTCAGGAAAAATTATATATTTAACCACTTTAGGCCTTCCCCATTAAGCCAGAAATTTGGGACCCTCTGTTTTTAGGTTGAATTGCTTCAACTCTGTGCTGTGATTTGATGATCTTGTATTGAATAGAAGTTGTAATTGACAAATGCATGGTTGTACTACATGGTTTAAAACAGAAACTAATTCTTGCTTAGTAGAAGCAGTTTATTTATAAAATACATCAAAATCCATTGTGGGGTCAGAGGGGTGAAAGCATAAAAGAGGTTCTCAATAGTGCAAAGACTGGGAATCCTGGTACAGCAGAGAGACTGGTTTTGAATCCTGGCTCCATCTGTTCCAGCTTTGTGTACCTCAGCTTTTCTGACCCCAATTCCTCCTGTCATAAAGTAAGATCATACTGGCCAACTTTGGCAGTTGTAAAAATCAGAGGTACAGCACATAGCACAGGGCCTAGGGCATGGTGAGTAGTCCATAGGTGTTCTGATAAGGATGGTGGTGAGGATGGTGAAGATGATGATGATGAAGGTGATGGTGATGAATACGATAATGACGATGATGATCATTGTGATAATGAAAGTGATGAAGATGATAGTGACGATGATGATGGTGACATTGATAACTTCCCATCCAGAGGGATTTTGACTCAGTTGGTTTGGAGTGCAGTTCATCAGCACCATTTTAAAGCTCTCCAGATGACTCTAGTACAACAGCCAGGATCAACAGCCCCGTCTCTCAACCGGTGGCTCTCAAATATTTTTTCATTTCAGGACACCTTAATACTCATAAAAATCATTGAAGACCCAAAAAAAGTTTTTTTGAAACAAAATTTTAAGACACAAAAACATACTTGCATACATATTTTTCATTAGGCATCAGAGCAATGGCATCATCACATGACGTGCAGCTTCTGGAAAACTCCACTAAATACTCGTTTTTTTAAAAAGGAGGGGGAAAAGCAAGTAATGTTTTGCATTGTTATGAAATGGCTTTGACTTCATGGACTTCCTGATGCTGCCTGAGACTAAGTTTTACATACCACAGCATTGCCCTCTGCACCCTCTTCCTCTTACTCCAAAATTGCACATACACAGGCACATTGTCAGTCTCCCTCCCTGGCATCTCCTCCACACCTAGAAGAGGAATCACAACTATTTGCTCTCAGTCAATACAAGACAATCAAATTCCACATAGGCTGATAGACTGAGCATACAAAAAAGGAAGGCTTGCCTCTGCTCTGGCTGTTTAAAACAAAGCATGAAAGATGGACGGGTAAAGTAGATGAATAGTGTAAACAAAACTGCAAGACCTGCATGAGCAAATAAACTGCTTTTACATGTCCTCAAGCTCTGCTCAAACAGATTAGACACTGAGCACACAATTGCACAGTCAGTCATATCACTTTTATGGCCAGCTAACTGACAATAACAGACACTCTAGGGTGACACAGTTTGGTGTCAAAGGTTGTAAACTGGCTCCCCTTGGGAAGGGTTAGTGCCACAGACAAGTTCATTTGGGTCCTACAGTGTTATTTTTAAACACTAATGGGTTCCCAACAATGGAAGTAATGATATTTTATATAAAAATCTATATTTATAGCTTTTATGAAAAAATGAAAACTTGGCAATGTTGGGCTATATTTCCACAGTGAGCTGGAGCAGAGTGTTGAAGGCCTCTGTCTGATGGGGCTCAGGTTCCCTTTCTTACGCCAGCGTACTTCTCTCCATTACTCTACCTGCCATGCTCACCAGATACAGTATTCAGTGCTGGATATTTCTTGGAGCTAATGCTACTGCCTCTGTTTAGAAAGTTCATGGGTCCTGAAGGCCTCTCTTTTTCTTTAAACCAACCCAGTAATGTTGGAATCACTTTGTTTATACAGAGGTCAGCCTAACTACAACCTCTACTACTCCAGGCTGCTCTGGAATCTGATGGGCATGAAGACAGCCTCCAAGAAGCAAGGAAAGCAGGCACAAAGTTCCCTGAACCTCCTCTGAGTAAGGACAACATGTTTGGCTAGTTTACTTCTATGTTATATACAATTCTAAAGTTTTTTTAATCAGATTTTTCAGTCCAAAGAGGAAAATGTTTAGAAGCATTAGAAGATTTTTTTCAGCTTATCAACATAAAGAGACATTCCTCCCCGACCCTCACTCCCATCTCAATAAAATGCAGTCCAAGAAATTTTAAAATCAAGATTAATGGTGGAAATGGAAGGAAGAATTTTTCCCAGTGCTAAGGCTTATAGTGTCCCTGCAATAATCAAGATAATGTGGTATTGATACAGGAAAGGACACGTAGAAGAATGAGCAGAAAAAAGAACTCAGAAATAGATCCACACAAATATGCCCAATTGATTTTGGACAAAGGAGCAAATGCAATTTAATGGTGGAATGATGAGCTTTCAAATAAATGGTACTGGACAATTAGACATCCACAGGCAAAAAAAGTTAACCTCAACCTAAACCCCAAATCATACACAACTCAAAATGGATCGTGGACTTAAATGTAAAACATAAAGCTATAAAAGTTCTAGGTAAAAATTAGAGAAAAACTTTGGTACCTAGGAGTACGCAAAGAGTTCTCAGACTTGACAACAAAAGTATGATCCATAAAAGAAAAAATTGATGATTTCGACCTCAACAAAATAAAACATTTGCTCTGCAAAAGACCCTGTTAAAAAGATGAGAAACAGACTGGGAGGAAATCACATATCTGGTGAAAAACTTGTATTTAGAATGTGAAGAACTGTCAAACTCAACATTTAAATAACAAACAATTCAATTTAAAAATAGGCAAAATGCATGCATGGGCATTTCACCAAGGATGATATTCTGATGACAAATAAACACATGAATAAAGATTCAACATCTTTAGCCATTAGAAAAATATAAATTAAAGCCACAATGAGATATCACTACACACCTATCAGAATGTCTAAAATGAAAAAACGATGATAACACCAAATGCTTGTGAGAATGGAGAAATGGGTCACTTGTACACTGTGGTGGAAATATTAAATGACACAGCCACTTTGGAAACCAGTTTGGCAGTTCTTTTTTAATTATATGTTATTGATTATACTATTACAGTTGTCCCAATTTTTCCCTCTTTGCCCTCCCTCCACCCAGCACCCCCTACTCCCTCAGTCAATCCCTACACCACTGTTCATGTCCATGGGTCGTGCATGTAGGTTCTTTGGCTACTCCACTTCCTATACTGTACTTTACATCCCCATGGCTATTCTGTAACTACCTATTTGTACTCCTTAATTCCCTCACTTCTTTATCCATTGCCCCACACCCACCTGGCAACCATCAAAACACTCTCTGTACCCATGATTCTGTCTGTCCTTGTTTGCTTAGTTTGTTTTTTAGATTCAATTGTTGATAGATATGTATTTATTGCCATTTTATTGTTCATAGTTTTGATCTTCTTTTTCTTAAAAACATCCCTTTAACATTTTATATAATGTTTTGGGGATGTTGAACTCCTGTAGTTTTTTCTTGTCTGGGAAGCTCTTATCTGCCTTTCTATTCTAAATGATATCTTTGCTGGACAAAACAATCTTGGCTGCATGTTCCTGCTTTTCATGACTTTGAATATTTTTTGCCAATTCCTTCTAGCCTGAAAAGTTACTTTTGAGAAATCAGCTAACAGTCTTATGAGAATTCCACTGTAGGTAACTAACTGTTTTTCTTTTGCTGCTTTTAAGATTCTCTATCTTTAACCTTTGGCATTTTAATTATGAGGTGTCTTGGAGTAGGCCTCTTTACATCTATTTGGTTTGGGACTCTCTGTACTTCCTGGACTTGCATGTTTATTTCCTTCACCAAATTAGGGAAGTTTTCCTTTACTATTTTTTCAAATAGATTTCCAATTTCTTGCTCTTTCTCTTCTCCTCCTGGCACCCCCATGATGCAGATGTTGGACTACTTGAAATTGTCCCAGAGGCTGCTTACAGTATCCTCATTTTTTTTGAATTCTTTTTTCTTCTTGTTGTTCTGTGCGGTTGTTTTTCGCTTCCTTATATTCCAAATCATTTATTTGATTCTTGTCTTCATCCATTCTACTGTTGTTTCCTTGTAAATTGTCCTTTATTTCAATTAGTGTACCCTTTGTTTCTGACTGGGTCTTTTTTTAGACTGTTATGTCCTCACTAAGTTCCTTGAGCATCCTTATAACCAATGTTTTGAACTCTGCATCTGACAGACTGCTTATCTCCATTTCACTAGCTCTTTTTCTGGAGTTTTGATCTGATCTTTTATTTGGGCCATGTCTCTTTATCTCTTCATTTTGGCAGCCTCCCTGTGTTTATTTCTATGTATTAGGTAGAGCTGCTTTGACTCCATGTCTTGGTAGTGTGGACTAATGTAGTATGTGTCCTGTAGGGTCCAGTGGCACAGCCCCCCCATCACCAAAGCTGGGTACTTGAGGTGTGCCTTACATGTTGGCTGAGTACACCCTCTTCTTATAGTCAAGCCTTGATTGCCGTTGGTGGGTCAATGGAAGGGATGTGCCCAGGCCAGCCAGCTGTAAGGACTGGCTGTGACCCTGACCAGCAACCTCTGCCTTCTGTGGAGAATCAGCTGTGCAGAGGTAGGGTGGTGGTGCTCCAATGTAGTCTGTAGCTGTCTACTGGATACATAGGCTCTGGGGTTTTTAGGTGTTGGAGGCCAAGGTCAGCCCCTACCTGTGTTTTTCCCAGGGCCACCCTGCGTGAACTATAAAGCAATCTGAGATGGCTGCTACTTAGGGAGATTCTCAGGCAAAGCCAAGCTGTGAATCTAGGCTGGTTGCTGCTATTACCTGGCCTGGAGCCACTTAACAAAATGTACAGGGGCTGGGGGCTCACTGAGGCCAGCTGTTGCTTATTTGAGAGGATTTAGGGAGTTTTGAAGAATGAGCCAAGACCAGCCATTTGTATGGAAAAACAGCTTGGGTGGGCCCATAAGTCGAGTGGGAGGTAATCTCTGCGGATCTCCAGGGCAGGGCAAACAGTGTTAGCCAAGTTAATGGAGTCTCAGATACAGTACCGGCCTGCTGGCTCTGTGGCTCTGTGGGGGAAGGGTTCAGAAAAGGGACAATGGCCTCTGCCTGTCTTTCTGTCCAGGAGAAAGCTGTCCCCCATCTCTCACCTTAATGGCAGATAATTTAGTTTCTTTCTGTATGCCACCTGTGCCTTTCAAGCTGCTATCCCCATGCTGGAGCTCCGAGGGAGTGAGTGTGATTAAGTCCATGTGTGGGTTTTTTAAGAGGAGCTGCTTGGGACTCCAGAAGTTTCTTCCAATGACTCATTCCCCATTGATTTTTGCAACCAGGAGTTATGGGGATTCATATTCCTGGCACTGGAACCCTGGGATGGGGGACCGGTTATGGGGCCACAACTCCTCACTCACAAGATATCCCTCCTGAATTTTTATCCACACTTGGATGTGAGACCAACCAGTTACATGTCTCTGCCCCTCTTCCAATCTGAATGGAAGTGGTTTCTTTAATTCTGTGATTGTCAGACTTCCATTCAACTTGGATCTGACAGTTTTGAGTGATGGTTGTTCTATATTTTAGTCGTAAATTTGATATGGTTGTGTGAGGACAAGCTGTGTTTACCTACTTCACCATCTTGATCGTAAATCCTACAGCTAACTCTCAGCAGTTCCTTTTAAAACTAAACATAACCTACCAAGTGACCCAGCAATTGCACTCTGGCATGTATTCCAGAGAAATGAAGATTTAAGATCACACAAGAACCTAAAAACAAGTGTTTTGTGGTTGTTTTACTCATGACAACCCCAAGCTAGACGCTATCCAATTATCTTCAATGGGGAGTAATAAACTGTGGTACATCCATAGCATGGAATACTGCCTGGACATGAAAAAGAATGGATTTTTTATATACCCAACAACTTGGATGAACCTCAAAGAAATTATGCTGAGTGAAGAAAAGCCGATCTTAAAAGGGTACCTACTTCACAATACTATTTATATAATATTAATTAAATAACATAATTACAGAGATGAAGAACATATTAGTGGTTTCCAGGGGGTAGGAATGGGGGACTAAGTAGGATGTCTATAAACAGGGAGCAAGAGGAAGTTGTGTGGAAATGATACAGTTAAGTACCTTGACTGTGGTGTTTACATGAAGCTACACATGATAAAATTGTGTAGCGCTGCACACACACACAAATGAGTGCATATGTAACATGAAATTTGAGTGGGTTTGTGGATTGTACCAATGTCCACATCCTGGTTTTGATATGGTTCTATAATAATGTAAAATGTTACCACTGGGAGAAGCTGGGAGGAGGGTACTCAGGACCTCCCTCTACATTCCTTTGTACTTCCCTCCAAATCTGTAATTATTTCAACATAAAAAAAAAATTTAAAGCCTGCATGATATTCATTTTAAAAGGCCCCTTTTACTCTTGAAGCTCACATCTCAATGTAATCGTCAAGATACAGCAGTAATGGTCCCTGGTCTCTCAGAATTCACAGTTCCTACGGATTCATTCTGTAACTCTGGCCAAGTCACTGCTCTTCTCTGGCCCTCAATTTCCCATCTTCAAAATGAAGATCAAATGACTGTTAAAAACCTTTGCAGTTCTTGAGGTGAATTGCCTCATATGGACTGGGAAGGATGCCTTATGATATAAAGGGGGGGTTTTTACTCATTCAGTCATAAAAGACCAAGGGCAACACCAGGACACAGCAACCATGAAGACAACATGGAAATGAGGACCATTTGACACATGTTTTGGGCCCTGCAGCCCAGCTCTTATAGCAGCTGTTAGACTATGAAAAAATCAGGGGCTTCTGGAAAACATGTGAGCTAATATTGGAGAATGAAGAAGGCATGGGAGCAGTGCCAGTCGCTTCCCAATCAAGCCACACCCATCTTAGGTAGGAGAACTCAGCCTGCAACCTAAACTCCACCCTGCCCTCCAGGCAGGCCTCACTGGTTGGCAGGAGTTGGTCGTGCTCACTGCCCTAAGCTGGTGACTAGGTGCCGGCATACGCAGGACATCACATCTAGGTCCACCTCTTAGCCAATGTCTTCCATTTTCACATCTTTAGCCTTCACCTCTTCCATGGAATATAGACTGGTTTATCTAACCACCAACTTGACATTGACACTGGGCCCCAAAATGGAAATGGCCAAAACCACGCTCTGGATTCCCTGTCACCTAAACCTGCTTCCTCCCCAGTGTTCCCCTCAGGTGGGCACCCCTGACCTGCTATCCCTCCACAGCCTATAAACCTGTCCTGGTGACTCCACCTCTCCGATGTATTCCATGTCTGCCCACTTCCTCCGTCCCCATGGTTACCACCCAGCCCCAAGGCGTCTTCCTCCTCTGGACCTACCCCCAATAAGATGATCCTTCTAAGGCATGAAATAGATCCTGTCATTCCCCCCACTTAAAACCCTCCACTGGCTTCCTGTTTCCCTTAAAACAAAATCCAAATTCCTCACCATGGCTTACAAGGCCCCCCCTCACCCTCTGACTCATGCCCCCAACGCCTGCACTGGCTCATGCACTGAGCTGCTTGGGGCCTTCTTTGTTTCTTTAGATGTGGCGGGTCCTCTGCCAAACAGAAGG
The DNA here is from genome assembly GCF_021234165.1 of Pteronotus mesoamericanus. Lineage (NCBI taxonomy): Eukaryota > Metazoa > Chordata > Mammalia > Chiroptera > Mormoopidae > Pteronotus > Pteronotus mesoamericanus. The sequence goes on along the minus strand of NW_026555132.1, from coordinate 1,819,828 downwards.
CTCTTCTCAGACCTTCTCGGCCTGTCTCCTTCTCACAGGCACCCTTCTGCCACCTTTGCCAGCCAACCTCTCTCAGGTTACAGACCTGCCACCCTCCCCACATCACCTGCGTCATTGTCTTTATTGAGTGTGTCACTATCTGAATATTTTCATAATCTGTTATTTGTAACTCCATTGGTCCCTTGCTTTCTCTGCTATGAAAACATAAGTTTTCTGTGAACAGGCACCTTGTCTATATTGTCGCTCCAGTGGCACACAATGATATTTGTTAAATGAAAGGATTACTGAAGTTTCCCTGTGGTTCCCTGGCCATGTAAATATATTTCTCCTGGTTTCCACAATTAAATGAAGATTATTTTCATCTCAGAAATGTTCCATGTCTGGAACTCAGACATGACCATGGTCTGGAAATTCTTGTAACAAATGGCTAGAAGGAAGAAGTAACATAGTCCTCCCTTATCCACAAAGGAGAGCACTTTCCAAGACCGCCCCCCCCCCCACTCCGGTGGACACCTGAAACCACCATAGTACCAAACCCTATACATGCTGTTTTTTTCCTGTACATGCATACCTAGGCAAAGTGTAATTCCTAAATCAGGGACAATAAGAGATGAACAGAAATAACTAATGATAAAATAGAACAATTGCAACAACATACTGTACTAAAAGTTATATGAATGGCTTTAGGGCCCTTATTAAGTAAAACAAGGGTGACTTAAACAAAAACACTGCAATAGGTGATGTGATCATCAAGAGAACTACTAAGTGACTAACAGATGTGGAGCACGCCCAGCATGGAGAAGCTGGACAGAGGGATGAGCCACATCCTGGGTGGCATGAAGCAGGACTTCATGGCACGAAGGATTTCATCACACTACTCAGAATGGTGTGCAGTTTAAAGCTTATGAGTTATTTCTGGAATTTTCCATTTAATATTTTCAAACCACAGTTGACTGTGGGCAACTGAAAGTGCAGGAAGTGAAACTACACTAAGGGGCTGTTATTGTAATGCAGCAGGTTAAAAATGTGAACAGTGGTTGCTTTTGAAAGGTGGAATTAATGATGATTTTCTTCCATTTTTCCACACTTGTCAACTCTCTGCAAAGGTCTTCTATTACCTAGATAACTAGGACCTCTGGTCAGTTAGTGATAACCTGCCTCTAGTCAGTAACCTGGAAAGTCAGCTCAGAGAGGGGGAAAAGTCAGGACCAGGACCCAGACTCTGTCTGGTGGGAAACAGACAACCACAGGCTGTGCTGACTGGCTGGGGCCTAGGCTGGAGTTTCCCTGGGTGTGGGAAGAGCAGAAAGACCCTCGAGATCAGCAGCCCAGAAAGCTGACAGAGACAATCACCATGGCTATGCTGAGGCTCTGTGGCTTCTGGGTATCTGACATCTGGGCAAAGACCTGCAAAAACCCTCTCTAAATCCCCGCTGCTGGAGGGAAGAGTGCTTATGATCACATACAGCCCTGGGCCACCTGGATCTGCAGTGGGCACCTCACAGTTCAATCATCAAGGCATCTTTATCTAGCGTGTGCCAGGCACTAAGCTGGGTGCTGGAGCCACATAGGGAGCCAGCGCCATGGTAGTGCCCTCATGGTGCTCACAGCCTAGGGAGCGCCAGGCAAGGGGTGTGGAGAGAAGGGCACTTCCATCAGAGAAAGTGGCAAAGGCCGGCCACAGGCAAGGGGGAGGCTGCCTGTTCTGGGCACAGCCTCAGCGCAGCCTTGGACTAGAGGTGAGGCTGAGGCACTGCCAGCGATGCCACGTGTGCTCTCCAGGCAGCAGAGCACTGCTCCAAGTTTTTCCTTATAGAATGCCCCTTCCATAGCAGTGTAACACCTGGGTGTGGACAGAGAAGGGCTGAGCTGGAAGACAAGTTAAGAGGCTGAGCAATGAGTCAGGGAAACAAGGGCACCCGAACCCTGGGCAGGTGCAGGGCCTGGAGAGAAGCAGACGGACGCCCTTCTGAGCTCTAAAGGAGCAGAGGCAGCTAGTACAGGTCTGTCCTTACCTCCAGGCTGGGATGAGCCATAAGCTCAGGACAAAGAGCAGGGAAAACAGAACAAGAGAGAGATGTGGAATTAGGAGTGACAGTGTAACTGACTGTAGCCATGAATAGTGCAAATACACATTTCCGTGCACTTTCAGAGGGCTTATCTACACAGAGGAATAATTAGCCAGTATCTTCAGATCACTAGGTTCTAGTGTGTTTTTTTTTATCAGATTGTTAAAATGCAAATTAAGAACCAAATAAAGAAATTAAGAGTCTTAAGGGCACATTTGACCCATGTGGTCATGCTCAGATCTGCAGGCCAAACCCTTCTTTCATCAGGTGTGTGAATATCATTAGTGACTGTCTCTTGTAAACGCAAGGGCGGTTCTGAGCAGGTTAACGTGCTCAGAAGGCTTCTTCTGCAGTCTGCTCTCTCAGGCTTTACAGACCAGATACAAACACCTTAAGACCAGCACTCACAAACATGCAAATCAAGGCAGAAAAGAGACTTTAAAAAGGCCCCAGAGACCATACTTTATTTAAGAAAACATGAGGATCAGACATGGTATTTCCAAATTTTCTCAATAAGCTTTAAATTGCTATTAAGACAAGGTAAAACCAAATATTATATTTCTGAGAACTCAAGGGCAGGAAGCAAGGAGGGGGTCTCTAGGTTTTCGGCCAGATGTTTCACTTCCATACACTTCCTTTCACAGAAGGTTCAGTAATAGGACCCACAGTTGTTACAAAATCAGGGGAAACCACTTTGCACAATCCCCAGTTTCCCAGGCTAATGTCACAACCCAAAATGTTGTGGTTGATTGCGTGTCACAGATTTGAATGATGTGGCAAGAAAAGACGAACAGAAAACCCTCTGGTTAACTAATGGCAGCCAGCGCAGAGGGGGCTGGTCTGTGAAAGGCAGGAGGAAGGGACAGCTTTTGTGACCACATCAGGAAGGACCTTATGACCTGAATGAATAGCATTTAAATCATGCACCCCCATTTGCAAAACATTCTTCTGCTCATTATCTTATCTAACTAGTCCTATGAAGATGAAGGTAGATTATATCTGACAAGGGCTTGTATACAAAAAATAAACGTGGACCTCTTCTGTAATGATTCTAAGACCCAATTATAATTGGGGGTAGTTCCCACACACCCATCAAGCAATTCTCTGCAACATCAGCTGGGTGTCTTACAATTTAACTCAACTCTGGCACTATCTGCCTGAAGATAGCCTCAGATCACAAAGGTAAGGGCTCAGTCCCACAAAACTGCCTCCCCAACCCCACTTCAAACATCAATTGCAAGCTCAGGTTGTCACCTGTGCTTCTGACTGACCACCTACAGATCAGAGGTTTCAATAACCCCCTCCTGAGGTTTGATTAATTTGTTACAGTGGCTCACAAAACTCAGGGAAATACCAGTTTATTAAATGATAAGATGAAGGGCACAGATAAATAGCCAGATGAAGAGATACACAGGATGAGGTTCAGGAGGGACCCAAGCGCAGGAGCTTCTGTTCCCATGGAGATGGGGTACGTCACCCTCCCTGTAGGTGCATTTGCCAGCCTGGAAGCTCTTTGAACATCGTACTTTGGGGACTTTATAGAGGCTTCATCACATACATATGATTGATTATTAACTTCATTTTTCAGCCACTCTCCTCAAGAGAATAGGGCAGGTGGGGATGAAAACTCCAAGCTTCTAATCATGGCCTGGTCTTCCCGGTGACAAGCCCACATCCAACGTTTGTCCAGTGGCCTGATTAAGACAAAGAAGTTCCTATCACCAGGAAATTACAAGGGTTTCAGGAGCTCTGTGTCAGGAACTGGGGCAGATATATATATATATATATATATTTTTATATTTTTCTATTACCTCACACCTTCCAACACAATTACAAGATAAACCACCAATTTATTTAAGGGAGCAACAGATTTGAACAGAAACTTCACAAAAGGATGTATGTGAATGGTCAATAAACACATGTAAAATGCTCAACAGTGTTAGTCATCAGAAGATGACTCTACATACTCACTTAGATGTCTAACATTAAAAAAAACAAAAAGGAAGGACCAAGACAGAGAGCACCTGGACCTCTCAGATCTTGCTGGAGGGAATGCAGAATGGCATCACCACCACCAAGAACTCGGGCGTTTCTTACAAAGTTAAATATAAACTCACCATATGATCTACCACTTCTGGTCCCAGTTCCTCAACCAAGAGACGTGAAAACTCAAGTCCACACAAAGACTTGTACATGAATATTCATAGCAGCTCTATTCATCATTGTCAGAAACTGGAGACAAGCCACAGGTCCCTTGGCAGTCGAACAGAATTGCAAATTATGGTGCATTTATACAACAGAAAACTCCTTAATAGTAGAAAGGAATTAACTACTGACAAACACAGACAGCTCTCAGGACCATTATACTGAGCAAAGGGAGCCAAACACGAAAAGCTACACAAAGTATGGTTCTATTTATATAAAAGTACAGAAGGGACCAATGGAAGCTGCAGCAATAGAAAGTAGATCCTGGTTGCCTTGGAGTGGGTGGAAAGTTGGCTACAGAAGGGCAGAAAGGAAATAAAGGGAGTTATAGAAATATTCTGTGATTTGGTTGAGGTATTAGTTTCACAAGTTTTTTTTTAATTTTTCAAAACTCATCAAGCTGTACATCTGATAATGGATGTCTTATTGATATAAAGCAACAAACAAATGAACAAACAAATATCAATGAAAAAAACCCATAGACATGGACAAAAATATGGTGGTTACCAGAAGAGAAGAGGGGTGGGAGAGGTTGAAGAGGGTAAATGAGGTCAAATATCTGGAGCGAGACTAGACTATGAGTGGTGAGCACATAATGCAATGTATAGATGATATATCTTAATATAGTACATTTGAAACTTCTATAATTTTATTAACCAATGTTACCCCAAAGGATGTTATATTGTATACAAATTATATCTTAATAAAGTTGAGAAAATTTTAATAAAGTTTTTTTAATAAAATTAAAATAAAGTTGAGAAAATTTTAATAAAGTTTATTTTAATAAAATTAAAATAAAGTTTTAAAAGAAAATAATGTGGCCAAGTATGGCCTAGTTTAGGAAAAAGAATAGGGTATGTGTATTTCTGTGCATGTGCAAAGGAAAAGTTCGAACTGGGAAGGACACCAGCGAACTGGTATCATGGTCGTTGTGGGATCAAGGAGTGCATTTGGGAGTGAGGGAATGTGCAAGGGGGCAGAGACATTTTTTTCTACTAATTCTGTGGTGTTTGAGTTTAAAAAGAAAAAAAAAAAAACTTAGGAGAAGAAGGAGGAGAAGAGGATAGAACTTCAGTGACCTGTTCAGGGAATACTGGAGGCAGAGAGAATCCAAGCTTTCTAATCCATGTGCGTGTGGTGACGAAGCCGCTCTCCACCCTCTGTTGCTCCTCTGACAGTGCATGTTCAAAGGCTGCTTAGGAAACTCCCAGTTGTGGAAAACATCACCAAATTTCACTGGAAACACAATGTTGTGGTTTCCTATTTCAAGTATTAAGTAAGTATTTATGTCATTTTTACCATGAACCTCTTTTCAGGAATACATAAACTATCTTTCTGCTTCTTCATCCCCAGCTGTTGCCTTGGCACAGACAGCGCTTACAGACTCATCTGTCTCAGTGTCGTGTACTAAGCCCGCCCACGCTGTGACCACTCAGCCCTTCAGGAACAGTGCTCTGAGCATTCTAGACCTTCTGCATCTTACCTATGACAACTATGAATTATAGCAGAGTTTATATTATTCATCTTTCAGTGTTCACAGACTGGGCACATCTAACACATATTTTCAGGTTTACAGTAGTGTCCAGCACAGAGGAGCATCATTTGTGGGTGCAAGGAATCAACTTGGAGCTAAAACCCAAACACACACCAAACTTCTCTTAAAATACTTTTGGGATTTTCCCCCTATTCCTTTACTTCGTTGTACTCCTCCCACCAAAGTCTGTGACAGACACTGGACTGGTGACATGCAGGTGGCCCCCTGACATTCTGTCACGTGGCCACTGGGTTGCGGGAGAGGACCTGGCTGCAGGTGAGGCAACCGCTAGGCCTTTCTGAACGCCAGTTCTCAGTAAACATGGAATCCGTTTGTATAGGCTGTATATGCCGATCTCATAAAGAAAAGACTACACATCAGAGGAAAACCTTCTTGACAAACTCATTTTAAAGGTATTTCCAACTTAGAGTCTGAATGTAGATGTTTTCCAGCAGAACAGTCATTTTTCAGCCGGTGAGCCACTTCCTTTACTAGCAAACTGCCTGTTCTTAAATCAGACTAGAGCCTAGAGAGCACCCAACTCACCTTCTAAGAGCTGTGTTAGTAAGGAGGACTCGACGTCTCATTGCTTCTCTGTAGGGAGAAATGGGTGATAGAATGGCCATGAGCCCAAATCTGGGGACGGCGAGCAGGGAAGCCTTGCTGGCAGGTACAATTTGAGAATTTAATGTAAAGATTGTGTCCTACACACACCTACTTATTTTCCTTTGTCCTTTCTCAGCACCTTTCTATAACCCCCTCCTTCCAGCTTCCTAAACTGCCCCAGCAAAAACTGGGTTTTGGACTTAAGGAGGCCAGGTGACGGTGTCAGGGTGACAGCCATTGGGGAATTTCCAAGGGTAACTTTGATTCCACGTGAAATTTATCTAACGGCAACTGGCACCCCTCAGAGCTGCAACTCGATGTAAGGAGCCAGACCAGACTCCCAGCCAGGTGAGAGCAGAGGCCCAGGACCAGCCTGAGCCCTGCAGTGGTGGATGACAAAACCCAGATCAGTTTAGATGTCCAAGGGAGACCAAGGAAGTTGTGAACCAAGAAGAAACTAGAAATGACACAGATGGAGCAAGGAAGGTCTAGACGAAGCACACTATGAGCACAAGGACAAGTGCAGTGTCCTGTGGCCCCAGGAAAGCTCGGGGCGTCCACAAGCCGACGGCATTCCATCTCAACAGCAAGACAGGTCTGTAAGCCTCACAGCCTGCCATTGAGACAAGAAGGACACAGAGCATCCTGCGGTGGGAACCATGGGGACCAAGGCCAGATGGGGCCAGACTCAGCTCAGCGGTTCCAAAGGGCCTCCACAGACTTTCTGCCCCCTCCCCATCAACAGCTCTATCTATGCTGCGAAGACCCCTTCACCTCTGAGTGCTCCCATGGGAGCAAGAGGGGGACAAGTAGAACCCTTAGCTGGCTGAATTTAAACCTAAAATGACTGTGAAGTTACTGAATTGCCTGAGTTTACCTGAAAGAAACTAAAAATGGGGGCTTCAATCCAGATTAAGGGCAGTTACAGAAAAATAAGGGAAGTTCTTTTATGCTCCCCTGAGTATGCGGTCCATGAAATGTGTTCACTGCCTGGGAAATGGCCCAAATCCAAGTCCTTACTAGTGGGACACAGGCTGCCTCCTGTTTCTGGACCTTGTACACAGGACAGAGTAATCTCTGCTCCAGGACACAGGCTGCAAAGTTTAAAAAGAAAGAAGTGAGCGCAGCGATCCCCATGTTTTCTAAGTTGACATCCCTGTGAGACAGGTAGTGGAATCCTCATTTTGTGGTTAAAAGTCCTCTCCAAGTAATCATTTTGTTTCCTAATGTTTAAACCTAGCTATAAACCTAGCTCCAGGAATATCTAAATAAACCAAATTAATAAAATGCTTCTTGTGTGTTTCAGCTATTAAAACTCCAATCTTAGCCACATAAAAAAATATCAAACCACAGCCTTAGTTTTCTGTGGATGAACAAGTAGTCCTGCCAGGCATGTAACACTGTGGGGACAATTTCCAGCTGGCAGGTTGCTGCTGTTCACGTGCCCCACCCCCCACCCACAGTCCCTGAGTGCCCAGCATGTTTCCACGGCAGCTCAAATGAAGTAAGACTCAAATGTTTCTGACCACGAGAAGCCATCGGAGGCAGAGGTTTCCGCCCCAGCACTCAGGCCTGGCCAGTAGGGGAGCCCACCCTTGGCCTATTCTCCACTAACTAAACAAGAGGCTCAGTGGTGGCTTTGTGTTGATACAAAGAGCAGTGGCTTTCCTTAAATCCTCTCTTCATAAATGATTCAACATCCATGTCCCTCCCTACCAGGTCCCTTCTTAGGTCCCCACTTCCCATTATGCGTGCAATTCTGACTTGGAAATGTCACCCGTGTTCCTTACCCAGCCTGTGTTTGGCACTCCTTGGCATGCAAGTGGGCATGGGCATGGACACGGGCACGGGCGTGTCGTCTCTGTCCCTCAGTAGGAGCCACACTCCCCGGGTGGTTTGGGCAGTCTGACTCCCTGTCCCTCCCATGCCTTTTGGGGGCTCCTGGGAGGTGAGCAGCAGGCGAGGATGAAGACACTAAGGGATGAGCCTGCTGGCCCCTGGGAAGCACTCTGCATCAAGCCCTAGTTCTAGTGCTCCCTTTGATCCCTTTTCCTGAACCATCAGCACACAGGCCTCGCTTTTCTTGTCCGATTTGCATACATTGAAAGTGAGGAGCCCCAGGCTCCTGCTGTCATCGGAGAGGGTTTTTATGAGGTTAAACAGCACCAAGTCAGCACAAGTATCTAACACAGTTAGTCAAACCAGTGTTTCTCTGGTGGGGCCCCCTGGCATGCTTCCCCAAATCTCCATTCAACCTCCTCTCCTCCAAGGCACGTGCAGCTTTGGGAACGAGGTCAGTAAACAGGGGTGGGATACAGGCAACATAAAGAGCCCTCGCCTGTCCTAAGGGAAATGCCACTTGGGTAACTCTTTCCATTGGTGCACTCGGTCACTGCTCTTGCCTGGCTGGAGGCAGGAGAAGGGTGGAGAGGGTAGGGGACCTTCATTAGGTGGAGGGTGTCAAAGATGAATAAGTCTCCAAGCTTGTCCTGAGGCCCTGCCCTGGAAGAGCAGGGATCTGTGGACATCTGTGGATTGGGCGTGGGTCACAGGATGGATGGGCTCCTCAAGTCCTTTATCGTTATGTACTAAGTACAACCGGTTTCCACAAGTGGCAGAGCCATGGCAGCCTGGACAAGATCCTGGTGTCAAAAGGAAGTGACAGGGCACCTACCTGTGTGCGCTTTCGTGCTTGCGTTCCTGCAGCAGCATGGGGAACTTACCCTTCACCAGCTGGGGTCAGATCCAGCTGAAAAGAAGACCCAAGCCCTGGACGGGACACTGCCTGAGACACGCCATCTGTGGTGGCCTAATTCACGGGCAGCCTCAAGTCTTCTTTCATTTCAGCCATCCAGGGCTCCTGGCTGGGAGTCCTGGAAAAAACAAATGTGAGCAGCCCTGTTCATCAACAGTACCCGTCTTTTGTACCTGAGTTTAATCACAGAAGAAAAATTTGAAATGATAAATTCCTAGGTTTGGAACCACCTCACAGCCTCACCCCACCCCCACCACACACACACCACACCCACCTTTACCACCAAACACTTGGAAGTTTACCAGTCAGAGTACCTTAACACCCCATGTGGTTGATGTGGGAGATGGGCAATCCAGAAATTCTGAGACTGTCATGGACATGCCCACTCTGGTAGGCCATGGTTCCTGGGAGCTCAAGCCTCAGTAACTTAGGGGGTTTTTTCCAAGAGTCTATTGCCAGCTTGCTCACTTTTTTCACCTTTTCACCCTCACCTCTACCTAGAAGGTCCTTTGATCTGCTAAACACTTACCTTGCTTAGCGTCCCCTCGCCTCAGCTGTGGAATAATTTTTCCATTGCATCTGGCCTCAAATTGTTTCCCTTATCCACTCAGCCATGCTTTTAAAAATATTTTATTTAAAACTAATTTATCCAGGTTTTTTCTGATGTCTTTTACTGGAAGAAATTGCTCTGTACAACGAGTCATCCATATTGTTATAAATGAAAATCCTTTTCACTCTATAATCCACTTCTTCGGGTGACCCCGGTTCCCAACACTCCACTGCAATTACTTTTGTGAAGGTCTCCCAGTTGCCAAATCCAGGGGACTCAGCCCTTGTCCTGCCTGACTTCTGCAGCAAAGGGCACCAACGGTCACTTTCACTTCTTTTTCCCTCCAGCCTCCAAGTCATCTGATTATTCTTCTGGTCTCTGGCTCTTCAGTCTGCTTTACTGACAATTATTGCACTACCTGCCTCCAGAGGGCGGGTTTCCTAGATACATTCCTTATGAACCCCCAGAACCTCTCTCTCCCCTTGTCCATCCTGCTCTGGTCCTTCAGAGGCTGACCCATATGGACTGCATCCTCTGGGCTCCTTGCTGCCTGGCTTTGCATTAGATGTAGCTGGTAGGAGGGACTGCGAGGAAATCAGAGGCGGAAGGGGTGAGAGGTGAGAGCTTTTGTTCCCCTAGCTCCTCACCCAGCTCCTGCTGGGGTGCCCTTTCCATTCAGATACTCTGTCTAAGGTCTAGAAAATAATAACCACCAGTAACTGCACCACCAGCCAAATAGTTTTTTTACTTCCTTATCCCAGACAGACATATTCAACTGCTGTCCAGAGAGATTTACTTGTAAATCCCAAAGGAATGCCAAATTCATATACCCAACTTCAACCTGATAACTCCTACGTCATTCCCCCCAAAGCAAGCACGCAAACAAGGCTGATCTTCCCCTGGTTTCCTGGAGGTGTTAAATTATGCCACTTCCGTGGGTCAACATAGACATCTCAGAGTTATCCTCACTTTGCTTCCTCACCTGCATTCATGTCCAGTTGGCCACTAAGTCCATTTTGCCTCTACTTTAGAAATACCTCAGCTCTGTCCCTTCCCCTCCCTGCTGCCACCACTGTTATGCCAGGGCCTCATCACTTTTCCCTAGACACTCCATCTCCCTGCTTTGAGCCTTGCCCAACTGCAGCCCTTTCCCTGCTACTGTGCAAAAATGAACTTGCTAAACTGAAGATCTGATGGTGTCACTTTAGTACACAAGGTCCCTGCCTTCTGTCGCAGTCTCATCTCTCAGTACTTCCCTGCAGAGACCCTGCCTGAGTCCTCTTGCCGACACCCCCCATGCCTCCTGTGTTCTGCTCCTCCTTTAAGACTCAGTGCAAGTTGCAGCTGCTCATGAGTGTGTCCTCCCAACTCACAAACTCAATTGCTCGGCCTCCTTTGGTCTCATGCGCAAACGTCCATCAGAGCATCTGAGACCCCTATCATAATTATTCGATATTTTCAGATGTCTTCCCCCAAAAATGAGCCTCTTGAGATCAGAGACCCATTTTTACTCCACTTAATTTTTCCAGTGTTCATCCCAGTGCCCTTCAGGTGGCAGGATCAATAAATGCACACCTGCCTCCCTGAGGTTCACTAGGCCAACCTCCCCCATGATGCAGACCAACCAGTTCACACAGAGCTCAGCAAAGCACCTCCTTTTAAATCCTTTCTTCTCTCTTTCCCTCCTCTCTGTATGTGAGCTGCCAGTTGGAGTCAGCCATGTGTCCATATCTAGACTAGTTCAGATTACCTCTCAGGCCTACCCATTTCAGGTAAATGGCTCAGTGCTTCTCAGCAAAAGAGAACCCAACTTTTTTCTAAGAATCTGGAGTTTTTCACAACAAAAATAAGTTTGGCTTTGAAATAAATCAAACTACTAAGAGCAATAGCCTAAGATCCCCCAAACTGTAGCTTTATCAGCTTATCCAACAAATGGTTCATCTAAAACATGCTGAAGTTTCTTTTAAAATATAAATAGATGTTGTTAACTCTTGTTCCCAGAAAGGAATGTCAATGGCCATCACAAATTTGGGTTTTCCTAAAAATATTCAGTCTGATAGTTCTCACATATGTTTTTTTATTTGTTGGAACTCTAATCCTAATTTAACCTTGACTATATACAGTTGCTATAAATATGACCTCCACTGTAAACGTAATATTGTGCATTGGCATTCTAGATTATCAATCAGCCCATTGTGAACCTGATTATTGTTAACTGCCCCTGAAGAGTGGACTCTTAACAGTTCAGTAGAAACAAGGATGCTGAGGCCAAGCATTTGCACGTTGGTGACCCCTAAAGGGCAGACACTCCCCAAGGTAGCTGTCAAAACTCACTTTTTTTTATTGATTTGCAACAGAGAGAGAGAGAGAGAGAGAGAGAGAAAGAGAGATGTTGATTTGTTGTTCCACTTATTTATGCATTCATTGGTCATTTCTTGTATGTGCCCTGACCAGGGATCAAACCTACAACCTTGGCATATAGGGATGATGCTCTAACCAACTGAGGTACCCCACCAGGGCCTGTCAAAGCTCTTTAAAAGTAATGCTGAGATCCTTCTAAAAATATAATTTCACAAATCAAGCTCTGTGGCCATATCCCAAATTTCTGTTTGTTTTGGAAAACTCAACTGTCTTTTGCAAAGATAACTCCCATATACAGTAGAGAGAATGATCAAAGTTGAGTATTCAAAAACAATCAACTTAGTACTGATGCTATCAGCTGATTTTTATCAACTAATAATGTCTGTCAAAGATATGAGCCTAGACCTCATCCTAAGCCACCTCCAGTACCAAGAGAACAGCCAGGCCGCTCACTTGAGCTTTCCCACATAGTTTCCAATCGCTGCTATATTAATAACCTATGAACGTGAAAGCCAGATTCAAAACCCCCCTATGTGGCTTTTAAAGACTATCAAAAAGGCCTGGCCCTTCGGGAAGCTGACTAAAGCTGCCTGGTTCTATACCTCTATACCATTTTCCACAGAAATTCTACCTGACCTAAGGTAGACTCCTCACCACTCCCAAGCCCCTCCCCTGGAGACCAAAGCCCGCATCCTCTGCCAGCCTGCGAGGACCTCCTTTCTCACGTTCCCCTGACCCTCACTTCCCCTTCCTGGACTCTCTTCTTAAACACCAGACACTGGTCTTTCCCAGAATGAGAAAAGAGAGAGAGACCAGAACCTTTGCTCACCTACAACATTTGGGAGGACAGCAGTATCCATGGGAACCCTGAGAAGCTATGCCCTTTGCACCTGGCTGGCCACCTGTCCCCCGCCCCCAGCCTCCTTCTTGCCCTCTCAATAGTGCTAACAGGCCTGCTCTCTCCCCAGACCCTTTCATGACATTCCCTCCACCTGAACTGTGCTTCTCTCCCAATCATTATATGTTTATGTCAGACCTAGTCTTCAAGGTCTGGCTCAAACACCACCTCCTCCTTGAAAAAGGAAAAAAAAAAATCTGAAACCGCAAAGTATTAAGAACACCCTTCATTCCAGGAACACGTTTGTCTTCTCTAACTCCCACAGTCATGGTGGCTGGCAGGCGTTGTTACACCAATTTCATAGGTGAGCAAAGAGGCAAGAGCACACAGCTGGTCAGTGACAAAGCTGAAGTTCAAACCCAAGTTTGTTGACCCATGACCATTGCATTCCAAACCCACAGGATCTCAGCCATGAGCCCACACTGGGACTACCTGGTGCCCAGACCATGCCTGAGGCCAGTCATGGAGAACCTCTTGGGGTGGAGCCTCCACAGCACATGCTAATACTTCCAGGGGGGGTGCAGGGTAGATCCAGGATTGAGAACCACGGTCCCACTTAATCTGCTCCTTCAAACTTTCACAGATGTCTCTTGGTTCCTCTGAACTCCATTCCACTTTGTTTCTACATTCACTCTTTCGATCAGTCATTCAGTCGGTAAGTCACTGACCCCTCACTGGGTGCCAATCACAACACAGGGTCTGGAGTCAACATGAAACAAGACTGATATCCCTGAATTTATGCACTTGCTCTCTAAGAGAGAAGTCAGACAATTAAAGATAGCCAAGGCCCAAACAGAAAAGCAAAACTTTAACGCTTTTAAGATAAAATATGGGAGAATATCTTTGTGATTTGGGGCAGGGAGAGATTTCTTAAACAAGACACCAAAGGCAAAAACCACATATGGAAAACTGGCCAATTTGACTTTATTTCAAGAGTTAAGTTTTTTTTTCATTAAAAAGTAAAAAATACAAGCCACAAACTGGGATAAAACATTTGCAATATTATATTTACAAAGGATTGATATTCAGGATATATAAAGAGCTCCTACAAATAAATAAGAAAAAAATACATGCATTTCATAGAAGAGTAAATATGAATGCCTAGTAACCATCTGAAAAGATGCTCAACCTCATTAAAAATTGGAGAAATGGAAATTAAGTTGCAAGTCACAATCAAATACCATTATACAACAAATAGATTATCAAAACGTTGAAAGTCTGGGTACAACAAGTACGGCCAAGAATGTGGAGTGAGGTGAGATACCTCTAATGGATGTGTTATTGGTACTGCAAACAATTGCAATAAAATGTAGTAAGCATACATTAGGTGGAACAGAAAGTATCTAGGAACACACAGCAGGTAAAGCAGGAAAATCTCCATGAAAGCTAAGAATAATAGTCATTGGGCCCAAGGAAGGGATGGGTGTTACAGAAAGAGGGAATGTGAGTGTGACCCATTCAAGGTCAAAGAGAGCAGTGTGCAAAGATTGGGTCAGAAGGCCTAGAAACTATGTCCAGGAGCTTGGACTCCAAGGGCCCTGGGAAACTATTGAAAGGTTTTAAGCAAGGACATAACATTCATTAATTCATTCATTCATTCAACAGAAAGTCACTGGCATCTGTGGGCCAGGCACATTGGCTGTGGCTCTACTACAGATGCTTGCACGAGGTGGTAGGGTAGAGAACAGAGGCAGCATGAGGAGACCTGGGGCTGTCTTCTGGACCAGGGAGTAGCAGAGGCAGAGAGCAGAAGTGCAGAGACAGGAGGTATTTGGAGGGAGAAGGAACCACATGGAATGGCTGATTAGGTGTGGGGCCAGAACGGTGAATGAGAAGAGGCTTTGACATGATGAATCCCAGGATGGTGAGATTTTCACAGGCTAAAAGTCAAAGAAGAGGACAGGAATGGACACTAGAAGCCATCTGGAATAGCTAAGGGGTGGACACAGACTGTAGGGGAAACTGGAAAGGAGTGGCCACAAGAAAACCAGTATAGCACTGCAGAGAGTGACACAGGAAGGAATTGTAGTTTAAGAAGAAAGAAAGTGATCAATAGTGTGAAATGCTGCTGAAAAGTCAAAAATGTTTTTTAAAAAAGACTGAAAATTACCTGTGAACTGTGAGACCTAGGATAGCCTTCATGAGAGAAGTTTCAATCAAGTGGTAGAGTAAGTAAAACCACTGAGGGCTGAGGAGTGGGGGGAGGAGCAAGCAAAGGCACTCTTTCCAGAGAAACAAATCAGTAAGTAGAGAAATGTGTGACCTTTGTTGTTTCGGTTTAGTTAAGCAAGATATGAGTGGGCCTGGTGAGAAAAAGCCAGTAGAGTATAAAATGTTGATAATGAGATATAGATAGATAGATAGATAGATAGATAGATAGATAGATAGATAGATAGATAGATAGATACAGAGTCAGAGACAGAATTGGAGATAGAGATAGAGATAGAGATAGAGATAGAGATAGAGATAGAGATAGAGATAGATCAAAACAGCAAAATCCTTGAGAGGACCATATTTTCTTTCAACCCCCACTAGGTTCACTTCAATTCAACTGTAGCAATAACCACCCAGAGTTAGTGCAGACAGACCCCCACAAGTTAAAAGGCATGGCCCCAACAAGACTATTCTTACCTAAGATACCAGTCACACTTCAGGAGTCTCTAGACCATCCTCACCTTCAACATACTGGCTATAAATTCAGAGGTTCCCATGACCCCCTCAATTTGATAATTCATTAGAAAGATTCGCAGAACTCAGGAAAGTGCTATTATATTACTGTTGTTGTTGTTTGTTGTTGTTTTATTATAATAGATACAAATCAGGAGGACCAGCCAAGCAATAAGACACAACCAGGGAGCTCCTCCAAGCTCCAGGGTCCAGAGCTTTGGGAAGGATTTTATTATTTTGTAATTTTAAGTTATCATTGATTAAATCATTGGACACATGATCAAACTTAATCTTCAGTCCCCCTTCCCTCTTAGGACGCATGAGGAATGGAAGATACCCTATGACTCAAAGCCCCAGCCCTCTAACTACATGGTTGGTCTTTCTGGAGACAAGCCACCATCCTGAAGCTGTCTGGGGGGCCTACCAGCATCAGATCATTTATCTTTCACTAAGGAAATTCCAGGGTTTTCAGAGCTCCTTGTCAGGATCAGGACAATGACCAGATTGAGTCTTTGTTACACAATGGTGGGTCAGGAGGTTCAGGACTTGGGTGAACTGAAGAGCCCAGGGAGACTGAGGAGCTCCTATGCTTCCAACAATGAGAGAATGGCAGGCTGGGGCAGACAGAATGCAGTTGGAAGTGTGGCGAGGAATGCTGAAACCCTCTGCTATGATGGTGGCTATTTTCCTGGGCTAAGTGTGAGGGAGAGTTGCAGTCACAACTTGAGGTCAATGGTGATGCTGAAACTCACTGCTGGGGACAGATCACTGGAAAATCTCTGCAGCACTGTGGAGTAGTGTAGGAGCCCAGGGGGTGTCAGAGCATCAAGGTGGCAGCCATCTGTGAGGCTAGAAGGCTTTCCCCAATAACCCCTCACAGCCCCACCAGAGGAGTAGAAGAAGCAGACCATTCATACCATCAGGCCTGGGGTGTTGTCCAGTGAGAGCTGGAAAGAGAAAGTGAGAACACCAGTAAGAAGTGTCTGGAACAGAGGGTCCCATTCAAGAGGAACCCAATGAGGCCCACTTCAAGACACATCATAATTAAAATGGCAAACAGCAAAGACAAAGAGAAAATCCTAAAGGCAACAAGGGAGAAAAAAGTAGTGACATACAAGGGGGCCCCAATATGGCTAGCAGCTGATTTCTCAACTGAAACACTGCAAGCCAGAGGGAATGGCAAGAAATATTCCAAGTCATGAAAAGCAAAGGCTTGTAACCAAGACTGCTCTACCCAGAAAGGTTCTCAATTAAAATGGAAGGTGAAATAGGTAGTTTCCCAGACAAATGAAGGCTAAAAGAATATACTTTCCTCAAACCAGCACTGCAAGATATGCTACAAGGACTGCTTTAAGAAGATGAAGAAAAAGAGTGAGAAAGAGAGGAATACAGGTACAAAGGGAAAAAATGAGTAAGTATCTATCAATAATAACTCTAAACATAAATGGATTAAATGCTCCAATCAAAAGACATAGGGTAGCTGAATAGATAAGAAACATGGCCAGCACATACGCTGCCTACAAGAGACCCACCTCAGAACAAAGGACCTACACAGACTGAAAGTAAAGGGATGGAAAAATTTTTTCAAGCAAATGGACAGAAAAAAAAGGAGGGGTAGCAATACTTATATCAGATAAAATAGATTTCAAAACAAAGGCCATAAAAAGAGACACAGAAGGACGCTTAATAATACTCAAAAGAAGAATCCATAAAGAAGATATAAACATTGTAAACAATGTAAACATTGTAAACATATATGCACCCAACATAGGAGCACCCAAATATATAAGGAAAATCTTGGAGGACTTCAAGAAAAATATAGACAGTAACACACTGATAGTAGGGTATTCTAACACCCCACTGTCAACAATGGATAGATCTTCCAAACAAAACATCAACAAGGATATTTTGGAACTGAACAATGCATTAGACCAAATGGACTTAACTGACATATATAGAACCTTTTATCCCAAATAAACAAAATGCATATTCTTTTCAAATGCACATGGAACATTTTCAAAGATAGGCCACATGTTAGGACACAAAAAAAGCCTCACAAATTCAGGAAAATTGAAACCATAACAAGTATTTTCTTGGACCACAAGAGCTTGAAACTAGAAACCAACCTCAAGGAAAAAACTCAAAAACATTCAAACTGATGGAGACTGAATAGCATGTTATTAAACAATTAATAGGTCAATAATGACATCCAAGAAGATATTAAAAAGTTTCTGGAAACAAAAAAATGAACACACAACAGTACAAAGTCTACTGGACACAGTAAAGGCAGTCCTGAGAAGGAAGTTCATAACAATACAGGCCTACCTAAAAAAGATAGAAAAATTTCAAATAAATGGCCTAATGCTACATCTTCAAGAACTGGAGAAACAACAACAAACAAAGCCCAGAGTGAGTAGAAGGAAGGAAATAATCTGGATCAGAGCATAACTGAATGATATAGAGATGAAAAGAACAATTCAAAGGGTCAATAAATCCAGGAGCTGGTTCTTTGAAAAGATAAAGAAAATTGACAACCCTTTAAGCAGACTCATCATGAAAAAAAAAGGGAGAGGACCCAAATAAATAATATCAGAAATGAATGAGGAGAAATTACAACTGATACCACAGAAATACAAAGGATTTTAAGAAATTACTATGGACAATTATATGCCAAGAAATTTGAAAACTTCGATGAAATGGACAAATTTCTAAAAAAATATAACCTTCCAACACTGAATGAAGAAGCTGAAAGCTGGAACAGACCAATACCAGCTGGTGAAATTGAAGCAGTAGTCAAAAAACTCCTGGCACACAAAAGCCCTGGACCAGACAATTTCACAAGAGAATTTTACGAAACATTTAAGGAAGAGTTAACCCATCTCCTTCTCAGACTATTCCAAAAAATCCAAGTAGAGGGAAGACTCCCAAACTCTCTTTATGAGGCCAGCATCATCCTAATCCCAAAACCAGATAAAGATACAACAAAGAAAGAAAACTACAGGCCAATATCACTGATGAACATAGATGCCAAAATCCTCAACAAAATATTGGCAAACTGCATCCAGCAATACCTTAAAAAGATCATTCACCATGATCAAGTGGGATTTATCCCAGGGGTGCAAGGATGGTTCGACATTCACAAACCAATTAATGTAACACATCACATAAAATAAAGGAAAGACAAAAACCACATAAGCATATCAATAGACATGGAAAAAGCACTTAATAAGGTACAGCATCCATTTATGATAAAAACACTCAGGAAAGTGGGAAACAAGGGGCACACCTCAACGTAATAAAGGCCATTTATGAGAAACCTACAGCCAACATCATACTCAATGGACAAAAACTAAAAGCTTTCTTACCAAGATGGGGAACAAGACAAGGTTGTCCACTTTCACCACTTCTATTCAACACTGTATTGGAAGTCCTAGCCACAGCAATCAGACAAGACAAAGGCATATAGGAACGATAAGCTTCAGAGAGCTTATCTTGAATTTATCCAAATTGGAAAGTAGGAAATAAAACTGACATTGTTTGCAGATGAAATGATAGTGTACATAAAAAAAACCCATAGATTCCACCAAAAAACTATTCAACCTAATAAATGAATTTGGCAAAACAGAGGGATACAAATTCAGAAATAGAAGGCATTTTTGTACACCAACAAAGAAATATCAGAAGAATCAGAAATCAGGGAAAAAATCCCATTTGCTCTAGCAACAAGAGAAATAAAGTGCCTAGGAATAAACTTAATCAAGGAGGTAAAAGACCTGTACTCAGAAAACTACACAACACTGAAGAAAAAAATTAAGGAAGACACAAATAAATGGAAGCATATACCTTGTTCATAAATTGAAAGAATTAATATCATCAAAATGTCCATACTACCCAAAGCAATTTATAATTTCAACGCAATCCCTATTAAAATACCAATGATGTTTCACAGATATACAACAAACATTTCAAAAATTTATGTGGAACCATAAACAATGCTAAATAGCTGCAGCAATTTTGAGAAAGAAAGACAAAGTAGGAGGGGTCACAATACATCTTCCAAACAAAACATCAACAGACCAAATGGACTTAACTGACATATATAGAACCTTTTATCCCAAATAAACAAAATGCATATTCTTTTCAAATGCACATGGAACATTTTCAAAGATAGGCCACATGTTAGGACACAAAAAAAGCCTCACAAATTCAGGAAAATTGAAATCATAACAAGCATTTTCTTGGACCACAAGAGCTTGAAACTAGAAACCAACCTCAAGGAAAAAACTCAAAAACATTCAAACTGATGGAGGACTTCAAGAAAAATATAGACAGTAACACACTGATAGTAGGGTATTCTAACACCCCACTGTCAACAATGGATAGATCTTCCAAACAAAACATCAACAAGGATATTTTGGAACTGAACAATGTGTGTGTGTAAGACCACAATGAGATACCATTTCATACCAGTCAGAATAGCCATCATAAACAAATCAACAAACAAGTGCTGGCGATGTTGTGGAGAAAAGAGAACCCCAGGTCACTGTTGATGGGAACGCAGATTGATGAAGCCACTGTGTAAAACAGTTTGGAACTTCCTCAAAATACTAAAAATTGAACAGCCTTTTTACCCAGAAATTCCACTGCTGGGATTATACCCTAAGAATGCCGAAACACCAATTCAAAAGAACCTGTGCAAGCCAATGTTCATAGCGGCACACTTTGCAATAGCCAAGTGCTGGAAGCAACTAAGTGCCCATCAGTAAATGAGTGGATCAAAAAACTATGTTACATTTACACAATGGACTACTACTCAGCAGAAAGGAAAGAAAGGAAGAAAGGAAGGAAGGAAGGAAGGAAGGAAGGAAGGAAGGAAGGAAGGAAGGAAGGAAGGAAGGAAGGAAGGAAGGAAGGAAGGAAGGAAGGAAGGAAGAGGGAGGGAGGGAGGGAGGGAGGGAGGAGAAGAAAGATAGAAAGAAAGAAAGAAAGAAAGAAAGAAAGAAAGAAAGAAAGAAAGAAAGAAAGAAAGAAAGAAAGAAAGAAAGAAAGAAAGAAAGAAAGAAAGAAAGAAAGAAAGAAAGAAAGAAAGAAAGAAAGAAAGAAAGAAAGAAAGAAAAGAAAGAGCTACTACATTTTGCAACAGCATGGATGGAAATGGAGAGCATTATCCAAAGTGAAATAAGCCAGGGGGTGAAAGACAAATACCATATGATCTCGCCTAAAGTAGAACCTAATCGACAAAACAAACAAGGAAGGAAAACATAACCAGCAACACTGAAAAAAAAAAAAGAAATAGTAACGAGAGGGCAGGAGGAAGGGTGTTAATGGGGAAAAGAAGGGGAAGGGTCAAATCAAAGAGCATGTATAAAGGACCCATGGACAAAGCCAAAGTGGGGAAGGATCGAGGGTGGGAGGTGAGGGTGGGTGGGGCAGGGGTAAGTGGTGGCTGGAAAACGGAGACAAATGTATTTGAACAAAATAAAAAAAATTAAAAAAGAAAAAAGAGGTTTGGCTGGAGAATGAAGCATGGAAACTAAACCACATGGACAAGAGAGCCAAAGTGGGAAGTATGTCAAGAGGTAGGGGGAATGACCGGCGCTTTGAGAGAATAGGAGGGAAAAGGCAGGAAGCTGTGGTCAAGAAGGATGTCTGCATGCACGACTGCGAAAATGGAGCCTTCCCAAGATGTACCAGACCTCTTCTCAACCCCTAATAGGAATTTCCTGTGGTCAAGGTAAGTTCTCTGAAGACAGGTATCATGTTTAACTCCTCTTTGAATTCCTAGGTGTACTGAAATTACTCTGTGGAAGATAATTATACTTTGGGAATGGATGATGCTAAACTGTTAAGGAAAGTGGAAAACTCAGGAAGCCCCTGTGTGGTGAGCTCCTGAGGGTCTCTGTGTGAACACAGGCCTCAGGGAACCAATGAGATGAAGGGACAGTGATGCACATGGGGACAGGGTTCCCATCTCACTGCAGCCCCAGGGCAACTGGGCTCCAGTGTCTACTATACACACACTCAGACTCGCCTAACAGATTGGAGAGAAATGCAGTGGAAATGAGGCCACACACAGGAGGAGGGGAGAAAGAAGGAGGGAGGCAAGCAAACTAATATTTCTTGCGTGTCAACCATGGTCCCTCTCTATTAGGTGCTTCCGCATACGAGGCATTGTTTATAACAAGCCTGAGAGATAGGTCTGCTGTCCTCTTTTTAAACATAAGGACATCAGGCCAGGAATCTGAGTGGCTTCTGGAGTTAGGAGGGCAAAGCTCCATCTGGTCCCCGAATTGGTTTTCCAAGTCACCCAGTTGATTTTGTCTATGTGCCAAGCCACAGGGGAAGGAGTCATCACAGACTCAAGGAGCCTGCAGACCAGTGAGGAGGGATAGACTGTCCCCACAGTGACCTTTGGAGCAGTTTCCTAGTGAGCAGCAAGGAGGCGTGTTGCCTGGGCAGGGTGGGGCGAAAGGTCCTCTTCTGGTATTGACATGAGCAGCTTGTTGCCCATCTGTAGGATTGCTTCCTTCCTAACTAGAACTTGAAGGAAGTAGGAGCCAAGTTCTCTGTCCAGGGACAAAGTGAGTCTGAGGTGAATCCTAAGGTAGGCTTGATCCTTGAAAAGTGTCTCCTAGGAAATTAGCCTCTGGAAAGAGGCAGTCAAAGAACTCCCTGGAAGTCACAAAGGCTGGTTGATCCCTGGGGCTAGTTGTCTACAGAAGGGCTAAGTGGTTGGCAATCAGTCAATCCTAAACCAACAAGAAGCTGCAGGTTCAGAGAAAACACTGAGGGTTTTTCCCTTCCCCCATCCTCACTCTTAACAGTCTAATCTCCTTCTCAATGAATCCTTATATAATGACAATCAGGCTCAGCTCCTAGTGTCAGGGCTGGCTAAGCAAGGTCCTCTGGATGATGTGGCTCCTGCCAACACTGTCATTTCAGTAGGGCCTACCCAGGGACACAGGACAGCACTCTGCCCTCCCGCCAGCCAGACACCCAGCGTGGGTGAGAAAAAAATGAGCTGTAAGTTGGGCATCTGTGTGGGAGTCTGTTACCTGCCAGATCTGCTGCTTCCCTGGGGCAAGTGTCATCCTCAGCTGCAAACCTGACCTCAGGGGCTCAGTAGGAGACATGGGAGCAGGAGGTCTCAGTTGCCTTAAGCCCTGTGGAGTAAGGTCATTCTCTAGACGGAACAAGCAATTTCAAAAACCCCCATAAAGAAGTGAAACAGAGCAAGGAAACTTGCCAGTTAGTCAGAGCAGCACAGCGAACCAGGCAGGACCCAGGGTCACAAACCTCTCATCCAAAGGCACTGAGCTGAGTGAGTGACTTTCCAGTGCCCGCATTCCTCTGAGGAGCAAGCAGTGAAACCTCAGATGGGAGCCAGCAAGACTCAGGAAGCAGGAATGTCGAGGGAGGGCTTGTTTGATCAGTGTTCACTCAACGATGGTAAACGCACTGTTCCTTAGGTGGCGGAAATGTTGACAAGTTCAAATGTCAGACAGTAGACTTGTGTGCTGGATGTGGTGAGCAAGGAGAGGCCGAGAGGTGGGAGTGCCTGCTGGCACGGGGTCTCAGAGAAGGAGCCCCGTCTAAATGTACCCATGACACCGTAGTGGGGCACGCTGAGGGTAAGGCTTCTACCCAAACCCACAGTAATGGGAGAGCCTTTCCCCTGAAGAGAGGCTCCAATGCTCCATCGCAAGCACAGCTGTGAACCAGGAGCTCCCCAGTCCACGAGCATTCTGTAACCACAAACAAGGACAGGCCCCCTGCTGGAGGCAAATGGCATCAGCGACCTTGACCAGCCAGGGGTGAGCCACCCAGGCACCTTCCCGATGCACTGAGAGTCACTCCCCTTCATGTCACATCTTGATACAGGGTCCCCACACCCATTTCTTTATACCTGCCTCTGCTCAGTACAATACTTTCCAGATGCCCAACCAGGGCAGGCTTCTGGGGACAGAAAAGTTAAAGTTGGGTTCCTAGACCGGCGAGAGGACAGTGGTGAGGATTCTGTAGGGGCAGAAAAATGTTCCCTTCTTCCCTCCTAGGCTCTCTGGCTGGTCTAACAATTAAATTAACATAAGACAGATTAACAGGAGAAAAACAAATTTAATTTTGCACATAAATTAATTGAGTGTGAGATCCAAAATCAGTCAAGCAGTTGAGGCTAAGGAATGGGAAAAAGGCCTGGGGCTTCCCAGGTGGGGAGGACAATTCACAGGAGAAGAAAGGAGCAGATGTTTGCCCTGCTGTGCAGGTGAGTCTTCAGATTAAAAGGTATCTCTGGTAATAACTCTCCTCCTGGTGCAGGCTCTGATTTTCACTATTTTAGGCAGTTAAGGGGCCGGTGCGGGGCGGGGATGTAAAAAAGCTTTTCCTGAGTCTGTGGGTCTCAGTTGCCTTCAGTTCAAAATAATCCACATGCCAAAATGGCACATTTGGAGCAGCCTATTCTGCTCCCTTCAATTCATTAACCATGTACATCATGTCCAGCTTTCAGCAGAGATCAAATATACTTTATGCCTAATTATGAAACCCCTCAATGTGTCCCTCGTGACACTGTCTCAGCACCCACCCTCCGGCCTCCACCTCAGGCTGCCACAACTACATCTGCTGCAGGCGACCTTCATTCATTCATTACTTATTCAAGTCAATCAAACCGGGCTGAGCACCAGCTATCTGCCGGCACTGCTCTTGCATCTGGTGCACTGTGAGGGCCAAGGTGCTCAGGCCCCACCCTCAGGGACCTCCATGAGGGGGATGCTCTGCTGGGCACAGAATGGTTCCTAACTGCTCCTGCCACGTCCATCCTGGAGAGGGAATATTGCACTCCCACAAATCCCTGAAACCTCCTTCCTGCCTTCAATAAGGCTTTTCTGAAGGCTAGACGAAGTGGGAAGGGAAATGAAGCTGCCAGGATGGGCAGTGTGACTACTCCCAGGCCCACAGCCCAGGGTGAGCTCTAGGCATGTCCCAGGCTCAGAGTGCTGGCCCTGGCCCTGGCCACCGGGAGGCCGAACGGAGAAAAGTTTCCCCACACACACCAGGACTTCTTCTGCCTCAGCACACTCTCTCTGTGGATGTCTGACAGTAGAAAGCCATTCTTTTCAGGGTCCCAAGCCAGACAGTGATAATGGCTACATGGGGACTAACCCAGTTCTATCTCAGAGTTGCTTAACCAGTGAGCAAACACTCACCCCCACCTTTCCTGAGGCCTCCATCCTCAGCTCCGCTCGGCAGTAAACAAACCTTCCAACAAGAGCCTGCAATTTCCCAGAAAGCAGCCAGTGTGTAGCCTGGAGCCCACTTTCTCTCCCTCCTCTGGCTCGCATGTCCCTGAGTGTGAGTGGTGGAAAGGGCAGGTGACTCCTCCATGGCAGTTCGTATGCCACCAGCCACATATTGTCTTGAATTGTGTGCATCTTCAATACTCCTTGAAGATGAGGGGGGGGAAGTGATGAGGATAGCTACCATGTCTGTGTAGTGCTGCTCCCCTTCCTCTGTGTGTGCGTGCACAGTTTCCCCATAGGTGAGACGGTATGGTATTATCTGCCTCAAAGTTTATTGCGAAGGCTAAATAAGATCATGAGACAAAAGTGCCTGGCCCCTAGTAGGTGTTCAGTAAAGGTCGGCTCTTTTTTTTTTTTTTTTAAGCGTTGTTCCTAAATTTGTATCCCAGAAAAATGATAAATTATAATGCTATAGCACAGGGGGTTGTATCCCACAACCTGCAGGACAAATCAAGCTAAGGTCACCCATCTATGCATCACCTGTGGCTGCTTTCTCACAACAAGGGCTGAGCTAAGCAGTTGCAACAGAGACCGTATGATCAGCAGAGCCTGAAATATTTATTATCTGGTCCTTTTCTATTTTTTAAATTACTACTAGTTCTAATACATAACTTTCTGCTTGTGCACATCGCTGGTTAACTTAGATCAGTTCTGGAACTATTTTATCAAACATCATTCATTGTGAAAAACTATTTTTCAAAATAGGTCCTGTGTGACTGCCTTTTTTCTATGGCCCTTATGGCTAACACTTCCACACCCTTGGTACAAGAGGTACCAGACGTGTGAGAAGAGACACGGAGCAGGAGGGCCTGGCATTTACTGCACCCATCCTGGGGCTTTTGTTGCTGGATCTAAAGGAAAGATAAAGTTCCACTGGTCTCTCAGAGGTGGAGAAGCCACTGGAGACCATACACCTTACCAGACCCAGCCACCTGCTCATGTAGCTAAGCATTCCTCAGGGAGCTGGGTTCAAGAGGGAATGGCAGGCCCAAGTAAATGATGCTGTAAAAGGAAGAGCAGAGGCCTCAAAACTAAAAATCCAACTGTCCAATCCCAAATAGTTCTCAAAGTAGAAAGCAAATGAGAGACATATCCATGGGTACAGATATGGTTACACAGGACATTTATACTTTCAAATAGCAGAGAGACCCATAGAAATTATGGAAGAAAAGGTAGACTCTTAAGAACAATGTTAGGAAGTCAATGCCAAGGATGATCTGGGATCTGGGGAAAATGGTGGGGACAGTCATGGCTTAGTTCTGTTCTGAGCAAGAGAAGAAACACTAAAGAATGGCTCATGGCAGAGAGCAGACATTACTGGATTCACCCATGATAATATAAGAAACTAGCCATGATCATTTTGCTTGTCTCCTTTTTCAAATGATTGAAGACCATTTTGGTGATGCCAATCTTAATAAGGGAGGGTAGAAGTCCAAGATCGGACATAAGATAGTATCAAGGCACTTGCTGCTCTGAATGCCAGTCTCCTTTCTTGGAAGAATGACCTGCCAGGGCGGAGGGCAACTTGCAGCTGAGAAGAGCTTGAGTGACATAAGAACTGAAGAATTTCCCCGAAGCCAGAGCTCCCCACAACATTCTGGCCTTTCCCACTTCCTATTTCTGCTGCTTCCGTTCCCTAGGGTCTAAGTTATCATCACTCTCCCAGCTACCCACCCCAGTGCAACTATCTGTGCTCTCTGTGGCCTGAGTGGTCTCCTTGTGGAGACATAGTATAATACATGTATTGTGCAATCTGCTTGCATGACACAAGATGTTTCATTTCCTTAGAGGGACAGGATGCTGCCAGGTTTTGAGTGCCAGACTGGGATGAGACATGTAAAGACTTCTGTAGGCAACTACGTCAAGGGGCATCACCCCACGGCTCCAAAATTTCCCTTGAGCAGAAAGAATGAGACTCGTACACCCTGGATACCAGGAGATGGAGAAGTAGGTCCAAAATTCCTACCTCCTTCTCAATCCCCAGGAACAGAATGGATTTGCATGGGGCTCCAGTCTCTGGCATACCTCCTTCCCTGTCACTGGCTTTCATCACTCAGTCAGCTTCTATTCACAGCTACAGATTGAGAACATCTCGTGTTCTCTGTCAGGAGAGTCCACAGAGCTAGCAGACCAGCAGGTCCTGCTGATCCCAACATAAAGACTTTGAGGAAAGAGATAGTTCTGTCACTGCAGCGTGGGGACCAGTGGTTACTTTGCAGAGTGAATGCTGCGGAACCAAAACAGAGGAGTTCATTGGGCTCCCTGGGCAAGGTGTCTGGGATGTCTGCAGAGCTAGGTACCCAATTTTATGAGGGCTTAGAGCTGGGAACAGGCTACTGCTTACCAAATTCACAAGAACTTGATACATTAAATAGGATGCAGTTTTCAGATTCTTGTGGAATATGTAACTCACCAAAGGTGGAATTCTTGCATCTGCCTTCCAGATATCAAGGCACTAGGAGCCAAACTATGAATCAAAAGGCTCTTGGTGAGCAAGCCCATTGGACTGTCCTTCCCCACAGTAGAATCTGTTTCTCTCTTGCCTGTAAAAGTCAGAGGCTCCCTCCAATGGACAGCGCAGAGCAAGCACAGTAACTGGTACATGCTTATTTGAGGGAAAACACTGGCAAATTCCTGCTCACCCACTGAGGCAGCAAACTTTTACTCTCTGAGTTTGCATGTCAGGCATTGTGGTAGGCCGAGCTTTAAAAGAGTTCACTCCTACAGGAACCAGATAAGTGAGTAAACTTTCAATTCAGTGTTATAATAAGTGCGATAATATAGATGTGCCAATGGGGGTAGGGAAGGCCCCATTTTTAGACTCCATGCACCAATTATGAACCAACTACTCATGCATATTCTAACATATGAGGGCTGTCCTGAGGCAGGCACTCCATGGTCACTGAGTTAAACAAACTTTGGTATATTTCTGTATACTAACAGCAAAATATCTGAAGGAGAAATAAAACAATCCCATTTACAATAGCATCAAAAACAATAAAATACTTAGAAATAAACTTAACCATGAAAGTAAAAGATCTGCACCCTGAAAACTCTGAGACATTGATGAAAGAAATTGAAAAAGACACAAAGAAATGGAAAAATATGCCATGTTCATGGATTGGAAGAATTAATATTGTTAAAATGTTCATTCTACCCAAAGCAATCTACAGATTCATTGCAATACCTACCAAAATTCCAATTAATACATTCTGTAACTTAGGAAAATCCTACATTAATATTGACATAATCTGCATAATGGTTGTAGAAGACGATGTTTATTTGCATGATGATGCATGTGCACGATGAGTCTCAGCTCACTGCCACTTGCACTTCCATGGACTGGAGAATTAGTTTACCCTCTCCCAGAAGTTACCATCGTCCTCTTTTTTATTTTTTTTTAACTTGGTTGTGACACCAGTAAACCAAAGGGAAAATTTCTCATCCTCCCACTTCTGCTTTTGAAGACCATAAAAAGGCGAGGAAGAAATTGGCAGACAGTATTCGTACCTCTCCGAGGCACAAGCTACTCCAGAGCTCTGTTCTCTGCAGCCAGTCTTCATTGCTCAGGTATGACTTTAACTCTTTTTTATGACTAGGTTCTAAGAGAATCTCTCTGTCTCCTTCTCTCTCTCTCTCTCTCTCTCTCTCTCTCTCTCTCTCTCTCTCTCCCTCCCCCTACTGCCTGAGGGCTGTGCTTTTTGCACAAATGCCAGGTGTACTGTTACGCTATGATTTGGGAAATACTCTGGAAATGAATACTGCTTAGAGCAGCTGACACCTGAAAGGTGAGCGTCAAAGCCCTTGCTCCAGATCTTCTAACAGGTGCACTCCTGATTTGGGTTTGGTTTAGCAAATGTTTCTCTCTGGACCCAAAGGGTGGCTCTTTCATGTATTTGTTCATTCATTCAAAGATCATTTCTCTGCATGCTGGCCATGTACTAGGTGCTGAGGGAAACTCACCTATGAAGACAACCTTTATGGGGCCTGCGTGGCAAGTGGTCACTCATTTCCCCCTCTTTACACAGGTTTCTGAAGCAGCCATGGCAGCAGTACCTGAACCCGCCAGTGAAATGATGGCTTACTGCAGGTCAGTGGGGAGACTGAGATCAGTAATGTGAGCAGGGCGCCCTTTCCATCAGGGATGTGCTGTCTGTGTATGGAGATCAGATTTGTCCTCCAAACTGCACCCTTCCGTGGCAAGCAGGGTTCCAAATTACCTGGTTTAAATGCTGATTTCCCACAACAAGTCCAGCCTTGGGAGCCACAGGCATGCCGATGCTGCTGCAGGGGTTTCCTGCAGATGCTGAGCAGGAAGAAGAGATGCTAGGTGGGGAGTACAGGGCATAAAGTTTGGCAAACTTTGGCTTCAGTGAGAGGCAAAACTCAGATTTTAACTATACTGCACATTAGGTCCCAGGATCCCACAGGGAGCACCCTGCCTGCCCTGCCTCCTGTGGGTTCCATGCATATCCCCACAGAATTTGCCAGCTTCTAGAAGCTTTAAGGGACCTGCTACTTATAGTTTCCTATTAACAATGAAGACTGCTTACAGGAAGAAAAAGTAAACTTGTCTGGGAGACATAATTGAGCAGTGTCTCTGTTTTTATTACAGTGATGAGAATGACTTGTTCTTTGAGGCTGATGGCCCCCAACAGACTAAGGTGAGACCATGAGCTTCAACTCCAACCCATGGAGGGCTTTGACCTGAGAAAGGCTCAAGGAAAAGGGTTCTGGGCCACTTTGATCCTGTGGTATTTTATGATGGGACAACTCTCACAATTCCCAGTAAGGCAGGTGCAGGCTATGCTGCTTGGTGACCTGGCCAATGGCCAGCTCCCATGCTACCCAGTCGCTCTCTAAGTCTTGGGGACACGCCCTGCTTGCAGACGGCAAGGGGGCGAGAGTGGTCAGGAGGTTTGCTATGTAATGCCAGGAAGACAGGCTAGGAAGGCTTCAAAGCAGCAGATTCGATTCTCCTTTTAGGAGAGGGGCACAGCCTGCATTACCCACTGGGCCAAGTTCTGACACCCAGAGCACATGGCGTTAACAGGTCTGCCCCTGTTTAAGGTAGAATTGTTTTTTGCTTTCTAGGGTGGAGTTTATGACAATCAAATGTAGATAATGTAAATAAAAAGATGAATTGGGAGTTGAAAGAAAATCATTCACTTGCTATTTAACCTTGGACAAGTCATTTCATCCTTTTGGACCTTGCCAGAAATGTTTTAATGTGAGGGTTAACTGGTTTAGTCCGTCCCTCTTCTGTGCTCTTCTGTACCATTAGAGGTCTCTTTAACTGTCCCTCAAGCTTTTAAACCATTGTCATTACTTAGGACAAGTCCAGATAAGCCTTAATATACAGTTACACAATTTCTCTGAATAACAGCAAAGTGGGAACTTTACAAAGAGTAACCATTTTTTATGTATTTGCAGAAAGCTTATGAAACAGCATTCTGGGGGAAAAAAAAAAGAACTTGTTTAGAATAGTAAAAAACTTGTTGAATGAGCACAAATGTATACAAAAAGTTATGATCATCACTGACACAAAAAATTAAATGCATAGTGTTAGAGCATTAGGGATACAAAAAGGTATGAAGTGTAAAAAGATAAGAAGTTTATAGTTAGTGGAGCAGGTGTAAAAAGATACACAATGTACAAATGGGATTTGTTCTAAAAGAATACCCTGTTGGGCATCAAAAAGCCCACATTCTGGCTATTAACCTGCCACGTGCCCTTGAGTGAGCTACTTAATCTCTCTGGTCTTCAGTGAGATGAGAGTTTATCCTTAGAGGCTCCTTTATTTCTAAGGCCCCTTTTGCCTCTCTGATGACAAAACGGGAGTTCTCTGGCCCAACCACCTTAAGACACTCACTTCCTTGGTCTTTCCACAGTGCTCCTTTCAAGATGTGGACATCAGCTCTCTGGGAGGTGGGAGCATCCAACTGAAAGTCTCCCACCAGCTCTGCAACTCCAGTTTTAGGCGGGTCGTGTCGGTCATGGTTGCTGTGGAAAAACTGAAGAAAATGCCCATTGTCTGCTCACAGGACTTCCTGGATGATGACCTGAGAAGCCTCTTTTTCTTTATCTTTGAAGAAGGTACTTAATGAGAACTAAGGACAGACAAGCAAGCTCCACTTCTCAGCATCCATAACACAACAGCCAATCTCCTCCAAAGCTGAAACCCTTGAGAACAAAAGAGGTGACATAGCAGACCCAAAAAGCTCAGGGAACCAGGTGGCAGGCCTGAGAAGCTTGGTAGCCAAGAGTAACCACCAAGGACAGTCTGATCACGAATTGCTATCTGGGCAACTCATGGCGGGTCTTCAAGTCCGAGGCCCGCAATTTCCTTAGCAAGGTCACTCTTCACCTTAAGGAGCCCTGTCCAAGGTTCTTGTGCTTCTAGGAGAACACACTTTTGAAATGTCAGAGTAATTTTCTTTCCCTACCCTTTGGAGGCACAACTGCAGGCACCAAAGCAGGAGACCACCAAGCCCCTCACTGTCATCTTATCCCCACACGCCATCTCCGTGTCTCTCTATGCTGTAAATGTTAATTGTTAATTATGCTGTATCCACCAACGGAAAAGAAGTATGTGCCTCTTGTTCGGACTTGCCCTCTCTTCCTCTCTCTCCCTTCTCTCTCCCTTCATTTCCTTCACCACCCCTCCCTAATGGCATAGAGGAAACTGGAAATAGAAAGCCAGACCAGGATAATGTAGGAAAACCAGAAATATTGGCAGTTCCCTTTAGGGAAAAGCCAGTATAGTTGAGAGGAACCAGCAATTGTATACATTCCTTGGACTAAAACAGAATTAAGGAATCTAACTAGAGATTTCCTTGATCTCCCTGATGTTCACAAAGAAATTTGATCTAACTGATAGAACATATGAAACTAACAATTTGGCTGATCAATTACCTTAAACTATCCAAAAAAAGAAAAAGATAAAGCCACTAAAATTATGAATTTACAGCTCCAGCGATGAAGCGATTGGGTCAGACCTCACCAAAAGCTCTCTTGATGGGGAAAGCAGAGACTGCTTTTATGGTAATAAAAAAAATAAAAAAAAAAAAAGCCAGGTCATCTTAAGAAAGACTGTAGGAAACTGAAATGGGGTTTAGGAAAAGAAGAGAAACAGAGGTAAGCATAGGGCTGCCCTGAGGATTCCAAGAAGGAGTTTTCCCTTCTTTCCAAGACTTTAGAAGAAAATTGAAATTACTGCAAAAGGGAAAACTACAAAGGCCCTTTGATTCTAATGTGTAAAATGAACTGCAAAACTGTCATTCTCTGGAGTGTTTTCTCAATCTGTGGCAATCTTGCTTCTGGACATGTCCCCAAATTCTTGGTTTAGATAAACTCTTACAAAGCTCTCTACAGACTTGAACATTCTTTCATTAATACCCTTTAAAATTTTAGGTCCATTAATGGTAAGAAAAGAGAGAAGCCTTAAAAACCAACTTGATCATCTCTTTAGTTGAAACTATTGTCCTAATAAGATCTTAATAACGACTCAGATTTGCAAATTATTCCATCATTCTCAGAGTGCTTCTTCTTATTGTTTTCTCCTCGTTGGGCCAGTATTTTTGGATTGCCAGTTTACATAAGTTACTCTATTGTTTCTCCATAGCAAGCAATAGCACTGAACCTTGAACCCATGTCTGAAGGTGCCACATCCAATGTTCTTATCCACCCCTAACTCCTCCTCATTGTGTTACAATTTTTTGAGATGTGCGTGTCCTCCAACAAGCCAAATTCCTGTCCACAGACTGTCCCTTTTCATTTTCTACCTAAACAATGCATGTTTCCCCTTTCAGAGCCCATCAACAGCATGCAGGATGATGCCTACGTGTGTGATGCATTCCTACCATCGCTGAACTGCAGACTCCGTGACATAAACCAAAAATCCGTGGTGCTGTCTGGACCACATGAGCTGCAGGCTCTTCACCTCACTAGACAGGATATGAACCGACAAGGTAAGTGGGAAATCTTGATTCTTCTCTTGGCACCCTGACAACTGCTTATCCTCCACATTTGCAACAAAGTAGGACATTAAGCAAATTATCAACATCAATGGAGGGAAGGAAAAAAAAAACATGCTATAAAAAATGTATAGCTTCTTGTTTGGGTCCCAAAGATGGCACCAGATTGATTCCCTTAGCACATTCATTTTCTGGCAAGAGATGTAACTCAAAGAAATTAGACTGTTCAAACATGCCCAGGACCAGTCCAGCCAAGTCATTTAATGACAGCGCAATGTCAGTTAAGAAAGGGGTCATTTGATGGATGTGACCTACCTGCCTATGGGGTTTTTTTTTTCCTGTTGTTGAGGATGAAAGTAGAATGGTGAAGAAATGTATCCATCGCCATTCCCAACCCTGCCCCTGCACCCCTAACATCCTTCCCACCCAACACCACGGGAATCCTTATAGAGAAATTTCACTGGCTAGCAGGAACTTTTATCTCTCTGCTGTAACAGGCAAATCTTCCAAGTCTGGGGAGCCCATTAGTTGTGGGATCTGCCTGGCACCCTGCCACTGTGACTGAATCCTCTGTGCATGGGGGTGGTCAAGGGAACAGTGGAAACAAGGAGCCTGTTCTCTTCCAGGGCTGCTGACATTGGAGAGAGGCATCCCTGGGGGAAGCTTCCTGCTCTCAACTAAGACAGGACCATCCTGTTTCTTTAGAACTGAGTTGTGAGCATGACCTTGGGGCCTCCAAGTGAGACAGCTGTGACTAAGGAAGATTAAAATGAGTGTCTGTCTTTGCAGCCACGTTTCACAACTAAGCCTCCCCTCGCCCAAGTTCTTCCCACTTGCTGTTTTACACTCTTGAAATAGATTTGTGCCAAACAGATTTAGAGAGCCCTGCCCGACCTCTGTCTTTGCCTTTCACATCAATCAAATCATTCTGTTCATGAGGCTGCATCACTGGCCAGTGACAAGATGGCTTCCTACCTTCCTTCCCTTAGTTTTTAAAAATTAGCCCCTAATTCTTCACAGCCACTGTAATGAGGCTCTTTGAAGTCCCCAGACCTTCTCTGGGAAAAACTAGAATCAACCAACTGAACTTGCTATGGTCTATGAGAATCCGTAGGGAGGTTCCCACAGAGGAGGCTCAACTGTACGAGTCCTGGGTTTGGGGTCCAGTGGTTGGGCCAACCCTGCACTGCTGTGCTTCCCTGACCACAGGGCTCTCTTCTTTCTCCAGTGGTGTTCTGCATGAGATTTGTGCCAGGGGAAGAAAATAACAACAAGATACCTGTGGCCTTGGGCATCAAGGAAAAAGACCTATTCCTGTCTTGTGTGATGAAGGACCGGAAGCCCACCCTGCTGCTGGAGGTGAGTGAGTACCAGGGGCCAAAGGGCCTTCTCAGCTCTTCTGAAGCACCCCTAGCCATCACTGACTTCCATGACAACCACCTTCTCCCCTGCCAGAAAACCTGGGAGCAGATCTTCCTGATAATTTTGCAGAAATGTAAATAAATTGAATGTAATTGTTAAATACATGCAACTTTCACTGCCAGTGCAGAAAATTACATCATTTCTTTGATGTTATTATGCCTTGTCACTCTTTTTCTTAATCCTTCCCCACATACCAGCCCTGTCACTCTTACTACCCAACAGATTATGCAATGTTAGGGTTGCTCCATTTGATAGATGACATTTGGCGAAATTAATCAATTCAAGAGAACTGTCCCCTGTTGTTGTCTCCATTCCACTCTCCAAATCACAATCCCTCCCACTCTCCAGCTTTTACAGCAAAAGCTTCATTTCCAAGTTGAAGTCATTCTAGCTAAGGACCTAAAAAAAATTTTTTTTAAATCCCTGGAAACCAGGGACTCCTAGAAGCTTTAATGTAACTTTCACTTTTTAAAAAAAAATGCCCACCTCTATTATGCTCCCTACCATTTAACACTTGGGTTCAGAAAAGGGTAAGAGCTCCTTCAGTCACCGCATGGGAAGTAGGGGTCACAAAGATAACTCAGGATTCTGGCTTCTGGTCTTGGTTCTTTAGTTTCCTCTCTAACTGACCCAAAGAGTAGCTTCATCAGAGTATCTTTGTTCCTTTCCTCACAAAATTCTTGACTTCTGTTTTGCTGCAGACATTAGACCCCAAAGATCAGTCAAAGAAGAAGATGGATAAGCGATTTGTCTTCAACAAGACAGAAATCATGGGCAAGGTAGAATTCGAGTCTGCCCTGTATCCCAGCTGGTACATCAGCACCTCACAAATGGAACAGACACCCGTCTTCCTAGGAAATGTTAGAGGTGGCCAGAATATAACTGACTTCACCTTGGAAATCCTGTCTTCCTGAAGAGACCTGCACGCAGAGGGCCCACATGTGCTACAGAAATCCAAGGGTTGCTGAAGAGATATAAAATGGTTTGAACATGGCAGTGGGCTGCTTCACTGTTGTCTAGTCAACACCCAGCTGCCTCCCCTACATTAATACTAAGGAAACCACCAGACAGGAGAAGCAGCCCTGTCCTCCCAGGGCCAATCCTTAGAGCCATGTGCTAGGCCAGGCCTCTCTCACTCTCCGCTCACACAAAGCCACCCTGGCGGAAACCACTGCACATTTGGTTCAAAGAAACCCTCTGTCCTTTGCACCCAGCTTCTGATGAGCAGCCACTTAAAGTATATATTTATTTATTTATTGATGAGTCAGTCTATTTAATTTAGTTCAAGGGAGCCAAGAAGCAGCAGTTCCTATGAAAGAGTTCAGTCTTCAGTATCAAAGGAGCCAATTTGATTTGGATGACTGTGCTGTCTTTATATTAAGTTATTTTACCAAGCTGAAGAAGCTCAGATTATTTTAATAGAAATATTTGTGAATGAGGAAGCAAGATCACATTGCTTCAATAATTCTGAAATAAATTTCGCTGAAAAAGAACTTTGTTCCCATGTGGTGACTGATTTTTCTTGGATCTGACACAGAAGAGGGAAAATAAATGGGGCCGGGGAAGCCTAGTCGGGGAGCCAGCAGCCCACTCCTCACTGTGTGCTGCCACATCCCAGGAAAGATTTCTGCTCAGCAGAGCCTCCTCCCACCTGTCCCCTTCATTTCTGTTTTTCATCAAAGGGACATCCAGTGCAAACAAGATCTGAAAACAAGATCAGCTGAAGCATTATAGTGACTATGCATTGTGGAAACAGCTACCGACAATTTCTCTATTCGTTTATTCAGCAAACATTTATTAAGCAAATGCTGTGTACTAGGGGCTGCAAGCACAGAAACAGGAAAGGTAAGGTATTCCTACATAGAAGAGGCAGAGATAAACAAGCAAAATAAAAGCAGCATGGCAAGTAGAAAAGGGGAAAAATGCACTTCAGGTGGAGGGGCCAGTGTGAACAAAGGCGTGCAGTGTGAGAATGAATGATGCAGGAGCAAACCTCAGGGCTGCAGAAGTCACCAGAAGCGAAGTCAAAGCACAAAAACAGCCTGGTGGAAAAGCTGTCATAACTTGTGTCTCAGACAAAGGGAGAATTTGCTTAGCATTTACAAAGAGTTCCCTTAAAACATTAGGAAAAAAAAAAACCAAGAACAAAAATTTAACAAAATAAACAAAAATCAATAAAAATATTTTAATAGACTGTCAACAAAAAAGAAAATACTATTAATCTTGGACAGAGTAAAAGATGCTCAACATTTCTTATAATAAGATGAATTAACAGCCTGAGTACCAATGGTCTACCATATTACAAATATCAGAAGTTTAACAGCATACCCTGTTGTCAAAACAGCCAGACGACTTCCACTCTTAAGAATTACAAGTGGGAGCATAAATTGGTACAACTCCTGTAGAGGAAAAGTTTATAGCAACTATGAAAGTTACAAATGCATAGCCCCTTTGGCCCAGCAATCTCACTTCTGAGGATCCATCCTGCAGATGGATATATACCCTTGTGAAATGACACATAATCAAAATTATTCATTGCACATTACTTGTAATAGCAAAAAATTGGAAATATCCCAAGTGTCTATCCACACTTGCTAAAGGGGACTGGCTAAAAGTAGGAGCTGTGACTGGTATCTGGCCACTCCCTTCCAGATCCTGAGCCAGGTCCCACAGACTGTTTCAAAGGGTCAATGCTTCTTTTTCTCTGCAGGCACTCACCTCCATCCCCTGCACCCAAATCCCATCAGCCTGCAGTGCCAAAAAGTTATGAAATCCTTCACCCCTCAGGATCAGGAAGTGAGGGCCACCACCGGAGCATCCCAATATGCTACCACACTCAACCTGGAGAAGAGCCTGGCTGGAAGAGGGGCCCCTGGGGCCACATAGTTTGTGTGTGTCTGCCTGCCCTGGTGCTGTGTTCATTGGGCTGGATGAATGCCAGGGGTGACTCAGCTGTTGTCAAGGTGTCAGGTGACAGCAGTGACAACAACAAATTGAGCTCTGCTGCACAATTAGAGGGCGAAGGTTGGAGTGGGAAGTATGGGCTCACTCTTACCTCTGACCTCTTTTCTTCCTCTCTAATAATGTTAGGTGGGGGTGGGGGTGAGGTGATCAACTCTAGTACCTGTGGTTCAGTTCCTCATCAGCGATAAAGTGACTAATAGGGTAATAGAGTAGAGAATAAGTGGGTGGGTGTAATGAGAGGTACTATTTTAAGTGATGTGGACAGGGAAGAAAGGCACTTGAGAATGTGGCTTGAGCAGAGCCCTGAATGTAGGTAGAGAAGGTACCAATCTTGCAAAGATCTGGGGAACAGCATGCCAAGAGAATGGAACCCTGAGACATAGAGGCCCCAGACCAGAAGTGGGCTTGGAATGAATGAGACATAGCAAGGAGGCCATCGTGGATGAAGCAGAATGGACAAAAAAGAGTGGTGCTGGAAGGGAGGACAGAGAGGCAGGCAAGAGCCAGGTCTCTGTGTAAGGAGTTTGGACTGAGCGTGTCAGGCAAAGGCATTGGAGAGTTTTACACATGGAAGGATGATCTCATATGTTTCATCACTCTTGCTGTTGTGTGAAGAATGAACCCTGGGGGCAGGAGGAGATGGACTGCCTCAGAGACAGAGGTGTCTTAGGTGAAGGTACTAGAAGAAAATGTGGTGAGGGATGTATTCTAGGCACAGGGACAACAGAACTGGCTGCTGGAGTAAATGTGGGAAATGAGAGGAAGAGAGAGTAATTGAAGGACTCACAGGTGAGTGGGTACATGGGGGTATTTAGCGGAAATAGGGAAGCCTTGAGAAGAAGCAGGCATTGTGTGTGGGCTGGGTAGGAAAAAGTTACATTTTGGCCAAGTTATATTTGAGATACCTACTCAACACCCACGAGAATATAAAATTTCAATGTCCCTTGAGATCAGACTCAGGATCAACTTGCATGTAGGTCACATGCCGAGGGTCACCTGAGACCACCTAACAAGAGAATATTGCTAGGAAAGAGAGACTGGCCAAAGACTAATGCCTGGGCACAGCAACACAGAGAAGCTGCAAGAAGGAACAGAGCCCTCAAAAGACATCTAAGAGGGGTGACCAGGAGATTAAAAAAAAAAAAAAGCCTGAGAGGGAGAGAACAGCTGGAGAAATTAGGTGAAGGAGAAGTGGCCCACCAGGCGCAATGGTGCTGAGAGGCTGAGTACCTATGTACCTGGCCACTGGATTCCATGAGAAAGAGGTTGTGAGCAGCCATAACAAAAGAGAGGACAGAGCTTGAGGACAAGTCTTCCTGGAATGTGTTGAGGGGAAAATGAAAGAGAAAGTGGAGCCATCGAATACAGGCAAGACTCTTTTGAGTAGTATCACTGTGAGATAAATAAATGTGGGTACAAAAAGGGAGTGAGAGGACAGAGAAATGCCATGGTACGTGGAAGGGCCTGTAGGATCAAAGGAAGATTTTTGTGTTTAAATGAAATTTTTCTAGCACATCGGTAGATTCATATGAACTATTCGGTAGATGGGAGAAAGAATGCAAAAGAGAAAAGGGAAGATTATGGAAGCCAAGCCTATGGGAGGTGAGGTAGTTGGGTGCAGATGCAAGTCAGTTTGTAATTCTTGGAGTAGATATGTGAAGCAGCTCTTTCTTCACTGCTCCTGCCTGAACAAAACAGAGCCTAGGGTGCAGTCAGTATTAGGTTGCTATTCTCATAGATTGGTCCTCCCCTCCTGGCTCTCTAAGCTGGGTCATTCTCACTCTCAGATCAGACAAGCTAAGCTGCCCTGGCCACTGGCACATTCTCTTGGAGTAATCTTCTGCCAAACTCCAAATGTTGCTGTATTGTATCTTCAACACTTTTAAGGTCCTACTGGTTTCTAGTGGAGTCTCAGAGGCATCTCCCATTACTCATGATTACATGGTAGATATCAGCAGTGGCCATTATAAATAGTAAATGCATAAGAATGCTGAGATTTTAAATCACCCATTAATCATTATAATGAGTATAGAATTGTAACCATCAGCAAACATTGAAAAAATATGGTACTAAAAAAATTAGTTGAGTTCAATAAAGCAATGAAAGATAAGGGGCATGATTTTATGCATCAGTCTATAACAGTTGATAGGTAAATCAGAAACAGTTAAGATAAAAATTGGGTATGGGGGGAGGGGGCAGAGGAAAGTGGTAGTGGAAAAATGGAGACAAATGTATTTGAACTATTAAAAAAATAAAAAATAAATTTAAAAAATAATTAAAGTAAGTAAATAAATAAAAATTAGGTAAGGATGCCATTTGAAAGATGTCCATGGGGCTTAGTTGTAAAGCCAACTCACAGATAAAAAAGCCTGCTCTTAAGGTCTTCCACTGATTTAGCAGCCTGGCCCCAACTCTTAGAATTAACTGTATTACTCTATGGTTTGTGTCATGTTATCTGAGGAGAGACCAGTGGCCCTGCCTCAGGTTCTCAGGCCAAAAGCCCAAATCAAGTGCCTAAATCTTTGACCCAGGAACCTCAGGGCCAGAATCTTTGACCTGGAAGCCATCTGAGATGGTTGATATGATCTGTGCCTTATGTTAAGTGTACAATGCCAGCAAAGTATATAAAAGGAAAAAGAAAAACATAGAGTTGACATAAATGAAACCCATAGCTTTAACACTTTTGTATTAAGTTCAGAAATAAGTTTTAAGATTCTCCTGACAATCTGCCTTTGTAATTTAATGTGTCTAAAACAACTAAAGAAACCAAAATTTTTTTAAATCTGTAATATTCACTTTGTAATTTCAATTTGAAATGTGTATTTGATATTAGACTTCTGACTTTAATTTGAAGGGTAGAAAACTATTTGGTTACATTTGTAAAAAGTGTTTGAATTTTCAAAGCTTGATTTAATACATTTTTTTCATTTGCTTTTTTGGAGTTATAAGAATTACCTAGGTGCTTAGAAAGATTTTGTTCATTAGATTTTTAAGTCAGCCCTGGAAGACATTTGAAGTGTTTAAAAGAATAAAACATATTAAATTTGCAGTTAAGTTAAATTTGTACTTTAAAATACTTAAAGGCATTCAATTAACTATGACAGAAAAGAGAGTTAAATGTTTAGTGGGGTTTAGTATAGTAAGCAATGAAATAACTGAGCATTAATTTTAAAAAGCGAAAGTTGGCTTCCCATGCAAGGTGGTGGAATAGGAGGATCCTGAACTCACATCCTCTCAGGAACACATCAAATTTATACCTACAGACGGGGCAATTCTGCCTGAAGGAAAACTGAGGGCTGACAGAAGAGTTTCTGCACAAAAAAATGAGAAAGAGATCACATAGAAACAGTATCCCTACAGCCTGTTCCAGCTCCAATATCCAGGCATATGGCTTGCCCCGGGACTCCCCTCAGCTTGCCCTAGCTACAGCTCCCACCCAGGTGAGACTTGTCCCCAGGATGTCCTGCAGACCACACCCACTTCAGCTACAGCCCTGGTGGCTTACCTCCAGGAATCCCTACAGCTCAGACCCATTCCAGCTTCAGTTCTAGTCCTGGTGTAGCTTGCCCTCTCGAACTACCCAATGCCTGAACCTACTCCACCAACAACTCCAACAAGTCGGACAAGGTAGTCCCTGTGAAGCTTGCCCCTAGGACTTCCCTGGCCCATCTTCATTTCAACTATAGCACCACGCCCTGGGTAAGGCTTACGTGCCTGGGGACTGCCTGTGGCCCATGCATGCTCCAGCTCCAGCTGGCCTGCCAAAGACACCCAGCAAACACAGTCTACAAAAAGGTAGCTCCTATACAACATCATTGCTTCAAGACCAGACGAGATTGCTGTTTTACCTAACTCATAGAAACAACACAGAGAGACAGACAAAATGAAGAGACAGAGAAATATTTCCCAAATGCAAGACCAGAACAAAACCCCAGAAAAATAACTAAATGAAACAGAGACAAGCAATCTATCAGATAAAGAGTTCAAAACACTGGTTATGAGGATGCTTAATGAACTTGAGAGAAGAATAAATGAACTTAGAAGAATAAATCAACAATGAGATAGGAAACATAAAAAAGGAGATAGAAAACATAAAAATATAACCAGTCAGAAATGAAGGATACAATAACTAACTGAAGAATATATTAGATGGAATCAAAAGCAGACAGATGAAGCAGAGGATCATATCAGTGATTTGGAAGACAAGGTAGCAGAAAACACTTAATTGGAAAAGCAAAAAGAAAAAAGAACTTTAAAAAGTGAGGATGGTTTAAGGGACCTCTGAGACAACATCAAGCATACCAACATTTGACTCATAGGGGTCCCAAAAGGAAAAAAGAGAGAGAAAGGGACGGAAAACCTATCTAAAGAAATAATGACTTGTATTATAGAATTATACACCTGAAACCCACATAATTTTATTAACCAATGTCACTCAAATAAATTCACTAAAAAAAAAAAGAAATAATGGCTAAAAAATTCTCCAACATAGTGAAGGAAACAGACATCCTTCTTAAGGTCCAGGAAACAGAGAGTCCCAAGTAAGATGAACCCCAAGAGACCCACACCAAGCATACCAAAACTAAAATACCAAAAGTTAAATCAACTAGAATTTTTTTAACTTTGAGGTTGAAGACAAACAGAAACAAATAAGTTTAACTGTATCCAAAATGGTTAATAACTATATTAAAGAAAAATAGAAAAGAAAGATTCCAAGTTAACTCTTAGCTACAGTACTTTCACTCTTCTCCGTCTGAAGATAAAAGGACAAAAAGAACTGCAAAAGAAACTTAAGTTTGACTTCATATGTTAGTAGGTTTCTGGTTAATAGTGTGAGTGTAGTAATTCTGAAACAAGTTTATGTGTATTGTAAAATTGAGCAAAGGAGTAAATACCCTGATTTTGTGGGGAGCTGGGCTTCTCACAATGAAAGGATCTACAAATATAAAATGGTGAAAGGCAAGAATTATATATGTCTGTTTTCCCCAGCCTGTCCACTGAAAAGACATGAGTGATTACACCTCAGCAGCAATGTACACACCCAGCTTCCAGATCT
The DNA here is from genome assembly GCF_021234165.1 of Pteronotus mesoamericanus. NCBI lineage: Eukaryota > Metazoa > Chordata > Mammalia > Chiroptera > Mormoopidae > Pteronotus > Pteronotus mesoamericanus. Next base: position 1,777,469 of record NW_026555132.1, on the reverse strand, counting down.
CAGGTTCTAATACCACTCCCCACTAAAAAGAACCAAGGGTTCTTAGCGAAGTGTCTTAGTCCAGGACTGGGGCTGGGAGAAGAAGCCTGGATCATACTTGTGCCAGAAGTGAGAATGTGCTCAAAGAATAACAGGCACCAAAGGCACCTTGAAGCAGCTCCCAATGCCAAATCTGGGACAATCTGAGCATTAAAATTAATAGTAATAGTAATGGATTATAACCCAATGAATAAATTCAGAATCCACAATGACAAAAGTAAATAAGGGAAAAGAAAAGACCCTTACAGCAAATTATTAACTAATACATGAATAAGGAATGATAGAATTCAAACATCACTATCTGACAATGATTACAGTGATTTGATTCAGGTGAAAACCATCCATGTATTATAAGGAAGAAGATATTCACATAATTCCAAATAATCACTCCAGGGGTTAATTGTTTATTACAAAAAGAATAATAACTTTACAGCAGAAAAACTTGGAGGACATGTCCAGGACTTGGTGATTGAAGTTGACCTCACCAATATGGGAATAAGTCACAATCTCCTGGCACCTGATAGGATCAGTGAGAAGGACACAGCATCACGTGTAGGGTACTCCTGCCACCTATGCATAACCTGAATCTAATGAAGTATCAGACAAATCCAAATCAAGGGACATTCTACAAAATAACTGACCCCATCTCTTCAAAATGTCAAAGTTGAGAGGACAAAGAAAGACTAAGCCTAATCCGGATGAAGAAAGGCTAAAGAGACTTAACAACTGAAATTCAACAGGCAATCTAGGATTGAAGCTTGGACCTGAAAAAATTCTTACTACTCAGGACCTTATAAATAGAACAGCAAGATTTGTAGGTTAAACTTAAAATGTGAAAAACATTTTTATTTTAAGTTTATAGCTGTAATAAAGTTGATTATATAAACCATTTCTAAGTTTTAAGTTACACACCATTCTAAGTAGCATGGTGAAATCTCATGCCATATTACTTGGTACTGCCCAGGAAATGAATCATCATTTTGTCCAACATATTTACCCTTTATATGCTACCTCACCATGAGTCACTGAGTAGCCATCTCTGTTACAAGATCAAACTGTCGTGGTATCACAGTGCTGGTGTTCAAGTAACCCTTTTTTCACTTAATGATGACCCCAACGTGAAAGAGTAATGATGCTGGCAATTCAAATGTACCAAATAGAAGCTGTATAGCATATGTATGCATGGGGGGGAAATGTAGTATATATAAGGTTTAGTATTGTCTTCAGTTACAGGCATTCACCAGGAGGTGTTGGAACATACCCCCCATGGATAAGGCGAACTACTCTGTACTTGCTTTCACCAGTGTGTTGTATATTTTCATGTGTTCTTACATTACTACCTCCTATGCTTTCATTTCATCTTGAGCAACTTCTTTCAACATTTCTTATAAGGCAGGTATAATGGTGATAAACTCCCTCAGCTGGTATTTGTTAGAAGTCTTTATCTTGTTTTCATTTCTGATGGAGAACTGTGCTGGGTAAAGTATTCTTGGGTGGCAGTTCTTTCAGCATTTTGAATATATCATTCCTCTCTTTCCTGGCCTACAAAGTTTCTGCTTTCAAATCTACATACATGGGAGTTTCCCTTGTATGAGAGAATTTTTTTCTCTTGCTGCTTTTAAAATTCTCTCTTTGTCTTTGATTTTAGACAGTTTGATTATAATGTGTCTTGAAGAAAATCATTTTGGATTGAAATTATGGGGTGACCTAGTAGCTTTATGAAATTGGATATCAAATATCTCCTCAGATTTGAAAAGTTATGTCATTATTTCTTTAAATAGGCTTTCTGCCCTTTCTCCCTCTCTTCCCTTTCTGGAGTCCAATGAAACGTAGATTGTTCCTCTTAACAGTGTCCTATAGGTCCACAGGATTTCTTTATTCATCTAATTCTTTTTTCTTTTTGCTTCTCTATCTATATAATTCCAACTGATCCATCTTCAAACTCACTGACATATCCTCCTTGGTCCAGTCTGCTTTTGGAGCTCTCTATTGAATTCTTCAATTCAGTCATAGTATTCTTCAGCTCAAAATTTTTTCTTTGGTTCTTTTTTACATTTCTGTCTCTATCTTGTACTTCTCATTTTGTTCTTGTACTGTTTTCCAGGCTTTGTTAAATTGTTGAGCCGTGTTCTCTTGTAGCTCTCTGAGCACCTTTGGATCAATTACTTTTGAATTTTTGGTTGGGCAGTTCTTGCATCTTCATTTCTTGGGGTCAGTTACTGAAAGTTTGCTGTGTTACTTTGGTATTGTCATGTTTTGCTGATAAGGCAATATGCAGGCTAACAAGAAGCTGCTAGGGTCCTGGCTATAAGTGTACACTTCTGGGCTGCAGAGTCTCACAACAGGTGCAAAAACAGCAATAAAGGCCAGTAGTGAGAATCAGGCCAACTGCATGCAAGTACACAGCTGGAGGGACTAGCCCCAACATGCACAAAGAGGTGGGGTCAGCTGCTGTGGTCAAGCCAGTGCCTTGCCCTCACACAGCCATCAAAGACTGAGAAGGCTGCTGGTCCTGGGGTCTGGAGGCGGCAGGAGGGGGAAGTGGTGAGGGACTCAGGCAGCTGGTGGCTGCAAATACAAATACCTGTGGATCAAAAAAATGCATGAAACCTGCAGAAGTCTGTGGCAGCTGTACCAGCCATAGATTTCTTTAGAGGTGAAACCGTCTGGGGTCCTCTGTGGAGCAGATCGATAGGAGCTGTGGTCACTTAGCCCTGCTCCTCTTCCTAAACCTAGCTAACCCTACACATCCAGCTTTGCCAGTCTGGTGGCATGAAACCAAGGAGGTCCTTCCTACAGTACCCAGAAAGGCTGGGGAAGCTGATTGCTGACCCCACTTTCGCCAACCCAGCAAAGGGAACTCCTTCTAATTGGGGAGTTCCCTCTTGGTGCTAAGCACTCCTGACTTGGGGGGTTGGGATGATGCAAGTAAAATGAAGCTGTCCTTCCTCCCTTTTTTTGTGTGGTTATTCTCAGAGGGGTGTTGTTTTGTTTTGTTTTTCTCTCCACTGTGCTGCTGAAGTTTCTCAAATGGACTCCAGAGCTATCCCAAAGCTGTTTTTGTTCATGAATAATAGCCAGTTGTTGATCTGGGCCAAGGATGGGGGCTGGAATGGAGGATGGGATGTCTTACTTTACCATCTTAGTGATGTCACCTCAATGATCCTATTTTTTAAATGAGTAAATTAAGTCCCAGGAAAGAGAAACAGTATAACAAAGTTCATTCATTCATTCAATAATGTTTAGTGAGCACCAACCCTCTGGCCCAGGTGTTAAAGACACAGGAGGGAACATTTTAATGTGAGGGGCAGACAATAAACAAGTAAAAATTAATTATTTCGGTTAGAGGTAAGTGCTGTGATGGCAATAAAACAAGGTGATGTGATAAAACTGAGAAGGGGTTTTTGAATGAGCTCATCGACAAAGGCCTTTCTAGGACATGCCTCTGAACTAATCACTAAATGATAAGGAGCCAACCAGGAGAGGAGGAACAACCCAGACAGAGCACTGTAAGCGTGAAGTCCCTGAGACAGCAACAGGCTGGATGAGTTAAAGTAAGAGCTAAAAGGCCAGTGTGGCTAGATCATAATGAGAAATGGGAGAATCAGTGTTGTGCTAGGAAATGTTTAACAACAAGCCTTCTGAGAAAAAAGTCATGGTTTGCAGCATTTACCAACTTGAAAGGTGTAAAAGTACTTCCACCTGCCAGCCTACCAACGTGAAGTCACTAAATGCAAAGTTGGGAAGGGATGCAGGCAGCCAGCCCTCACAAGCAAGTATGAGCAGCTTCAGCCCACCAGTGAGACTACATGGGAGAGACTGAGAGACAGAGGAGGGCCGCTGTGACCCAGGTTTTGTAGGCCATGCTGAGGAATTTGGACCTGTTACAAGATCATTGCAAAACTCTGCGAAGATGTTAAACAAGAAGTAACATTGCGAGATTTATGTTTTTAAAGCATACACTAATGACTGTATGGAAAATGGACTGTACAAGAGCAGAAGTGGAAGCTGAGAGACCAATTAGGAGGTTACTGCACCATCCAAGGGATGACGGTGGCTTAGACTACCATGTGTCCAAGCTTCTCTAGTGGAGGACAAAGAAAGAATAAGGAAGTATGGGATACTTTATTCCCATACTTTAGAGGCCTTTCTAGTAGACTGGATGTGGGGATGAGGAAAATAAATGAATCAAAGATACCTTCTGAGATTTTTTTCATGAGGGTAACTAGATAAATCTTGGCATCATTTGCTGAGGAAGACCAGGAGAGGATCGGGTTTAAAGCAGGTGGTGAGTCAAGGATCATTTTTGGATATGTTTCATTTGAGATACCAATTAGATATTCAAGTGAATATGTCAAACAGTCAAAAAAAAGTATGCAAGCATGAAGCTCATAGAAACCACTGAGGCTGGAGTTGTAAACTGAGGAATGGACAGCACACAGAAGGTTCAGGAAACCTTCAGACATCCTGAAAAGAAGTCAGACTTTGAATTGTGCTTAGAATATGCCAGCATTGAGAGGTCTGAGAGGAGAAACAAGCAAAATGATTAAAAAGGGCAGCTGGGGCAGAGGGAACAAAGGAGGAAAACAAGGGGAGTGGGCATCACAGAAACCAAAGCAAAGAAGCCCTTCAAAAAGGAGGGCGTGTCACCTGCATCCTGTGCTGCTGAGAGGAACAGATGAGGACATAGAAATGGCTGCTAGATGGAGGTCAATGGTAGCCTTGACCTGAGGGGTTCAGGGGAATGGTGGCTACAGACTGTAGAAAGAATTGGGTGATGTGGACACAGCAAATAAAAGTCCAAGTCTCTGGGAAAGAAGACAGAGAAGTGGGGTTGTGGCTGGAGAAGGACATGGCGGCAAAGGGTGGTTTCTTCGTGAGGGCAGACACGTAAGCATGTCCATAGTTGATGGCAGTAAGCCAGGAGAGATGGAGGAGCCCGTGATGTAGGCTAGAGAAGAGCCCTGAGCAGGCAGAGAGGGATAAAAGCCAGAGCTCAAGACAAGTGTCAGCTTCAGGGTCACCTTCAGGGTCACCTCATCCAAAGTAGCAGAAGGTAAGGCATATGGATTCCATGTTGTGGTGGGAAGAGAGTTCCTGTCCGATTGCCTCTGTTGTTTCAGTAAAAAACAGCTGGGCGTGGGGCTGGCCGTGGGGCTGGGCAAAGATGAAATCACTCATCCCTCCTGTTCAGCCTTCTCCCGGCTACCCCACTGAATGCAATTGTACTCAATGCCCTGAACTTTCATGCCTCTTTTTGTTTTGGTTCTTCTGATCCCGCCCTGACTCACAGTACTCTCTCTCCAAAGTAAGATGTTTACACTTTTAAAACAGCGTGTCTGGAAATAACATATTAGTCCTCCATAAAATGCATCTCTATAACAGAAGCATCTTGGGCTGGTGAGGAAATTTTGTTCCTCTAGACCTGACACCACACCTATTCACATGGACAAATAATGTGAGACTTGGGCACATAACTCTAGGCTGCTCCGGAATAGCAACATTCCGCACATTTGACCACCGCCCTCCATCCGTAGAAAGTGAGCTCTGGATTACCTCCCCGGAAGAGGGGAGGGACAGATGCCCCAGAGCCACTCACATTCCTTGCCAACTCCTCACAAGTGACATGTTGGGATTCGAATACAGTCTGTGGGATGTCTACACACTTGATACTCATCCCTGTTTATCATCATAAGTGGATGGAACTCAGATACCCATGCATTTCCCTTTCCCGGTAATGACGTCAGAGACATTTGCATCTGCCACCCCAGAGCGAGGAAAGGCAGGCCTCCAAGCAAACAGTAGGAGGAGGCTCCTGCCTGAAAAATGAATTCTTTCACCCACAGCTATTTTTTTCTATCAGTGGAAATACCTAGAGACTGAGCTGGCAAATGCAAGCATGAGACACGTGTGGGGAAATTCTGGTGCCTGGTGCTGCAGCTGCTACTGCTATTGTGTAATCACTCAGAATTCACTGTCTCCACCGAACTCTGCCTCTGCTTCCTTGGGAAGTCCCCAGGGCAGGGAGGTTGCTATTTCTAAGGCTGAAAATGGAATATCTGTGAAACTTCCTTTGCAAAAAAAAAAATGGTGACCTTTACATTTTCACCAAAAGAGAATGATGTAAATGCTATAATAAGGTTCCTTCGGTTAGCTAAGAATCTCTCATCTTTGGCATGACCTCAGTCCCTGAGAGACCGCTGGTGGTGGTTCCCACTCACCCTTCCTCCTTCCACCAACTCTCCACTCTCAGGAGGCCTTAGGTTCCATTTCCTAAGATTAGGAATGAAAAGAACTCATCAATAAGAACTCTGTAGTCCCTTCCTGCGGTTGTTTCCCAAACCTGTCTCAGAACATCTCTCCATAACCTCTTGCTCTTCAGCCACTTTGCCTCCCTGTGTGAAGAAGGAACATTCTACCTGGCCACAAAGAAATTCTCCTTGGACTTCAGGCTGCCCTTCCTCAGCTGAGGCCTCCTCAAGGTCTCTTCCTGGCTGCAGGCCCTTTACTCCAAGGCTCATCCTTAGCTCCCTGCCCTCTCTCCCTTCCTTCTTCCCTCTTCCCTGACCAGAAGACCCATTTCTAACTGATTCCTGAGAGACCTCCACTGACCTCCCCATGACCTGGACTGATCTGCAGCCTCCTTTATCTTTGCGAGACATCTCCCTCACCCGTGGGCTGATACATTTTCCTCCTTCAAAGTTTCCCCAAAGCAACTGCTGAAGTACAAGGAGAAACAGAGGGAGAGGGGCGGGAGGGGAGGAGGAGAAATGATTTTTACTGAGAACCAAGTGTAACCAGTATATTGGGCAGCCTGCACTTAGTGAATTACAGACAAGAAATGGCTTTATTTTCCTCCAGCAACAGCTTTTCATGGCCTCTGTCCAATGTCTCTGATAGAGATGGCAGATACAAACCCTTTCACCTGACTCTGTTCCTCTCCCCAAACCCCATTCAAATAACAGGAAAGGGATTTTTAAGTTCACAACCCCATGAGGATGGGAGGAGAGGAAACAACAAGGGAGAAGACACGGTTTTTGATCAGTCCTGGCAGGACTTAGTTCACATTCACAACACCAGAAAGCAGTTGGACAAGTGGCAGCTTATCCTCAGTGAGCAGTGGACTAGCTGAAAACCAGCCAGCACCTGGAACCTTTGCGAGTGAGCGCAGAGGGCAAAATAAGGAAGATGTTTGGCAGCTGATAGAGAAATAGTTAGAGACTCAAAAAAAGCACATATTGTGTGATTCTGTTTATATAAAACTCTAGGAAATGTAGGCTAATCTGTAGTGGCAGGAAAATAGGTCAGTGTTGCTTAGGAATGAAAGAGGGGAGAGAGAAGATTGCAAAGAGGCCAGAGGAAACTTACAAGGTGATGAGTAGTTCACTCTCTTGATTGTGGTGATGGCTTCACAGTCAAAATATAAACTGCACAATTTAAATATGTGCAGTTTTACCTTGATAAACTGCTTCTTAAAAGTGCTGGCAGGGCTGTGAGGGAATTCTCATTTATTGCTGACTCAAGAACAGCATGATAACAGCTGAACATCTGGGCAATAATAAAATGATATTAACAGGGGAAAAACAAACAGTTATATCCACAGATCACAGTTCCCACACCAGCCAAAGACAGCAGCCTTATTCTATGAAAGGAGAATAAGGGTCTTTGGGCTGGGAGACACCAGGCACATGTGAAGGTGGGGAAAGTATTGAAGGGGATGATTCATGGAAGCCACTCGCTGCTGAGAGGCCCCACCACTGCCACTGAGAGGGTGGGATCGGGGCTTAGCCTTCAGACAGCACTAGCAGAGCCCACCCCGTGGCCCGGGATGAGGCCGACACTGGGAATGGGGTTCTCCAACCCAATGGCCTTGTCAGGTCATCAAGCGCCAACCCTCACAGCCAACAGGCCCCACCCATATTGTCAGACCTTCCGCTCAGCTTTTGAGTTACCCACTCACATAGAAGCAGAAAAGCTGGGATCACTAAACATCTGCAGAAAGCTTCTAGCCAGAAGAAAATCAAAAGAAAAAAATCAGAGGGAAGAAAGATACCTCTCAAAGATGAGGAAACTTAAAAAATAGAAGCACTATTAGGAATACCTTCAGAGTACTAAGATAGTAGGACCATGAAATAGGAAAAAATACTACAGGGATAGGAAGAATAGTCAAAGAACAAAAAATGTGGTAAGAGAAATGAAAACTTCATAAAAGAGTATAGTCCCAGCAGGGGAATCACTGGATCAAAAGGCAGTTCCATTTTCAGCTTTTTGAGGAAATTCCACACTGCTTTCCACAGTGGCTGTACCAGTCTGCATTCCCACCAACAGTGGACTAGGGTTCCCTTTTCTCCACAGCCTCACCAGCACCTGTTGTTTGTGGATCTGTTTATGATGGCCATTCTGACCGGTGTGAGGTGGTACCTCATGGTGGTTTTGATCTGCATTTCTCTGATGGCTAGTGATGCTGAGCATCCTTTCAAATATCTCTGGGCCGTCTGTATCTCCTCCTTGGAAAAGCGTCTGCCCAGGTCCTTTGCCCATTTTTTTTATTGGATCGTTTGTCGTCTTGGAGTGGAGTCAAGTGAGTTCTTTATATATCTTGGAGATCAAACCTCTATCTGATGTATCATTAGCAAATATATTTTCCCATAGGGTTGGCTCCCTTTTCATTTTGCTGATGTTTTCTTTAGCTGTACAGAAGCTTCTTATTTTGATGAGGTCCCACTTGTTTATTCTTTCCTTTACGTCCCTTGCTTTAGGAGACATATCAGTGAAAAAATTGCTGCTTGCAATATCTGAGAGTTTCTTGCCAATGTTCTCCTCTAGGACTTTCATGGTGTTGTGACTTATATTTAAGTCTTTTATCCATCTTGAGTTTATTTTTGTGTATGGTGTCAGCTGATGATCCAATTTCAATTTTTTGCATGTAGCCATCCAGCTCTCCCAACATCATTTGTTGAAGAGGCTATTATTGCTCCATTTTGTGCAAAATGCCAATAAAAAAGAACCTATGCACCCCAATGTTCATAGCAGCACAATTTACAATAGCCAAGTGTTGGAAGCAACCTAAACGCCCATCAGTAAATGATTGAATCAAAAAGTTATGGTACATATACACAATGGAATACTACGCAGCAGAAAGAAAAAAAGAACTACTAAACTTTGCGACAGCATGGATGGAACTGGAGAGCATTATGCTAATCGAAATAAGCCAGGGAGCGAAAGACAAATACCATATGATCTCACCTATAAGTGGAACCTAACCAACAATACAAAGATGTAAGGAAAATAAGACCAGCAACGCTGAAAGGAAAAGAAACCAACAGAGACAAGAGGGAAGGGTGGGGCAGGGAAAAGGAAGGGAAGGGGAAAGTCAAGGAACATATAGCAAGGACTTGTGGACAAAACCAAAGGGGAAGAGCTGAGGGAGGAAGGAAGGAGGGGGCAAGGGAAAGTGGTGGGGGGTAGGCGGAGACAAATGTATTTGAAAAAATAAATAATAAAAAAATAAAAATAAAAAAACACTCAAGGAAGTCTACATAAAAAAAGAGAAAACTTCATAAAAGAACTGTGAGATAAAGTTAAGCAAATCTCCCAGAAAGTAAAGCAAACACAAAAAGACTTGGAAAACAGAGTAGAAGCAATAATAGAAAGAGACTTTGCTTGGAGCAATGACATCATAATGCAGTATGCAAGTGGTGTTTTACTGAGTTGTACACTTGAAACCTGTATGGTTTTGCAACCTATGTCACCCCAATAAATTTAATTTTTAAATTAATTAATTATCTATTAAAGGACAGATCCAGAACACTCAGATGCTAAAAACAGAGGATCCAGAAAAAAAGACAAGAGGAAAAAAGAGAGAGAGAAAAAAATGGCACTTAATCAAATAATCAATTAATAAAGTTTTCAGTACTTGAGGGACATGAGTTTCCAGGTTGAAATAGCCCATTGAATGTCCAACCATAGTGAATTAAAGAATACCCACATCATGAAACACTGAGGATAAAGGTAATCCTACAATAGTCCAGACAGAAAACAAGTTACATGGAAATAACTGAACATTTGAATGGTGTCAGACTTCTCAGCGGCAATATTGGCAGAAGAAAATGGAGTGACACATTCAAAACCCTGAGGGAAAATTAATTCCCACCTAGAATTCTATATCCAGCCAAACTATCAACCAAGTATCAGTGCAGAATAAAGACAGTCTGAGACATGCAAATCCCTGAAAAAAACTTTTCTTAGACATCTTTTCCCAAGAATCCACTAAAAGTGGTAAACCAGTGTAGACGAATACATGGAAACAAGAAGGGGGTCAAAGGCAGGAGAGAGATGTGGGGAGCACTGAAGGTGAGGGAGTCCCGTGAAGCTGTATACAGCAGTCCAAGGTGAAGCAGCTCAGAAAGCTCTAAGAAACATCCTTTTCCTAAGATAAGAGAAACTGCCTTATACATCTGAATGTCTAAAGAGGAAATTTAAATAATTAGTGGGAATTCAGACTTGAATCAATGATGATCAGAAGTGCATTTACTGGGAAGGTAATCAAACTTAAATTTTAGGATGCTTCATCTGCAAGATCCCCTTCCAAGGCCCTGTGCCTAATTTTATATTTGTAATTTATATTTGTTTTCACCAACAGAAATTATGTTCAGCCCTAATGATAAGTACATAAAAACCAAGCAAATGAAAAAAAAATAATTAACTCAAGAGAAAATAAAATGTTGAACAGGAAAGGAAAAATAACTACTTTACTAAGCTCTGAATAGCATTTGCACCTTCATAATAATATAATACTAATTACTGGTTTAAGAAAATTAAGATGTAGCTGTACTAGGAGGGCTGGGAAGTGGGAAAGGCAGACACGTATGGTGGAAGTGGGGGCAGAACAAAAAACCTAAATCCTAGTTTTCCACAGTGAGAAGAGGATTATTAATGACTAAAGCTTAAAGAAGCACTAATACAAGTATGTCATTGCAAAGATGGGGGTGAAATACCAAATGGGAGAGAGAGTTGAAGAAGACACCATCTGATGCTTTTTCTAACAAAACTTAGACCTAGTCAACTCTTTATGTGCAAAACTTTGACTTGAAAAAAAAACACAAAATAATAAAAATGCACAATTTTTTCAAAACTAGAATTTAAAAGGAAAAGAAAACCAGTTTCAACAGTCTTATTTCAATCATTAAAACTCACTTCAGGCTAAGCCCCAGTCACAATTAAAGTCCCAGTCACAATCAAAACTTCAAACTTTCATTCAAAATCAAAACTGTCTCACATGTGACCATCACACAATCTTTACTCTGAAAAATATCACTTACGGAGGAAAGAAATATTAGCCTGCGTGCATGCGTGCGTGCGTGTGTGTGTGTGTGTGTGTGTGTGAATGTGCCTGTGTGTACTTGTCTGTGTGTGTGCAAAGCAAGCATGGCAAAACGTTGAGGACTGCTGATTTGGAAGATGAGTGGGCAGATGTTCAATCTGCTGTTATTTAGACTTGTCTGAATATTGGCAATGTTCATGATGAGCTCTGGAGAGATGGAGAGGAGGGAAGAATATCAATCCTCATCTGAGAGCCTCTCTCCTGCTCCTGCTCAGCTTGGCCTTTGACCCTGTGCAGGAGAGTATGTCTGTTCTTTCCCCTTCCCCTCCCTTGTCTGTCCCTCCTGCCTCCCCTGATTTGGAACCTACGAAGGGGCAGTGGGAACTAGGGAAAGCCTCCTCTTCTGGGGCTTGCCAGCCAGACCAAGCCTCCCTGGGGGGTTGGGGTGCCTGAGCTTGGACACAAGTCCAGGAAGGTCTGGTGAGCAGGTGGGGTAAGCAGTGGGAAGCCACTCATTGGCATGAGCAGATCTGCAGGTGGGAGCAGGAGAACCTGCAGAGGAATGGCCAGGAGGCAACAGCAGGGCATCCTTCCTGAGGTCCTGTCTCTGCTTGAGCATCGCAAGTCACAGAGAAAGGGATTTGGAGGAGTTCTTCACCAGAGACTCTGTCAGGTGTGATGTAAAAGTGCCCGGGACACAGGGAGAAGGTAGGGACATGTGCTTCCCTCTTCTGCCTTCATGCAGAAGCCTGGTGCCTGCATACACGGGAGAGAGGGGCCCCTGGCGTAGACGTCAGGTTTCTCTGTCGCTCCTGGCCTCTTGCCCAGGGCTGTGCCCTCATGGCACTCCCTGCCAAGCTGATTTTGTGTGTGAGAAAGCCTCAGAGGACTCTGAGATGAACCAATGAGATTTGAACTCCTGATAAGAAGGGCACGGAGGCAGGGAAACTGGAATTACACTGCCAGTACAGACCCTTGGCACCCACACAGCTGTGATGCTCAGAGGGTCTTGTTTACAAAGGTATAACTTACATTTTTTTAAAAAATGCACAGATTGAAAGTGTATAATTTGATAATTTGACGAGCATACACCAGTGAAACTATCACCACAATCAAGATAATGAATGTATCCATTACCCTCCAAAGTGCCCTCACGCCTGTGTAACTCCCTCCCCAGGACTGCCCCCCAATACCAGGTGACTACTGATGCTTTCTGTACCCACAGGCTAGTTTGCCTTTTCTAGAGTTTTATGTACATGAGATCGTACATGACTGTGTAGCCTTCATGTCTGCTTCTTGCAGCATAATTTCTTTAAGATTAACCACATTGTTGTGTGCACCTTTAGTCCACTCCCCGTTACTGCTGAGTAGCGATCCACAGCATGAATGGACCAGGCTTTGTTCAGTCATGCACCTGCTTATGACATTGAGTTGTTTCCACTTTTAGTAATGGCAAATAAAGTTGCCAAAGTATTCCTGTATAAACATCTGTTTTCATTTCTCCCCAGTAAATAAAAACCTAGGAGCAGAAAGCCTGGCCATATGGTAGATACATGTTTAACTTTTTAAGAAATTGCCAGACTGTTTCCCGAAGTTGCTGTACTGTTTTGCACCCCCACCAGCAGCGTATGAGAGTTCTAGTTCTTCCCGTGGCCACTGTTTTTCATTTGGGACATTCTCATAGGTGTGTGATGAGGTGCAGAGCCTGGCGTTACACTGGCATTTTCTTTGGCACCCAGAATGGTGCCAGGCATAGAGAAGATATTTGTTGCTTGATTGCTCAGTCTTTTACTAAATGGAATTACTTACAAACTGGTCATTCCACTGGGCAAAACTGTGCCTAGTGGAGGGACATATACAAACACAGAGACAGGGCACAGCTGGCAGGACAGAGATGGGTGGGAAGGTAACATGGTTCTACTTCTGGCCTATCACCAAGTAAAATGACAATTCAGTAGCCATGGACTGCTCATTTACCTTCCCAGGGGACCAATTATCTTATCTGTAAAATGGGAACAGAGGAATAACTGATTTGCCAAAGTTTATGGATGACCAAAATTTCATTCACCAGTGAACATCTTACTATAGTACCTTTTAGAAATTTCATCTCTATGAGAAGTGCAATTGCCAAATAATCTAATGACTACATTAGACACGAAGAAAGAGGACTTTTTGAATCTTTTGTTTTACCAGGAAATTCACGTTTGTTTCGTTTTCATAACTACCTTATAAGGAAAGTATAAGTTCCTCTATTTAAGATGATAGAAAACTCCTATCCTTCTGACTCCGAAGCCCAGGTTTTTCTTACTATGATGAGAAACTAATGCCCTCCAGATACATTAATCACTGGGGCCCCACATGTGGAAACTCTGTCCCACAAACTGAGCCGAGCTGAAGCTTCATAATAATCTCCTCAGTCATCCTCAACCAAGCCTTAACCAAATGGTTTGGCCAGACCTCACTTCTGGAGACAAAGTTGCTGAGGATTTGTGGACGAAAAGGGGGCACATACTAACCTGACAAGCTCAGGGGAAGGCTGCACAGCAGACTTATAAACAGAGACCTTAAGTAACCACATGGGATGGTCTGAAATGAACACTTATTAACTAAAAACAGTTTATGGCAGGTAGTCATGTCCTAGGCTTGAATCTCCCCTGACAAAAAATCAATCTTTACCTTAATTCAGCTTGTCTAGTGTCTTTTTGCATCTACAATAACACACCTTTGGAATGTCAAAGCAATTCTCTTTTTCTGGAACCCCCTAGCACAGGCACCACGCCAGAGGGAGACCACAAATCCCCTCATTGTTATTACTGTGTTAATTGCTGACTGTGAACTATCTTGTACCCCCCTGTGTAAAAGAAGTATGTGTCTATCATTTTACTTCTTATCCGATCCCAAAGGTTTCCCTGCTTTGCTTTCTCCCGCCTCTCTAATCTGCCACCAACGGATTTCACATAACCCACTTACATCCTCTCTTTAGATTCTAATGTATAAAATAAGGTGCAAAACTGCCATTTTCCAGACCATTTTCTCAGTCCATTGAGATATTGTTTCCCAGCAATTGTCATCAGTTTGGCTCAAATAAACTGACAGGAATTCTCTATCGGTTTGAACATTTCTTACATTGAAGGATTTAAAAGAAAACAAATTTCGTTCACCTCTGCTCCATTGGAGAGTGATTAAGATCAGATCTGTGAGGGGCAGAAAACAGCCCACCTGTCCTCACACCAGAGTAGTCAGGACTCAGCCTTATTTCAGGAGGCCCTGGCGCACTGAGGCTGCACTGAAACAGTAGCCAGCTCCAGAGAGCTCTAAGAAAGGAGCTGTGGGGCCAGCAGTTAGAGAAGACTTCAGGGTGCACAGAAGAGAAGTCATCATATTCCAGAGTGCTCTCTGGCGGTGGCAGAACTTCTGTCACCTTTGAGGGCACATCATGGACAAAACAGGTGGCACTCACAGGTGAGCTCATGGATTTTGGTTCAGTGGAAGGGAGAACGTTTTTAGTAACACAACTGTCCCGCTGTGGAGGGGGCTGCTTCACAAGGATACTTGTACCATCTTTGCTGGAATGCAACAGGTGGTACTTGGTCCTACCCTGAGGAAGAGGGTGGACTAGGAAAACAGCTCCAAAATTCTAAAAGATAGAAGGTATAGGCACATACTAGAAATTTTCTCAAGTTTTTGCTTAATGAAACTGAAGACTAAGACAGGAAATGCCAAATTAGACTTGAACAGAGATTACATTATGACAACACAAGTGGATGGTAATAAAGTTAAGGGTTCTAGGGCCTGGCTTAATTACAGTGGTGCAGACCGGGTAGGGCAATTTCGCGGAAAGTTACATAATACTGGGCATGGGCAAGGCCAGCTGGAGAAGGACAGAAAGGAAGCGCTCGTATACACGGGTGTACTGCTAGTTGTCCAATGAAGAAGAGCACCCCTTTCAGGAGCCCAGAATAGAATATTCCCAAGAATAGAAATATTAGTGGGTTCTTAATTTTTTATTTATTTATTTTTTTAGAGAGACGGGAAGGAAGGGAGAAAGAGAGGGAAAGAAACATCGATGTGAGAGAGAAATATCAATTGGTTGCCTCTTGTACACGCCACAAGTGGGAATCAAACCCGCAACCTAGGCATGTGCCGTGACCAGGAATCTAACCTACGACTTTTTCACTTTGTGGAACAATACCCAACCAACTTAGCCACGCCAGTTGGAGCAACAGAAATGTTTTGAAATATGTTTTAAATGTTTTTCTTATTATAACAAAAGTAGTATGTTTGTTATCCAAATTTTTAAATCAGGAAAAGCATAAAAGAGAAAATTGAAAACTCTGTGATCCCACTCTCTACTATTTCTGTTGTTGACATATTGGTACATATCCAGCCATTCTTTTTTGTTTCTGTAAAACGGAATCATAATACATATACTGCTCGGGTACTGAAACCAGACCAAAATGGAAAAATACATTATTATTTCATCTGGATCAATGAATTTACATTATTATTTTATGAAAAACTCTCAAAAGCTAACAATAAAAAAGTTGAACACCTTAGATTTAAAAAAAAGGTAAGAGTCTATTAACAAAAAAATTAATTTAAGAATTTTAAAAGCCAGACTAGCCAACACTGGTGAAAGTGTGGGAGATGCTGGTGACAGTGTCGGGACACAACCTTCTTGGAGGACAATTTGGTAATAAAGTACCAAAAATTTTATTTTCAGAAATTCATCTCTAAGGTGCTTTATCCTGAGGATTATATAAATATTTGCCTTCATTTCATTTTATTTTCTTGTTCTTTATTTAGATTTAAGTCAAAATAGCTAGTAACAAAAACATTAAAATATCTCCAACAGGGGCTCTCTGGCTCCGGGGCTGTCTCTCTATGGCTCTCAGGCTCTTCTTCCTCTTCTTCCTCAAGGATGCCTGGATGATGTGCAGCAGCTGTTTGCATTTCCCAACAGACGGTATTGGCCCATGCAACTATCAAGAAGCCCCATGATCTGCCGTTTGGAAGGTGGAGACACAGAAAAGCCGATGGTATAGTTCAAAGGCTTGAAAACTAGGGGAACCAATTCTCATCTGCCAGTGACTGGGTGTGACTAAACATTCCAGACCCTGTCCACTTGCCTGCCTGTCTCTCAGAGTTCCAGCCAAGATGGAGGCACAGTAGATATGCTTCACCTCCTCGCACAACCAAAAGAATGAAACAGCCAATTTAAAAACAAAAAACAGCCAGTACTGCCAGAAAAGCAAACTGTATGGAAGTCAGATAACCAAGGATTTAAAGAAGAAACATTCATCCAGACTGTGCCACAAGGCAGTGATGTGGATTGCCCCACCCTAGTGAATACCTACATCTCCACCCCTTACAACATAACAGATTCACCAAGACAAAGAAATATGGCCCAAATGAAAGAACAGGTCAGAACTCCAGAAAAAGAATTAAGTGACAAGGAGATAGCCAACCTATCAGATGCAAAGTTCAAAACACTGGTAGTCAGGATGCTCACAGAAATAATTGAGTATGGATGCAAAGTAAAAAAGTGAAGGCTATACAAAGTGAAATAAATAAAAATATACAGAGAACCAACCATGAAGGGAAGGAAACTGGGACTCAAATCAATGATTTGGAACAAAAGAAAGAAAGAAACATTCAACCAGAACACAATGAAGAGACAAGAATTCAAAAAAATGAGGAGAGGTTTAGGAAACTCAGGGACAACTTTAAATGTTCCAACATCAGAATCATAGAGGTGCCAGAAGGAGAAGAGGAAAGCAAGAAATTGAAAATTTATTTGAAAAAGTAATGAAAGAAAACTTCCCCGAGCTGGTGGAGGAAATAAACATACAAGTCCAGAAGGCTCAGAGAGTCCTAAAGAAGTTGTATGCAAAGAGGAACACACCAAGACACATCATAATTAAATTGCCAAAGATTAAAGACAAGGAGAGAATCTTAAAATCAGCAAGACAAAAGAAGAGAGTTACCTACAAAGAAGTTCCCATAAGACTATCGGCCGCTTTCTCAGAAGAAAACTTACAGGCAAAAAGCGGCTGGAAAGAAGTATTCAAAGTCATGAAAAAACAAGGATCTACATCCAAGATTACTCTATGCAACAAAGCTCATTTAGAATGGAAGGGCAGATAAAGTGATTCCCAGATAAGGTCAAGTTAAAGGAGTTCATCATCACCAAGCCCTTATATGAAATGTTAAAAGAACATATATAAGAAAAAGAAGATCAAAAACTATGAACAGTAAAATAGCAACAAACCCACAACTATCAACAACCGAACAAGAAGAAGAAGAAGAGGAGGAGTAGGAAGAGGAAGAAGAAGAAAAACAAACTAAGCAAACAACTAGAAAAGAAACAGAATCACAGAAATGGAGATCACAGGGAAGGAGATCGGTGGGGGGAAGGTACAGGGAATAAGAAGCATAATTAGTAGGTACAAAATAGACATGGGGAGGTCAAAAATAGTATAGGAAATGGAGAAGCCAAAGAACTTATATGTATGACCCATGGACATGAACTCAGGGTCAGGGGAATGCTGGAGGGAATGGAGGACTAGGTGGAAGGAGAGAAAGGAGAGAAAAAAGAACGGGACAACTGTGATAGCATAATCAATAAAATATACTTTAAAAAATACCTCCAACACTTTACTCTCAGTTATTTTTGGTTGATGACACTTGATTATTTAGTTCTTGCTTGCTTCCAACAGGAGGCTTTAAACTTGTATATTTATATCTGAATCAAATAACATGATTCAGTTACTGGTTTTGAATCTAAATGTTCTTCTCCCACAAAGAAAATTCATAAAATTAATAACCATAAATAGGCTAGCTGTTCCTTAGTTGTCAATGAAGTGCCCAATTACAGCACATACATACAGGTTGCATATAGGTTTGTATCATTTTGAGTACAAAATGTGAATGTCTGTAAGATGTACAGTGGAGTTGTATCACAGATACAGTTAACTTATATTAATCCAACATATGAGATCAATGAAAAAAGAAGTGATAAGATAACAGTAAATCCTGTGGCAATGCACATAATTCGGTAGAAGGAAGCCCTTGAGGACACCCAGATGAGTGCTGCCCGTGGTGTCCCCTCAGTCACTGCCAGTTCACATTCTGCCAGGGTAAGTGTGATTCTAGTGTTTAAAGGTTTGTGTTTTATATACAAAGTGGCCCCTAAACAAACACCAACAACTTCAATTGGTCTTCAACCAAAGAAACAGTCATTTCTTCCAACACCGGGGGACAAACTGGCTGTGGTAGATAGTCTTTCAAGGATAACCATAATGCCCCATCTTATTTCATGTGCTAACATTAGAGGCTAACCCCTGGATATGATGCAACTCCACTCCACTATAATGTAAGTTAAAAATGCTGTGATTTTTAAAGTGCCCTAATATTGTCAGCACAGTTCTCTGGTTGAGTTCTTTCCTTGCACTAAACAGTGTGTTTCTGTTACAGTTTCCTGGTGCTAGAATTTCAGAATGCATCACGGGCAGAGAAAATCTCATAATGAAATGATTCATGTGTCACAAAATCTGGACAAAGAAAGCTACCAGAGTCGATCAGTCTCAGTACAATTCAGAATAAGATTTTCACTTAGCAAATAGTGTGACTGGAACTGAGAGTCACTTTGTTTTGTCACAGTGGGGGCTCACAAGCATCTTCTGCAGCCTCCTTCACACTGGCAGCTACATCCTGTTGACAACACCGCTTAAACACTTGGCCTTAACCTCAGCACCACCCCAGTTCAGGGTTTACTTTTAAAAAGCACCATTCCAATGGAAACGTCCCTGCCCTGAATTAAGCTGGGACTGTGAATATTACCACTAGCTACAGGTGTCACATCATAAAGTTTAGGTTAATTTGATAGATATCGATTTCCTTGACTACATCTTTGAACCTGGCTTCAGCTCCTTCTGGCCATGTAGGATTTCTACCTGAACTGTAGATAAGGATTAAATATCCCACAGAGAAGACCTTCAGTAACCACATTTGGAAAACCCAGATGAGAGAGAGCGGCACCATCTGGTGGAACAGTCTGCTTGACTCTTCAGATTCTATCTCATCCAAAGATCCAGGGCTGTCTGCCTTTGGTAGAGAGGGCAAGTCTCGCACATTTAGGAAATCAAGAAACAGTTTGGGCAGCTCTTCATTTTCATGACAGCCTGTAAATATATTTCCAAACCTTTTCATCATTGTTCAAGACTTTTGGGTCCAGCTCCTAACATGTACAGACAGAATTTCTGGAGTTTTAAGACATTTTATAAGCTTTGTGTGCAAGACATGAAATTTGCTGTATCTTTTCTCAACAAAATTTTGTTTTCCATTCATTAGCACTTCTATCTTAAACACCATGTTTCCCCACTTTGGGTCACTCTCCTTGTGATGAAAGGACAAGAGGTAGCCTCCATGGCCACACCATAATTTTATTTTTTTTGTTCAAACCTTAAATTTATTTGGAATTTAATCTAGTATGAAGAAGAGAATGTAACCTTTTCATTTTTTATTTTTTCCAAATGATTTCTTAGTTCCCAAACACCACTTATTAATTAACCCACACTTTCCCCCTCTGGTGTTAAACATCAGAAGTTTGTCTGAAGTGTAAACCATGACCTTTTGGCCTACATTTGAGGAAATCTTGGACTGAAAGTCAGAAATGCTGTTTCCTCCCTGAAAGCTATGACGCAATGAATCTGTCACTTCCCTTCTTTTCACTTTGTTTCTATGAACTCCCTCTTTCTAAACTCTGCAAGGCCACTGGTTTAGCTCTGCAGGAATTCCCAGGGCCTGCAGACACAGCAGAACTAACTCATATGGGGAAATCTGGGAAATGCTTACCTACTCAGTTAAGACTACCTTATATGATGACTTAAATCATATAATGATTTAGGCTGTCTGGAGCCTAAATCATCATTTTCCTCCCCAAACCATTTCCTCCTGCAGACTTCTCTATTTCTGTTGCCCAGACTCAGGATCTGGTTGTCATCCGACTGTCTTCTCTCTGACTTCCTGCACAGCCAGGACCCGTAGTGATGGTTTCTCATGCCCTGTGCCCCTCTTACGTGCACTCCCCCACCATGCACTTGTATTGAATATCACTGCCTCCCTCAGCCTGGACTCTCATCACAAAGGTTCACTTGGAGGAACAGTGACCTCCCAGCTCCACTCACTCACTGTGCTGACCTGCTGAGCCCATCACTGTCAGGACCCTTCACATCACAGCTCTGTACAGAACTCGCCAGGGTGCTCGCATCAGCAGCACATATACTAAAATTGGAACGATACAGAGAAGATTAGCATGGCCCCTGCGCAAGGATGACACGCAAATTCATGAAGCATTCCATATTTTAAAAAGAAGAAGAAGAACAGGGCTTCCTCATCGCTCACAAGTGGACATGCAGAGCCCACTGCCATGCGGTCCACCCCACCTGCCTCTCCAATCTTTTCTCCTTACTCTGACACAGTTGATTGTCTATATCTGAAATAGTGTCATTTATCTCCTCCTTTACTTCTAGTTTGAAATGAGTTTAGGGATATTTATTCAAGTATTGAGTAAAGTATTATGACATCCAATCTTAATTTTTAAAATTTTACTCTACATTGCCCCTTCAGGCCCACGTACTGACTTTTCTCAGTGGGCCAGTGGCCCTCACAGTAGCAAAATCTCCAGGCCCAAGGTCCAGCCTTGCTCTTCCAAGCTCTTGTCTTAAAAGACATAAAAACCTGCAAGTAGTACCCTATTGGGCCCTAAAACTTTTGCATCAGACCACTTTAGCAGACCACTTTCCTCGAAGTCAGGAAAGAGCTAATAGCAGAATAGGGCACTGGGGATTGAAAAGGAAGTACAGAACAAGGTGAGAGGAGGCAAAAGGAGCAGCAAATGTGTGGCCCATTGGTTGTAACTCCATGTGGGTGGACCAGGGCCTCAGCTCCCTCCATGCCCAAGAAACAATACTCCACATTCCCCACATTCCCCTCCCTCCGGCTTCTGTCTCCCCATCCCCGTACCCTGCGCGTCCTGTGTGCTCCTCTCTGACTGGGGGTGCCTCACCACTCACACTCTCCCCAGACTCTGCTGCTTAGGATTCCGCATCTCTAGCCCTGGCCACTGTCTCTCTGAGTTGTAAACCTGGGTGTGCAACTCGCACCACATTTGCCTCACAGGGTCCTCACACTGACGTCATTTTCTCTACATCTACGTATTTTCTCAGAGTATGGCGCTTTGGTATTCCTCACTGCTCCTTCCAGAATGGGTGTTAACTCTAACACATCAAGCATCTAGGTGGGTACTTTCCTTTGAGCCACCTATGGTCCTCACACCTCATATCTAACCAAGTCCTATCTGCTGCTTCCACTTTCTCATAACTCAAATACAGCCACTCTCTCCATCTCTGCTGCCACCACCAAGCCCTACCATCCTCAGCACTGGAAGTTTCGACAGCCTTCTCCTCTCATTTCCTCTCTCCCTTTCATTAATCCATACAGAGCATTTAAAATAAAAAATTTGATTTGGCCACTCTCCTGCTTAAAACATCTCAAAACTGTCTTCAGGATAAATCCAGTGTCCTTAACACATTTATAAGGTTGCCTGAGACTTGGCCTCGCCTACTTCCTCAGCGTTATGCCACTGTGCCCCTCACTCAGCTTCTACCACACTGGCCCTTTCCCAGTTTCTCTGCTTAGGCACACGCTTGTTCCTATGGCCTGAGGCATGAATCTCTTTCCCTACATCTATGTGTACTTTCATCTGGCTAAACGCTGTCCTTCCTATCCACTATGGTACTCCTCAGGCTAGATTAGTTTTCCCCAATCTATCTCCCGTGTATCTCCATAGCACCCCACACCACCTCTTTCTTAATAAATACCACAATTCAGATCATATGTGCAAGCTGTGGCTCCCCTGTGAGCAGAAATGTTCCATGAGATTGGAACTATGTTCATCTTCATCACCAGTTAGTCCTGAGCTCCAAACATGTTCCTAGACCAAAGATTCCCCATCATAGAATGAATGAATCAATGAATTAATGAATCAATGAACTGAAAATACCTAATAGTATTCCAGCCTACTATACCCACTGTAGACAGTCTCACGTTCTACTTAGAATTCCTTTGACTACAACCTGATTCTTGGCTAGACACAGCTGACTTTCTGTGCAGCAAGTCTGTTCTTTCCATTCCTCATCAAGGGAGGGCCTGAGCTAGTAAAGAAAGGTTTAAATTCTGTGGATGAAAGAGGGGGAAATAAATCCCTCTCCTTCATCCACAGAGGAGAAACCACTTGAGCAAAGGGTGGAGATAGGACATTGTTGGACATCTGGAGAGAAGGGAAAAGAGACTGACTCTAAACTGAACATGCTCACAAAAAAAAGAAAAGTCTCATTTAATTGTCTCAAAAGCCCATAAAATAAAAATTATCAGTCCGGTTTTACAGATAAGGCAACCAGAGCTCTAAAGGTTAATTAATTTGCCTATGGCCCCACAGAGTAGAAAACAGAGACATGGTATGTCTTCATGTACCTCTGTCCTCACCTGGAATATTCATCTCTACTGTCCCAATCTAAAACACAGCCTCCATGAAGGCTCCTTAATTTTTGGTGTCAGCTTCAATCACTCACTTCCCATCTGCACTTCTGTCTCTATTACAGCACTTCTTTCATTCCACATGTACTATGGTCATCTGCACAGGTCTGCCCACAAGTTAGAAGCTTATTAAGGGCAGTGGGGCTCTTTCCCACCTCTTTCCCCCTGCCTTCTGATGCCATGTCTCACTGTGAAGCAGCCGTCATAGGATTGTGCTCTGTAGGAACCCTTGCTCTCTTCTGCCCCCAGGGTCCTGCTCCCCAAGTCCAGGCTCTCTCAGTCTGCTCTTTCTCTCCCAGGGGAGCCACTGTGCCTTTGAAAATCCCTGCAGGGAATATATTGGCCTACTGGGAACAGTACTAAGACCCCTGAGGTCAGAGTGCAGAAAAAAGAATGATCATATTTTTTCCTTGGATGCTCTCTCTCTTTTTTTTTAATCCAAATGCTCCAAAACTTGTTCAATGTTTCAGACTGAAAAACTTAAACTTTTCTGAGGGTAATCAAGGGCCCAGATGGTTCTTTGTTTAGACCAAGCTTTCTAGAAAACAAGCCTCAGTTATTACAACTTAACAGAGAGGTAAACTGCCATTTCCTTCCAACTTATCACCAACTGTTCTATATTTCTGTACTAGAAAAGGAACTTATTTCTGTTTATACTCAACAGGACAAATCAAATTTGTCATTGAAACAATGAAAATGCATATATCCTTTTGTATCTCAACTATACATGTGACAGGGAAAGATTCTACAAAAGGAAAATAAGGAATGAGTCCAGGGTAGGCCCTGCGTAACCAAGCATAACATTTCAAGAACACAGCGGTGCCATGAAGCAGACCATGACCACATTCAAAGTAGTCATGAAATATGGAATGGACATCCAGGGGTGAAGGAATCCCAATAGTCATTCAGTCTAAACTCCTCCCTTTACGGATGAGGAAATCCGGAAGATATGTGGGAATTGTTGCAGGTCACTCAACTGGTTAGGGTCAGAGTCAGATCCAAGCCTTTTGCTTCTCCAACCACAGTGTATGCCACTCCCTGCCCTGTGGCCTAATGGCTCTAATCAGGGGCCCATCCTTCGCAACAGCCAGGAGTTTGGAAAAAGGAGAGAACCATGCACTGGGCATAAGAGTTTTGCTACTGACTTTGCATGCATATTAAATCAGCCTCATGTCACATTGAATGCTTAAATTGACAGTTATTAAAAATGCTTTAAAAAAACTGTAAAGCACCATATAAATGTTAGATTTTTAATACAGTTATCATATGATTTATGATCTGAAATGTTATCTCAACAATATCAACTTAATGATTAGACAGTTTATCTTCCCAGCTAATATATCTATTTATCTGAAATTGGAATTTGGCCAAAATGAAAGCATCTAACTAGATTCTTGATTTGCCTTATTGGAAAGTTCATTGAATCAATTATGTGAAAAATGAATTTGAGGTAGGGTGCATGTCACTTTGCAGTCTGTAATAGAGAAGGGAAGTCACTTGTAGTAGTAGTCAGAATAGGTCACGTTAGCCCGCAGAAACAAATAAACCCTAAAATCTCAGGGACTTAGCACAGTTAAAGATGTTTCTCACTCATGCAAAGTCTAAAGCAGGTTGTTCCAGTCTCATTCATTTGCAGCCACACCTCATCCACTTGCAGCCACACCATCTGGAATACGTGACTACCAAAGTTGCTGCATCAGAGGAAGTTGGAGGTGACTGGGGCACACACTGGGCCTGGATTGCATCAGCCTGGAAGTATAATACAACATGTATCACTTCCTGTTCACAGTGCACTGGCCAGAACAAATCACGTGTCTCTGATTAACGGCCATGCAGACGAGGGAATGAAAACGGACATTAATTAAATAACCCCTCAAGTGAGTAGATGGATATTTGATAAGCATGGTCTACCACGTATATGTTCCCCAGATTTCAGAAAGCAAATGTTACTCCAAGTATTCCATTTGCATAAAAACAAATCTAGCCTTGGCTGGGTGGCTCATTTGGTTGGAGCATCCATCCCATGCACCAAAACGTTGCAGGTTCCATCCCCAGTCAGGGCATGTATGGGAGGCAACTCGTACATGTTTAATGTTTCTCTCTCACATCGAAGTTTCTCTCTCTCTCTCCTCTCCCCCTTTCTCTCTCTCTAAAATCAATAAACATATCCTCATGTGAGGATTTAAAAAAACAAATCTATAGATGTCTTAAAAAACAGAAAGACTGAAAGGTAATACACTAAAATAGTAATACTGAATACCTCTAGTAATTCAATTGTTTATGGGTATTTCCCTAGCAGTATTCAGTAAACATGTTTTAGAATCCAAAAAAGTAATGCAAGTTATTATTTTAATTGAAAAACAAGTTTAAACCAGATATAGTTATGACTCCAATAAAGAAAATGATTCAAAGGAAAGGAGATTTCTTTAAAATGTACTTCTGATAGGATGATCACAATTAGCCTGCAAAAAATAAAAGTGACAGACGGGCACAGACATGCCTGCTGCCGTACAGGAGGCTCTCTAATGAAATAGGATTTTTACAAAGCATCTGTGAAAAATGAAAAGGAGGGCACAGTGCCAAGGAACAAGGGAGAGAGGGGCACAGCCCTATTAATCACTGTTCAAGAGAAGAAAGAAAGGGAATTGGGAATTTTTTTTTTAAAAAAAACACAATAATTAGGGAACAAATGAGCTAAGGCAAGGAGAGGAGATCACAGCTAAACAGAGATTTGCTGGCTCAACATAAAGCTTCCCCTTCTGCCAACTTGAATTCCCCATCTACTCCAAGTGACATCATGCCTCTGCTTGCTGAGTTTCCAAGCCCTTACCCAAAGTTCACCCAATGTAAATTGATAAAGACCTAGTGGGTTCACACCAGGTCCTGCCCATCTGACTCTCGCCTTCCTCTCCAGCCCCATCTCATCACCCCTTCAGCCCCCAACCTCTCTGGGCTACAGCCTAATACCCAACGTTCATTCACTTGACCCCCACGGCCTTTGCTCAGCCTGGAATGTTCCCTCTTCACTCCCCAGGGACCTGCCAGTTTAAGGAGAGCACCAGTAGGCGCCCTCATTATACTTATCTCAGTGTGTGCTTATCTACTTGCTCACAGACGTCTTCACTGTCACCTTGCAAGACAGTGGGAACTGTGGCTGGTTTTGCCCACTGAATGGGGTTTATTTCTCTTTAACTCTTTTTTACTTATGGATGAGATTGTTTTTTTCACCTTACCCCTCTTTACTGAAGAGTCAATGCCACAGGTAGTAGTGGGACATCTTGAACTAGAAATCAAGAAACAGTGAGTTTTCATCTTTGCTCTCACTCTTACATGACCTCTCATTGTGACCTTAGAAACCTGGCAATATCTTCTCTGAGCCTGTTTCCTCTTCTATAAATTGAGTTTGATCTAGACAGTATCTGAGGTGCCTACTTCACCAACATAGCATTCCTGTTTTTTTAATAGGCTAACAAGACAAAAAACGAAGGAAGGAAGGAAGGAAGGAAGGAAGGAAGGAAGGAAGGAAGGAAGGAAGGAAGGAAGGAAGGAAGGAAGGAAGGGAGGGAGGAAGGAAGGGAGGGAGGAAGGGAGGGAGGGAGGGAGGGAGGGAGGGGAAGAGAGGAAGAAAGAAAGAAAAATTTAAAAGAGCCAAGGAAAGGAAAATATCACACTAAGAAAAGGAGAAGGCTTCATGGTTCATTGAGCCTAGGCTCTGCACCTGAATCCTCTGCACCTTCAACCACTTGGTCACCTTGCAAGCTTAGGCAGATTGCTTAATGTCCCTGGGCCTTAACTTCCTCTTCTGTAAAATGTGATAGGAACACCTCCCTCACAGGTCTGAGTAGAGGATTAAATGAGATGATGTATTCTAACACCTACCTGGAACATAGAAGACTATGGTATACATTGGGTCCTTTCCACCTTCCCACTAACTGTCATGGAATTTAAAAGTGGATTATAACTAAATAGAGCATGAGTTGAGACAAAGGCTGTTTTTTCTGCATATTTTGGTTCATGCACACTTTACTCCTCTGAAGAGGCTTTCTACCACCTAAAAAGGAAAAATTGCAACCCCTGAAGATTCACAGAGTTGTTTTTCTCTTTGTTTGAGCAATCCTGTGAGGTCCAGCTACTACATGCAAAGATTTTAAAGTTGTTTCCAAAAATGTTTACAAATATTTTCTGTCTTCATGATACAATGGCAAGAGAATGACTGAACTCCCCATCCAGCTCCCACTGACCATGTACTCAGTTATGCTGATCACCTTCCCCTTTCCTGTATGTCACAGAAAAATATGAGATTTCACTGGAGGGAGGAACAGAGGGAGGAGAGATATTTCAAACCATTTCTTTTTTATCTCCTTTTTTTTTTAAGCAAAAAATCTTAGAATCACTGAATGATAAGAGTGTTTGAGGCAGGAAATGCCTTTAAGGATGATCTATTTCAGCCCAGTCACTTGGCATTGGTGCTGAAAAGAGACTTGAGCATCTGTATTCAGTGGAAAGAGAAGAGTGGACTTAGAATAGGAAACCTGGGTTTGATTGCTAGCTCTGCCAATTTTGTGACCATAGATTGGTCACTTAACTTCTTCAGGGGTCCCCAGCTGCGAAAGGGGATAGTAATCACTACCTCTCATAAGTAAAATGAGGAGGCAACAAGACAGTGCAGATGAGAGCTCTCTGTGAACTGTAAATCAGTTTTCAATGGAGAAATATCACCATGACTCTTTGAGCCCACAACCTTTGAGCTTATAAAGCGTATCCACTCACCCACCAAAATATATTATCTCATCTTGAGTATCTAATTTTGTGAGTCAAGAAAAAAATAGTGATGCCTAACAAAATCCCTGCCACAGAATAAGTACGCAAATATTTTTTTCTGAATGATTTAGTGGGAATGACTAAAAGAGAGTTTTTAAGGCCTCTTCAGAGTCCAGAAGTGGATACATGAAACCACCCAAAGTCCCTGTCATTTCCCTGTCACAAGACAGCCCAAACACCCATGTGGCTCCATTGGAGCTCGAGTTAGGATGTTCCTCTCCCTGTTCCCTGGAAAAGATAGCCTGGTGTTGAGGCTTCCTTACAAGTCAACCTTTGTTCACACTCACAGAACAGTAGGCTCTCCAGAACCAAGCAGAACCTCTCATTCTCTGAACCTCACCTGCATGGTTCTTCCTGTAAAAACTGGTTTCCAAGAAGGTCACATGAAAGAAAACGATGAAACCCCAACCTGAGTCGCCTGTCTAGAAAAAATTCTCAAACTCTCTTTGAGAGTTCAACAACCACATTGGGGAATTCTCTACAACAGATGAGTGTCATTGGCCAGGATGGGTGTTGCCACTAATGATGGAACCAACGGTATTCTCCTGGATTACCAAAGAGGTGTTACATATTCCTCCCAGAAACTAAACATCTTCACTGTTTCAACAGAGGTCTTCATCTGAAAATGTCTTCCCTACTGAAGTTTTCAAACCAATATTTTCATAAGAACTATTTTTCCTTCAGTGAACCAAGGCGTTATAATGATGACTATACAGGTTCCACATGACAGAGCCATCATTAGCATTGTTATTATTTTTGTTTACTTGTATCTCCATAGCAGACCACATTCACAATGTGCTCTGCAACTGCTTCTTAGTAATAGCCTTCACAAGATCTCCAAGAGGCAGAAGGGGGACCAGGGCTAACATTTCTGTGTTGCCTGGAAAGGAACCACAGAGATAGAGAACTGTTACCATTACCATTTATATCATGATCGTGCTGAGACACTCAAGCTCTGCCCCAATCTGGTCCTACATTTACACTGCCTACATCCAGGATGCCAGCTATTTCCGTAGCTCTTTTTCATGGCTATTGAAAAACCAGGTGTATGATCAGAAGGAACTGAACTGAGCAATGGAACCAGAATCAAGTATTTTGCACCTAGGATAGACCAGAATGATCATTTAACTAACTCCATCATTTACATTTGAACAGGACCAGAGAGAACACTTTTACCCAGTTCACACAAACCACTTACTCCCAGTTTTGTGCTTTGTGTTTTTTATACCATGTTGCCACACCTCACCTTTCTCTCTTTACCTTGTTTTTCCTCCTCTTCTCTTTTCTCCTGTTTCTTTTCTTTATTTAAAATGTATGTGGCTTCAACTCCAACAGGAAACCTGAAACATTTGTCTACCAAGAGTCTTTGTGTTGCAGCACCTGAGCTGGGCTAGCCTCAGAATACTGACAAAGTCTGATCAGTGTCATACCTGAGTCCCTTCCTTTCCCCCAGCCTCTATTCTTGAATGTAGCCACTGGCTTCTGGCCGGGGAATTGCCCACACCTCCCTGGGCTTTATCCTGAAAAAAGACTAGGCAGCTTTTTGGGCTCTGGTGGAGGCTATCACATGGCCAGGGCTGAGAGTTCTCTCCTGAAGCTCTGTCACTTCTGTAGGAGATGGGTTGATGGTATTCAGAGGAGTAAGAGGATGAAGGTTTTTGCAATTAAATGTCACTTTTGTCTCCTCTATCCTGCCCTAACCAGCAGGTTGTCACTCCATACTCAGTGATTTATGCCTATTCAAACAAACCTCCCTCTTCAGATAAAAGCGGGCTTCTTCCTTCAAAGACCACCCTCAGATGCCAGGGGCTGCCATGTATCCCATGAGTTCATACTCAGCCATGGGGGACAATAAATAAATTAAGCCAAAACACGAACTACAACTTCAAAGCTCCTCTTCAACTCTAGCCACCTACCATTCTGACTTTGGGTAGTTCTCCTTCCACTTCTACCATATATTTTTAGAAACTTAGGAAGTGTCCTGTTTTTCTTCCCTTTTTCTAAGATTAGGTGTCTATAATTGTTGAGAGCAAAGCAATAAATATATAACCAAGTCCAAAACTCCACGAAATCTCTGAAAATAGAGTATAAGGTTGAATGAACATGAAAATATACAAAGCAGTTTTCTTCTTGTAAATTTCCCCTGACGCAACCATGGCCACGCCTACTCCACCGGAGACAAAAGGCAAAGGAGGCTGACTGGTGTTAAGTGACTGCATTAAGTCTCCTGGCGGAGAGGGAGTCACATCACTGGCACCTGAGTAACGAAGGTATTGTCCTTATCACATCTTTGGCTTTTAAAATATTTTTTGTTTTTTTCCTTCACTGTTATCTCTCAAACTGCCTTCTCTGAAGCTAAAGCCTTTTCCTTCCTTTCTTGTCCTTTCCTGTTTGGTGTGTGAGTTAGAATCAGTCAGAATTCAGAAAATGATTCTCCTGGTGGGGAACTGAGGGGCAGAGAAACTGGTCTCATACAAGGACACAGGAGGGTACAGATAAGTCTTCTCTCAGAGGGAATTCTACTACCAAAAACTACCAGGAGAAAATGGGAAGTTTCCAGCTCTGTCTCTCTCTTACATCTATGTAAGGCAAATATTTCATTCTTGTGGGTTTTTTTAAACTTATCTAAAGTTCACTGAATGCCTACTCTGTGCATGCACATTGAGTTAGACACATAAGGGATAATAAGATTCTAAAAGAAGTTTACAATCTAGTAGAGGAGACAGATACACTGCAGATAATTCAAGGGAGTGAAAAGAGTGGGGAAAATGCTGAGTGTGGGCTAAGTCATGCATTAAGTTTCTCAAGAAGCACAACGCAGAGGTGGCTCTCTTTGTAGGCACGTGGTTCAGAGACTGGCTGGACTGACAACCCCTGGTGTTCTCTGTTGAAGAAGTCAAGATGGCCAAGGTCCCTGACCTCTTTGAAGACCTAAAAAACTGTTACAGGTAGGAAATAGATTCTCTTGTGATTCAATGAGGGGTTCAAGGCACATTAGAATCCAGCTAGGAGTCACAGTGTGACAAGCATGGGGCCCATGTGACTGGCACAGGCTGAAGAGATATGTCCTGCCTCCACAGTCAGGGCAGGTTCAGCAAAGACCCAAGGAAACTAAGTATCCAGCGTTTTAAACTGAGATGGCATTAACAGGGAGACAGCTGTTACAGAAAAATTATTTTAAGGCCTGCTGAGTCCTGGTGAATTTCAATACCTACTCGGACATGGCCTCGGTTGTGGTTACATGTTCTGATACCGCAACGGGTTTTAATGGACTGTCAGAGAAAGGAACCATTCTCAGAAAACCTCCTGATCCCAGTCTGGAATAGGAAATGACTTCACAGCTCTCTGAGCACATGAGTGCTCGTTCACAGTCAAACCTCATCCAGACATAGGAGAAACATAAATGAATAAAAAGGTAAGCTTATCGAACCCTTTGAGCAAACATGGTGCTCCCACCCCCTGTTCACAGGCACCAACACACACTAGGCCATCCAAGTGTTGTCTGGATGTGTTGCCAAGTATAAATAACTAAATCTGTTGCAGTGAATACATGAAAGTAATGTGTAACATAATCTATTTGGTTAAAATTAAAATGAGGTGTTTCAAAAGTACTTCTTTTCTCTCAAGGAGCATAACATTTTTCTCTGAAATTTAATTACAACTCTTCAAATTATTAGCCAAGCCCTGTTTTTTGTTGATAAAACACAGGTAAAGTTCAAAGACTCCTCTGATGATTACTAATTCCAAATTAGCGAGGGACAAAAATATATTTATTTTTATACACACACACACACACACACACACACACATATAAATGAATATAGAAGTTCTTTTCTAAGGTGATAGTAGTGGCTATGTGTTTGTTTTACCCAAAGCTAATGTGCCCATTAAAATATGTTGGTCAGTGACTTTAGTGATATAACAAATGATTACATTCTTTTCATCTTGTCTGACAGTGAAAATGAAGAATACAGTTCTGAAAATGGCCAACTTTCTCTGAATCAGGTAAGTAAATGACTGATTCTTATAGGATTGCTATTCTGACACAATAGTATTTTCTCCACCAGGAAATAACAGCAATGGCTTGAGTCCTAGCCATTGCTGTTATTTCCTGGTGTAACCTCACGAGATGTACACTAGGAAATAACAGCAATGTTGTACCCTCACGAGATGTCCAGAGACATGTATTTCTTCATTATAAGGGAGGCAGACTGGCTCTCTGCACTAAGAGTTGATGGCCTTCTTCATGAACCCCAGGGACTGGAGTCTCTTGGCCAGGCTCCATCAGAATGTTAGTTTTGCCACCCTAAGGCAGCCCTTTGGGCCACGTCACCAGAAGTCTCTCATAAAGAAATATGTTGGGGTCATCCTCTCTGGCTCCAGCTCCAGAGATTAGAGATAGCTCTGCTGTAACAGCCGATGAAGCTAACAGGGAGGAAGCAAGCCATTCACTAGCTGTGTGATTTGCTAGGAGACCATGCAAGTACTGCCTGTGTGTCTTTGGTAGT
This sequence comes from Pteronotus mesoamericanus, assembly GCF_021234165.1. NCBI lineage: Eukaryota > Metazoa > Chordata > Mammalia > Chiroptera > Mormoopidae > Pteronotus > Pteronotus mesoamericanus. The sequence continues at coordinate 1,745,180 of NW_026555132.1, read as the reverse complement.
GGCTCTAAAAGCTGTTCCCAGAGGGTTATTTCTAAGTTACTGGTGCTCCGTCCAGTAAAAGTCTAACTTCCTAAGGGAGAACTAACTAGAAAGCTACCACTCACTAAGGTCTCACTTGTAAACCTGTTTCATTCCATCTCATTTTTCAGTTGGCCGATAGATGACAAAGACTGGCCAAGAGGTCACATGCTTTGAGGGAACTCTTGAGAGGAAGGGAGGGAAAAGTTGGAGAGACCGATGAAACATGGATTAGCCAAGACCATAATGAAGATCCTTCTCACTAGTCTGTTGAATAAAACTCCCAGTGAAAGGATTCACATTCTATGGCCATGGGCAACTTCTCAATTTCTACTTCCCTTCCTCACAGAAATCCTTCTATGATGTAAGCTATGATCCACTTCCCAAGGACTGCATGGATAAGTTCATGTCGCTAAGCACCTCTGAGACCTCTAACACATCCCAGCTTACCTTCAAGGAGAGTGTGGTGGTGGTGCTAGCCAATGGGAAGGTTCTGAAGAAGAGACGGCTGAGTTTCAACCAGTTCATCACCAGTGATGACCTGGAACCTATTGTCAATGATCCAGAAGAAGGTAGGGGGTCATATACAATAATATCCTTGTGTTCTTTTTTTAAGCAAATAGGGATAATAAAGTATAGGGGCAAATAAAACCTAGACTGAGAGTAACAAGGGAGGCAACCAGACATTAGTCTGGTATCCATAAGAAAGGAAAGCAGCAGTGGCCTGAAGCTAAAATACGTGCTCACATGCTCATTGCTTGGCCATATTGTGAAGGTTATGTGACTTTTAGCCCCTCAGCAGAAAGCATTTATACAGTGATAGTGGGTAGCAATTTACAAGCTATGTTCTGCCACATGCTATCTATGCCTCTTTTGCCAAGTTATTTAACCTTTCTGTGCTCCAGTTTCCTCTACTATAAAAGGGAGATGATCAGAATCCCTAGTCATTGCAAAGATTAAATGTGTTAATACTTGCAAGCTTCCGGACTATAGTAATGCCTGGCATGCAGTAAATACCCAGTAAATGTCAGCTATTGCTGTTGTTGTTATTATTACTATTATTACTGCTGCTACTACCTTTGTTAATGCTACCAGCAATACCACTTTATTAATGGCTGTATTATCTGTAAACTTTGCAACAACCTTGCATTTCCATTTTACGTTTGAGGGAACTAAACTCAGTAAGAGAGTCACCTGCTCAAAGTCACACAGTGTTGAAATGGGAAAGCCTCAAACAAAATTTGGTTCTGACTATAAAAATCATGATTCTTCTCCCATGCCTCTACTCTACAACCCTCTGTGTGAAACATAAACCCAGTATTTTTAAGGTCACAGCTAAACACCAATACATGTTCACCTAGAAAATTAAGAGATACAAGAAAATTAAGAGATACAAGAAAATGTAAGAAAGAAAATAAAAATATTCATACTACCACTAAGAGTTTTCCACAGCCCACACTATGATATGTTCCTTAAAGTTGTTTCTATGCACTTACACACATATGAACATGTTAGGATTCTACTATATACAATTTTATATCTGGCTTTTTTTTTCATTTGGCAATATATCAAGGTCATTTTAGAGTGCCGATTTTTCACCATTATAAATAATGCAACAACGAACATCCGTATCCATAAACCTTCATTTCTATCACCATTGACTCCCTTAGAGTAGAGTCCTAGAAGTAAAATTATGCAGAGCCACGAGGATTCATGAAGCTACCGATGTACATCACTGTTCAGAGGGATGACAGACATTTATACCTGCTCCCTTGGTAATGTACATAATTCTTAATGTATTTATTTCTTTTCTCAGAGTGCATTCATTTGAAAATATAAGGAGGGAATACTAGGAATCTTCCCAGTTACTTAGAAACTTCCAAACAACCAAAAATGAGAAACTTGCACAACTCATCTCTTTTCTATAAAAATACTGAGGCATCAAAGTTTAAAAAGAATAAGTTACCACAATAATCCTAGAGCCCACTCTACTACTGCTGGGTGATTCCACTTCTCTGTTTCCTCATCTGAACTGGAGTATTCCTAATATCTCTTCTATTGCTGCTTCCTGTGTTCGAATTGGAACAGACATGTCATGTGTTTGTGTCAAGACATTAACCTCAGCTTGTGCTACTGGTTGTAGATATCATCCATCCCAAGTCAGCAACTAACAGCTTCCAGAGCAAAATGAAGTACAACTTCAGAAGGGTCATCAAACACCACTGCACCCTGAATGACACCCTCAATCAAAGTATCACTCTAGACACAACAGGCAAATACCTCATGGCTACAGCATTAAATAATCTGGACCAAGAAGGTAAATGGACAACTCGGTCATCTTCCCTTCCTCTTATTTCTGTATTTCTTTCAAGTTTTTGCTTTCAAAGAATACACCTCTCTACATTCCTGGCTTTCCACAATTCTTCTAAATCAGAAGGATGCATATCATCCTGCTAAAACTCCCAGGTAAGGACAGGAGCCTCAGCTAAACCTGAGAGCCCCACAGGAGAAGTGTCCTGTCCCTTGAGACCAATGAGAGACTAAGTTCAATGTGAAGCTTTCTGATGTCATTTCTCCTTTGGTTCTGTCAGTCTTATCCCTCTATTTTAAATACAAGGAAACTGAAACACAAAAATATTGAATGACTCACCCCAGTTTACCCAGAATTAATGAGGAGCTTCATAAGAAAACCTGCCAACCAAACTTACAAATAATACCAAACTAGAAAGAACCATTATCACAATTATATAACAATTATATACATGTAATTATATATGTATGTATATATGTAATGTATAATATAGAATATGTACTTTATATGTAATACATACTATGTATAATATGTACTTTATATTAGAGAGAGAGAGAGAGAGAGAGAGTCAGGTTTCCTCTAAGTAATTCTGTTGCAAATATCTTTATATATGTACTTTTTCCCCAGGAGGTTATTTCTTTAGAACATATCCCAAAAGTGAAACTCCTGGGTTTCTAGGCATATATAATTTTATAACTTTTATTAAGCATTGGCTTCTAAGGAAAACTAAACTACATGTCAGTATCTCTACCAACATGGGTGTCCGCTTCCCTAAACCCCTCCATTTTAGGTCATTATGAACTCATGACCTCATAAATTTCAGGGTCTAATCCCACTAATAAATTTTAAAGATATTTAACACTCAACCCCCAAGAATCCATTCAATTTAGAGAATTCTAAAGACATTAATCAAGTATTTGCCTGCCTAGTAAATGTGTCAGACATTGTGAAAGACACAAAGATATGCCAAATTCCATTTCTGGTACTTCCACCATAGTCAGAGACCTAACACACACACACACACACACACACACACACACACACACACACACACACGGTATCTACATAAACACTTAATTTTATGCAAATACAACAGATTAACTTTCCTTTTGGCTTTTCTCTTCACCAGTGAAATTTGACATGGGTGCTTATATATCAAATGAAGATATTAAATTTCCTGTGACCCTAAGGATCTCAGAAACACGACTATTTTTGAGTGCACAAAGTGAAAACGCTCCTGTATTGCTAAAGGTCAGTTGTCCTCAGACTCTAATTTATCTTCATTACATTCCATACAATTGTCAATGACCCCAATAGACAGATACCCCTAGTAGGGTGCACAGTCTTCTTCTCTTCCTACCACAGTCCCCACCTGCCCACTTGCCCCCATCCTGCTTCTCCCGCAACCCCTGAGGTAACTCGAGGCAGGATCTGTGAAAGTATAAAATGAAGGTACAAGAGTGTATAAAAGGCAAATTGCCTTATTCCTTCTTTTTCCTTTCCCTGCCTGATACTGTTTACCTCCCATCCTAGAGCACCCATTTATTCCATCTCTCTTTGACCCTTAATGACATCTACTACCTAACCTACATGATAGTAGGCATTAGGACAATGAACTGCCTCTAAGAAACTCAAACAAGTCACCTGGGATCAGAGAGAATTAATCATGTGCCAGCAGGCACAAAGCAAAAAGCTGGAGCCAACACTCAAACCCTGGCCTTCTGACTCTAGTGCTTCTCTTTCTTCATTGGTGCCAATATTATCCTCATCCCAGCTCCATCTCCACTACCACCTTCCCCCAAAAATATGCAGACACACACACATGCCCACTGTTGTCTTAAATGTTTTCTCCAGGAATAAGTAGGTGAATCTTATGCAGTAAATGTATAATCCAACCCCACCCCCGTCCCCACTAGGATTTATGTAGTGCATGTGCTTCTCTACCTGGATCGAGTGAGATTAAAGTGGTGTCTGCAGAGTAGGGCAGTAGCTTCATTCATGAAGTCATTCAGTAAGTGTTATCCACTGAGAGCCTTCTATCTGGCAGGTGTAGTGGCAATAGCAGTGTAGATAGTGGTATGCCAAAGTTTCTAGCCTTGTAGAACTTAGTCTTCTGGGGGACGCAGACAATAGACAAGCCAAACAACCAGCCCAATGTGCAAGACGCTGTAAAGCAAATGAACAGGGTGCTGAGAAACAGAGAAGTTGAAGAGTGTTCTTTAGATAGAGGAGATGAGAGTTGCTGATGGGAGGGAGGGAGCCTGCCATCATGCAAGCGGCTGGGTGGGAGTAGAGCATTCTAAAAATAGGGGTCTGACTGCTCCCAGGCCATAGATCTTTAAGTGCTTAAAGGCCAGCCTCAAAGACCAGAACACTCTAGAAGCTGGGCACCATGGAGAAGAGGAAGGATGAGCTGAGACTAGTGTTGGTAGAGCATTGCATTTGGATTTCATCTGATGTACAATAAAAAAAAATTAAGGGGAGTTCACTTATATTTTCTAAAATGGAGAATAGATCGAGAGGAAGGAAATACATGAAGCAGAGAGCCCAAATAGGAGGTCATAACAATAGTCATGGTGTGGAAATTGCTGAGACAGGTGGAAAGCAGTAGACAGAATCTCGTTACATTTTGAAGACAGAACCAAAAAGCATGAGGAAAAATTCCGTTTACTTAGATGACATGAGAAAAATTAAAAGAAGAGGTTTAGGAAATAAAATCCTTGTTCTTGCTGAAAACCCCAAGGAAATCTCAAAAGGATATTTAGTTGCTTTAGACTAAAAAGAATAGAGAAGAAGCATCTCAGGTTGGAATTTGAATTTTTCTTTTCCAAGGAAAAGTAAATTGTTAGATTCTATTTATAACCACAGAAAGAGTAGTCTAAAGAGATCAGAACTGTTGTCCTG